>NW_024104096.1:0-482500 GCF_003945595.2 Pipra filicauda | reverse complement strand
TGACGGGTTTCACTCTATCTGGTCTTATAGCAAAGTGGTTAGTCTTAGACACCTACCCATTAAGACCAGTGACAAAAATATCTGTATGGCAAAAGAGCAATTTATCCCAAGATGTATAAACATATATATATTTCCCAAATGAATAAGGTTAGATAGCATCAAGGGAATGCATTTTCTATATGCCTTTTTCAAATTTTGTTGTAATTTGTCCTGTAGTTATGTTACAAAACAGACCTCATTTGAGGTTAAAACATCTCTGTTGTAATCTAAGGTTGGATGTTGTAGCTGTTTTTTTAATCCCAAACTGCATGCTTGCTCTACATCCTGTACATCTTGTGTTTGCTCTGTATGCTGCAACAGCTAAAGCTCAAAATAAGCATTTCATGCATAAGCAGCAGCTTGAGTCAGTTGAGCCAGAACAGGTTTATCTTCCTTGCCAAGTTAAGCTTGTCTCAGTTGGAAATTGCTCTTTACATGTTGGATAGTTCACCAGTAAAGAATTACAAATTAGACCCTATTATTCTTGTTTTATGTAGATTCCATATGTGATATGCATGGATTGCTATTCATACAGCTTCAGTGGAAAATGGCTTGGAACAGAGCAAGAGTCATTTGTGATCTTTTAAATTAGAAATGGGAATACATTTTTCTGAATTATTAGCACAGTCTTTATTTGTAGGTTGAAATTTGCAAATGCGGGTAAGGCCTTCCAGCCTGCGCAGTGGATTTTTTAGGTGAGACACAGTGTGCGCTGAACTGAGCCCACCCTTTAATCCTGAGGTTCATCTGCCAGCGCCAAGTGAGCTTGGACGGTGGCAGCGAGGTCCTCAGGACGTAGGTTTGTTTAGAGTGACCTTCTCTTAGATGGATGGCCTTACAAGGCCGAACGAGCTCCATCTGCCCGGGTTTAGAGTTGTCCTTCTCTTCTGTGTGTTCCGGGGCTCCCCTCTCATCTCCCACAATGGCACTGTCCGCACAGGCAAAGCTCCCATTCTCTCGCTTCTTTCCGCGCCCGGGGCTGGGCCGGGCCCACACCGCCGCGAAGCACACATTCTGGGGCCGGGCCAGGCCAGGCCCGTGCCCAAGGGCCATACTATATCTGTGTCAAATATGTGACCCTCCAATCTGTATGCAGTTAGCTCTGGCAGTACTATCTCCTCATTACTATCTTGAATTTATTGTCCACGAAACAGTCTGTTGACTGGTTTTCTATCAAAACAAACATAAACATTAATCTGGCACATAAAAATCTAAGTCAGAATACTGATTCCTGCTAGCTGATCTGGATATACTTATCACTCATGCAATGGCGTGTGGAAACTGTTGATATAACACATTTCCATTTTTAGGAATTTGTTAGTTAATGTGGGTTTTCATTAACTTGATGTAATAAAAAACAAATAATCTTATGAATCTCTTATGTAAAATATAATATTTGCAGAAGTTTTAAAACTGGTGATAAGAATTGTCCAAAAGTCATGAAAGCCAGGAAACAAAATTATGAGAAAAGTGTGCTTTCATATAATTAAAGAGATTCCTAGGCCTCTTAGTTCTCCAAAGCAAGAATTTTGTATTGAGACTTTTTGAGATATAATGAAACAAAAAAATATTGTCTAAAACCACATTTTTCTTTGATTTAAAAATTCATTTCCAATATCAATAGTGTGTCCCTAAATAAATTTAACTTTAAAGTTAAGCTGACTACTTTGTGGAAAGTAGAACGCTTTCCTAGTATTCCCTCAAAAGTAATTAAATTTGATCTGTAGTTAGTAGCAAAAACATATTCAAAGGCTTTTAAAAAGGGAAGATTTAATTTATTTCCTAGGTTACAGGCTATTTGATTACATGGCAGTCATATACACATTGTTTGTTTTGAATATAACCCTGATCCTTCAGAGTTGTTAAAATTCCATTCAACATGGAAATCAATTAAGAGGTAAATGACACTCACTGGAGAGAACGTATATATATATTTCAAAGTAAATAGTGTTCAATTCACTTATAATTCCTGTATAAGTTGGGATTTGTTGTTTTTTGTTGCTTTTTATTATGCTGTTATTTTTTCAAAAGTATAGTAGCAGCATGTTTCCTCCCCAGAGTTGAGCTTCAAAGAAACACATAATCTGCCTCCCAGACATTTAATAGCAACTTTGGTCTACACAGACAAGCATTTCATCTCAGTTCTGGATTAAAAAAAAAAAATTCTTTTTAAAGACAGGTAAATACTCATTTGCTAAAGAGGTGTTGGGGTTTTTTGTCTCTTTAGGACAAGTCCCAGCTTGTTTCTTCAAGTCAGCGATGAAAGAGTCTTTCTGCAGGTCTGGGTCAGTCCTTTGTCACTGACGGTTTACGCTCAGGGTGACCAGTGCATCCCTTCCTCACCCTCCAAGAATACCATAGGTTTGGAGGAAGTGGTACTTTCATACTCATTTGTGAAAACCTGTTTTATTGGAAGCTATCATGCCTCTGTTGCTCTCTGTGGTGACCACAAAGTCAGAGAGGTGAAAAATTATTCCAATTTCAGAGCTGTGCTGCAGTTTAAATATTTTTCTCTTAAATGCATGATTTCAATAGTAATGAAAAAGCCTGGCACTATCAACAGCTGCTTATTTGTAATGCTGTAAAATGTTCTTCTTTGTAGTCTTCACTGCATCCTAATTTGGAAATTCTGCAGGGTTTCTGTGATACCCTAGGTCTCCTTTTCCTCGTATATATACCATTCATTTTAATTGACCTAATTAATGAATTGTTGTCTATCTATAAATCTAAATATATCAGCTTGAGCTGCAAAGTTCAGATGATGTCTGAATTTAGCACTACATAATCATGAACTTTCCGCGGCATTTAACACCACTTGACATAAGCTGTTCTATTTATTTTACTAAAAGTTTACTACATTTATGTCATCAAAGCAGAGTGCAAGATCATTTCAGAGTTACTTGTAAATGAGTTCATACCAGGAGATCAAGGGCACAAGTCTTCAGATGTTAAGGCAGCCGATATATATGTTTTTTAATTCATCTTTATTCTCTCATTGAGTTAAATACATCTGTTTCAATGAGCTATAATAAAATTTTCTTTAGTGCTTTGGCCAGGAAAGTTTGCCACTGTCTGTCCTTTAGGGACTCTACTGCAGGGTACTGAACTCATTGATCATGAAAATAGAACATTAAAGGAACAGTACATTTAGAAGATGTTCTCTGGAGGTGTGTTAATCCTTAGCTAAACTGGTCATACACAGTTTCTGAGTGACATCATTCACAGAACTGTGCTACCTTCCCAGGTCCACACATGAGAGCAAAGTGATGGCAATGCATCCATAATATTTTTCTACAAATCCTTAAGATGTATGACATAGGCAAAAATAATGAGTATATTTATCTAAACTGTGTTTAGATAAACTGTGCTTTTGGGTGACCCTGTAGCATTTATACAAGTGGTCCTGTAAACTTTCCCACCCTTTGTTGTGTTGTGAGAGAGTAATATTTTGTGTAATTTCCTAAAATTCAGGGTGAAAACTGACTCCACTTATTTTAATTTTGCTGACTATTAACATCAAGTAGAAGACAGAAATTCTAACCTGATAACAGCATGCATCTCAAGCCAGGACAGAAGTCTGTTTTTGCAGATTATGGCTGGTTTAAGAAACCTCTGAACTGTCACGTACTATCTGAATTAATGAGGCCATACAGGTCTAAGGTCTCTAAAAAGACCCATTTAAATTAGAATTGATTAATCCTGTGGTGGGCTGTAGGGTATTATTAGAGTGACAACAGATGTAGGTTTTGTTTAAGCATAATTTCATAAAGATCATCAGCTGTATTCTTTAATTAGTGATGATCACCCATAGCTTGAGTGTAGTGAAAATTTCTCCAAAAACCACTAACCCACATTTGCTGAGAAGTAACTTCGTGAAAAAAAATAAAAGTCAAAGATATGATTTGTAGTAAAAAAATGAGTTCAGAAGAATTCAGCATCATGTAAAGAGGAATACAAATCCCTTCAAATACTTGAATTACTGACAGAATTCATATTTCTATATTATGTCTGAATTTCCACATTCCTATTGAAGTAATTATTTTTTCACTTTTGCAAACAAAATTAACTGTAAAATCAAATAGTGATGGAAAGATAATGTAACTATCATATACCTCAAATCAAAACTGCAGTTCTGAACTCCATTTAGCACTGAAGAACTTAAAAGTATTCTGATCCAAGTTTTATACTTGTTGCTTCTGTAATCAGCTAATGTAAAGCCTGTGATCCAAATACTAACAAAGATTTATTTCTCTTTCTTTATTAATAGAAACACTGAAAGTTAAGTCCAGTGGAGTGCTTAAGACAGTGGAGTTTGTAAGATAAAAACGTGGAAAAAGAGAAAAAACAAGCTTAAGAACTCTTTGTGGCTCGTTAAATATCTCACGTTCTATAACTCTACAGAAAAAACTCCATAGAAGAAATTGGTCACTTGGAAAAATGTCATGTATATTGCTTTCACCTGTTTGCATGGTGTTACTGATATTATTTAAAAAAATCTATTCTCCTGAAGAACAACAGACATTACTCTACTAACAGATTTTTTTAGTTTTTGTTTTGTGCTTTTGAATCCTAATGTAAAATCAGTTAAATATCACAAAACCCATTAGATATCTAGCCTTTAATTTCCTACCCCTCAATATTAAATGGTCAAAGTAAGTGGTTGTTTTAGAGCGATTATGGTGACCATAATGAGGCCTGACACTTGTGACACTTCAGACACGCAACCACCAGCAGCTCCACCACAACAAAGGAGCCCCGAGTGCAACACATTGTAGTGGTGGGGAGAGTTGTGAGTTCGCAACTTTGCACAGCAGGTGTGGCCACACATCTTTGCACCCCTAAACACACATGTTCATCCAATCTGACAGATCAGACAATGGTACAAAAAAGCCCATCGCTGGTGTTTAAACAAAGACTTCATCTCTAAAGAGACAAAGCTCTGTGCTGAATGTGTTGCCACTAGGAAATTTTCCAAATGGAAAACAATGTATATTTTATTAATGAAAAACAAATTGAGGCAGGGATGAAAAATGCAGTGGCTTTTTCTTTTTTTTTTTTTTGACATTTTGCTAATGTGTATTCTCTTTCTTTTCAATATTTGCCTTCATATCATCATGCAAATAATTTTGTTAATTAGTTGTATCTTGTGTATGCTTCACACAACGAATGCATGGAAGTTGGGGACCATAATAAGACATAAAAAATCCATTAATCAAGTGAATATGATTTTGCAGTCTTTAGCATATAAATAGCATTTTTTTTCTTTAATATTTATTTAGACAGAAACACAAATGTATGAACTGGAGTCTTTAAAGTCAACTCTACCTTGGTGCTTGAAAAGTTTATTTTTAAAGAAGGAAATAGAAAGCCTAATTATCTATTTAAATTAACAGCAACAAAGCATTAAAAAGTGAAGCTAGAGATGTGCATATTTACTATAAGGGAATGAACTGGGCATTAACGGGCTCTGGAGGCTTATTTGGAGACAGCTGCACTTATCATGAATCAGGAAAGGGAAATAGCAGCCCTGGTGCGCTGTAGGTCAGTCACAAATGTCGACTTCAGAGAGCTATAAATCTCCAGCATTACTTCAGCTGCCAACTCTCAGAACACCCTTCTAGTATTTTCCTATAATTTAAAGATTATATAAGGTGTACAGTGCTAGTGTTCGATGAAAATATTAATTTAGAGATAAATCCCATAAATGCTCTAAAGCAGCAGCTTCTGCTGAGCAGGATCATCTTCTGGTACACTTCAAATAGGAATTGCTGCTAGTTTTGTCAACAGTAGGAGGTCGTGGATGATTGCCAAACAAAACAAGGACTTTTTCAATAAAATGCTTTCAGTTCTAAGCAGTCACAGAATATCTTCCTGGACCATTTTCTTACTGATATTTACACTTTGATATATTGTTTTATACTGACAATTCCTTGACAAAAATCGTGAAATGAACTTGAGTAAAAAGCAATTAATCACAGTTAATTCCTTCTGGCATGTCCAAAAACATATTTTATTGTCACTTCTGAATGTTGCAAAGGCATTATCCAGGCTCACAGACTTTGTATCCCACTGTGAGCCTGCTGGCCGACAAAATCCTATATTTACATGTTGAAATTTAAAGCTTTTAAGAAAAGTGGTAAAATTTCTTAGCAAATTAACATTTAATTACTGTGAAATAGAAAGTGAGTCTTATTGTTTTAACTTCATCAGCACCATTTAGCTCTTTATAATAGAACCTTGTAGTTATATATGTAAATTTTTTGGTTTCCGCCATGTTGGTAGAAAGAATTTTTGTCAAATATCAGGACAGTAAAGAAAGAATAAAGTGGAATTTTCAGTCTTTTTTTTCAATATAAAGTGAAATCAATGATAAGTGACATGTTTGCCTGTGATAAGATGAGCTCAACTCAAAGAACTAGTTCTGTATTCTAGGTTAAACAGCATTATGGGGACAATTTCCCCTTCCCTCCTGGAATCAGTACTGACTGACTTACTGCATTTTTTCATGTATTTCAGAAGGCATCCTAGTACAATAAGTACCAATATATAAAGGGCATATATAAAAATTTACTTACAGTTCCTTAACCTGCAGGAAAACCAGTGGGTTCCTGATTGTAAGGGGTGTTCAATATGTACTTTTTCTCAAAGCCTATACAGATTATGGAGCAACCATTGTACTTCAAAATCACACTTTTTGCTGAAATACTGTCCCAAAACTGACTTATTGTAAGTGATCAATAGTCTAGACTAGGAAGATCACATGGGTCAATAGAGATCCTGTCATTTCTAGAGGATATAAATTATGCTGTAGCATCCTTGTAACTACTGCAATTTCCATATAGGCAATTTTTAAGGTGTTAGTTCTCATCCCACAAACCCTTCTCAGGGTTTCTCTTTTCTGCCTACAGCCTGTGAGATCATCTTAATTCTTCCTAGGTCTTCTCCCCATGTTAGAAATTGTCCAGTTCTCATAACCATGTTGAATTTTGCTACCTGAAAAATGAAGAAAATGAACTTTTACACATCGTTGGAGTGGTAATGAATTTTCACTGATTCTGCTAAAAAAGATTTATGCAGGGCAGCTGTTAAAAGAAACAATTAAAACCCCAAGCTTTCTTAGTTGTACAATTTGTGCAATTTTTTGAAACATCCTAAATATTCTTATAATTCTTTCTGTATGCATGAGTATTGATAGTGTCCTCTACCTTAGTCATGCAAGCCTTCACACTTTTACACCTGGATAAATGAGGACTAGTTAGTGACAGCAGCTTGATTCACCATGGGAGAATATTCCTTCATCTAATAAACCAGCAAAGCTACAGTACTTTGGAGAAAGAAAAAAATAGAAAAAAACTCTCCAGGATATATAATTTTACAAGTGAAAATTATATAATAACATATATTTACAGAGCAGGTGTATTGCAATTTCATTAATTTTGATATTTTCTAACTTCTTCACATATGACTTTGCAACCAGATTATTCTAGATGAGCTTTCATTAAATTTTTTAGACCTTTAAAAAAGGGATCTGAAACCCTATTAATTCTGCTCATGCTTATGGTTTCACATATCTTTATATTTCAGTAAAAGAAAGGAAATTTTAAAGCTTACAGACCCATATCTTTTGCTGACAGAATAGCAGACTGCAACAGTACATGATGACCCTCTCACTGGAACAGCATGGAAAGGGATGCAACACTGGTGAAGTAGTTTTACAGAGCCTCTTTAGGGGACAGACACTAGGCTGTCCTTCTCTCCACTGTCAAGCTATCTCACCTCTTTTTTTCCCCTGGCTTCATTCTGGTCTCCATTTTCACACCTATATATTATTTTTGCCTCGGACTCTCTAACCCTAATCCCAAATAATTTTCTCACTCAGCCTCAATTTCTTGTCAGACAATGATGCTCCAGTTCTCCTCCATCAGCCACAACCAACTCTCCAATCCAAGTTCTCCTCTCTTCATCTCATATCTGTTCAGATGAATGTTTTTTTAACCTGCTTTTTGTTAGCCTCTCATCTATTCCACCTCTTCCCCCCTTCTCTCTCCAGCTCTCATTTTATCACAGCATTTTCTTCTCTCCCACCAACTGATCTTCAGTTCCAGTGGTTCACAAGTCCTACTTCATGTTTCAAGGTATGAGTGCTTCTCAGAAAAAATATTGCCAGACTATGTTAGTAATACAAAAAACACATGTGTTCCCCAACCTCATTAGACATATTACTTTGGCTGGTCCTTCATATAAAGTTGTATTCTGAGAGAAAGAAACTGGAATATTTCAGTCAAAATGGTTAAAATTCAGTGTAATAATAAGTGATACAATTACAGCAAAACTGTACATAATGTTTTAATCATAACTAGTACATTTGACCAAGCCAGTTATAATAAAACCTCAGTATGTTGCGTATGTGTTTAAGAATACATAAGCTAAGGAAAGATAAGGTACAACAGGCAAAAGTGTTAATTATGTAGCTATTTTATACAAATAATCCTTTAATTTATTTAATTAGAAAAGTTGCAGCCATATATTCTATTCAGTTGTTGGTGACTCTGCAAATACTAAAAATAATAATTATAAAATACAATGTCATAGTCAACCTTGTTACCTCTTAAAATTTTACCTTAAACTAATGGCTTTGATCTTGTCACTCTGTAGTTATCCATAGTGAATACACTATTGTTAAGAAAATTCTAGCGTAGCTGCACAGTTGAAGCTGCTGTTGGACTGCTCATAGATGAGCAGGGCCAGTGGTTGCCTGTCCTCATCTGTCTTATTTATACCACAAAAATGACACTTTCCCTCTACATCACATATGTGACCGCTGTAGTGGGGCATCTTGTTGATGTCTAAGCTCATTTCAAAAGGGCTTAGTGGTTCCCAATCATGGAAAAAATGTTCAACTCTAAATTATTATCAGACCTAAGAAATCCAATAATAAATACTGGGTTCGAAATATTTGCATTAGAGCTTTTACTTTTCCAATGGAGACACTAGAAGCTCTTTTAGGAAAATAAAATCAAAGTAGATTGGTAATTACACAAATACATGAGAAAAGGCTTTAATTAAAAACAGCAACTATTGTGAGATCCCAGAGTACAACAAGGGACATTAACAGTGTTCCCTGTATTTGCCATTACTCTTCAAAAGTAATGGACTAGAAATTGCACTAGGGGCTCCCAGTAGCTTCTCTGTGTAAGGCAGGAAAGAAATCAAAGCCCTTGGAAAAGCCTTAAACCCACTGACCAGATTTTTCAAAGAGAAAACAGAATGGGTCAAAAATATAGGGACTATACTAACGTTCTAAGATGAATTTTTAATGATTTTTTAAAATACCATCCAAATACTGTTGCTGCCTACCAGTTATGCAGTAGATCTACAGTTCATCAACGTGCAATACACTCAGACTACATAGACAATATTCATTAGCTGATTTTTAACGGATCTTGAGTGTGGACTCTCCGCTGGAGGTTTCCCGGAGAAGAACTCAGTCACGCAGTCCCCCTTCAGCAGGAGGAGAGAGCGACCAAGTTTCCTGTCAGTGTCCCAAGGCGAAAAGACCTTTATTTCAAAACTCCTGTGGTTTATATGGGCGTGGGGGGAGGGCAAGAAGAAGGGACGTGATTGGGTCAAGGTCTGGAGGGAAGGGAGTGGCTTGAGGGATCTACTGACCAATGAGAGATACAGAAGGATCATGTTCCAGTAACAGAACCAGGGACTGCGGAGAGGCGAGTGAGACAGCCTATCCTGCTTGTGCAGGGGCGGAGTTCTCGACTGGGGAGGGGAGACCACATGGTTCCAAATGGGGGGGCCGTGTGGGTGGGGGGAAAATACACAGCTCAGGGAGAGAACCTGTACAGTTGTTGTTTTTCTGCTCCTCTCAATCCCGGGAAGTCGCCGCTGTAATGGACCCATTTCTAAAGCTGTTCTTTCCTGGTGTTCGCCTACAGATTTTAGCCTGACCAGCTGAGTATTTTAGTGAATGAATTAGACACTACTGTATTTCATAATAAGTTCCTGAAGATGAAGTTAATTCTGATGATGAAGTATAGTAGGCCTGAAAAGTCGGGCTTCTACTACTTGGAAAATGAGTATAGCTCTTAACGTGCAAACGGGCCATAATTCTTGCATCTGAAGTGCTCAACAAATACCTATCTGCTTACAGTCTATTTTTAATTTTATATCACAGTGGACCTTGAGATATATCTACTAACAAATATGTGCATGTTTGTGTGTAAACTGTTTAGTATTTCTTATATCATTCTGGTTGAATAGTACTCAATCGCTGTCAAGTTCAAACACTGGTCCTCTCACCACTGTGAAAAAATAGATAAGCGCTTAAGTATATTTTTAATTTTTTTTTAGCTTTAGGGACATATGAAGAATACTGACTAAACACTTCTCTAGTTATATATTTTCCATGGCAGGATAGCATTTCAGTATTTGAAACCCTGATTTATAATTTCAGTTTTCTGTTCTTTTTTTATACTGTTGTCTAAGGGATTGCAGTAAGGATGTGCAAATACACTAAACAGCATAGAAGATTACTTTTTCCATTCTTAGTCCACTGCGCAGCTTCAACAGCACTGAAAAAAGTTTTCATGTTCTATTTTTATTGGAAACAAGGAGAGTGGGATCAAGTCCACGCTCAGCACGTTCACTGATGACACTAAGCTGTGTGGTGCAGACACACACTGGAGAGAGGAGATGCTATCCACAGGGACCTGGACAGGCTTAAAAATTGGGCAGATATAAACCTGAAGTTCAACAAAGCGAAGTGCAAGGTTCGAGACACTCCTACAGGTAGGTTGGAGAAGTGATTGAGAGCAGCTCTGCAGAGAAAGATTTGGGTGTGGTGGTTGATGAAAAACTCAACATGATCTGGAGTGTGTGCAGGCACCCCAGAAAGCAAAACATGTCCTGGGCTGCATCTAAAGGAGTGTGGCTGGCAGGTCAGGGGATTTACCCCTTCTACTCTGCTCTTTCGAGACCCCATCTGGAGTACTGGGTACAGTTCTGGTGCCCCCAACATAAAGACATGGAACTGCTGGAGCAAGCCCAGAAGAGTGCCAAGAGATTGATAAGAGGACTGGAGCACCTCCCCTCTGAAGACAGAGAGATGAGGCTATTCAGCCTGGAGAAGAGAAGGTTGCCTGAAGCCCTCATAGTAAACTTTCAGTATCTGAAGGGGGTCTATAGGGAAGCCAGAGAGGGATTCTTCATCAGAAACTGCAGTGACAGGACAAGGGATAATGGGTACAAATTGAAAGGGGAAATTTAGGCTGGATGTTAGGAAGAAATTCTTTACTATGAGGGTGGTGAGATACTGGAACAGGTTGTCCAGGGAGGTTGTGGATGCCTCAACCCTGACAGCATTCAAGGCCAGGTTGGATAAGTCCTTGAGCAACCTGGTGTAGTGGTAAGTGTCTCTGTCCATGGCAGGCAGGGGATGGGACTAAATGATGTTTAAGGACCCTTCCAACCCTTTAGTTTTTATGATTCTATGATTTTTCTTTTCTACTAATTTCATTTGACCACTTAGAGAGAAAGATCTATTCTTTCCCAGTGGGAACATCCCATATTTGCTTAGTCTAAGGTCTTGGTATTACATACATCCACAGTCAGACACCATACCTCCAGTGATGTCTTCTCAGAACAGCTATGTATTTCCACAGCAATTTTGTTCTGTTCCTTCCCTGTATCAGTTACCACTAAGGTCCCAATATTTTACATCCTAGCTTTGTATCTGAGATAAAAAGGCATAGTACTCAGCTTTCTTTCCTCCTGTTATGAGCCGCCCCAGAAGGCAGCAGTAACCCAAGTTCTTGTTAATAATCCCTTGGGGTGGATCTGAGTGACACAAGGTTGAATGATCAGTGTTTCTGTATACATATATATATATATACACACACATATATATACATATTTTAGAATCATTTAGTTGCAATGGAAAGCAGGTATGTAGCCGTTTTGGTTATTATTATCTATAGTAATATATCAATATGAAAACATAAAAATATTACTTAAGAAAATGTATAAAGGAAAAGAAAGAAAGAGACAGAGAGATAAGGTAAGACTAGAAAGATCTCACAACCCATGGTCCTGCGGCAATACATGATCGTTGTAATTTATTTGTCCGTTAGTTGAAGTAATGGTCTTGGTCCATTTGCAGTGGGGGGGAGAAGCCCACAGAACACAGGTTCAGGTGGGAACACCAAGGTACCTCCCCTGTGGCAGTGAGTTTTACACTGGATGATATTATACTTTGGATCACCGGACACTTTGGAAGTCTTTGGTGGTCTAAGTCATTACAGCTGCCTCTATGTCAGTGTAGTCAAGTCAATTACGGCCCATTATGGCCCATCAGCAGGAATGAATACCTTCAGGCTACAAGTGAATGTCCTGGTACTTCTCCAGAGGGGAGTTTTCACAGTTAAGCCACTGGCGTAAGGACTTTGGCATGATAAAAAGCACTATCCCACTTTTGTAGGGTTTGCTTTTTATCTGGCTTGTAGCTTCCCCCTCAGGGAGTGTAAACCTGGTCTTGGCAAATGAATCTGTGAGCTATGGCCTCTCCCTGCTGCATCCAGTCAGAGCTTATTTTCAACACAGCTGTGGAGAATGGCTTTCATTGTGGATACATTCTTTTCCCCAGCCCACCCTCTCCCAGCTTTATTCCTTCTCCTTAACGCTGAGCTATTTGGACAATAGTACCACCTTTATCTCTCTTCAGTTCCAGTCAGTGGCTTAACTCACAGTCTAGTTCCCATTAGGAGGTATATTTGAGAAAGGGTGGGCTTCGGTGGTCACAGATGAGCAGTTGCTTCTTTGCCCGGTGAACAAAAGTCCTTCAGTGATTTTAACAGTGTTTAAGCCATTAATCAAAACATTTCAATCTCTCACACCTCCCTGTGCTGAAAACATAAAGAGATCTAAATTTAACACAGGTATGATCTCAGAAAGCTTTTATAGCCTTATTCATCCTAATTCCATGAAAAAAAAAAAAGCACCTTCAACAGATCATGTCAGTATAACATGCAAATTACTGTATTAAATACAGGCCTGTATCATAATAGATGGGAAATAATACTCCTCTGACAGAATCTGGATATTTCATCTACCAAGGAAGTTGGAAGGCTCTGGGGTACACTGAGGTAACATCTTTATCATGGGTGAGCATCAGCTGTCCACACAATGTGGCTGCCTCTGGTGTTCTACACTTCTCCCTCTATCCCTGTTGCACCAGTGTACCTCCTCTAGTCCATAGCTTTTATCATTAGGAATTAAAACTAACATATGCTGTTTTCCAAACTCAAAGTCTCTGCAAATTCCTGCAGAACACTTGATTTCTCTACCTAAGAGTCCTAGTGCCAAGAAGTCTTTAGATGCTAGAGTCCTCAGCTAGGTAACTGTCACCTGGAATTGCTCCCCAGAAGTCTGAAGTTATATATGTCAGTTTGCTGTGAAAAATGCAAGAAGACTTCACAGCCCAAAGTAAGTTTTACGGTAAGAACACTGATAAAACACAATCAATTACACTTCTGGCAGGTAAGATGTGAAGTCAATGCATTTGACCACATTCCTACAGATCACCTGCATCAGAGAATTTTATTGCAAAGAGAACTGAAAATAACCTGTTTGCCACTTTAGACAGAGGTAGATTCACACCAGAGAAATACTGTGGGCTTTGTTCTGTCTTGTTCCCCCTGTTCTGAGAGATCTTTTTCTAGTTTCCAATGGATGGAGATCAGGATCTGTAAAATGCAATATCTCAACAATATGTAAAACAGGAAGACAGAATGTCACTTAAGAAAAGCCAAAATGCCTGTATCAGGCTAGTCTTAATTGCAAAAGTAATTGCATTGTTTCTAGAAAAAGTACAGTTAATATTTATAACTTTAAAAATAAATATAAACCAATTTATTTTAGTTTACATTTAGTTCTTTATTTGCCAGGATAGTTATATGATTTTCAAGCATATGTTGACATCAGTTATTCATAGCCAGTGTCTGTAGCATTTTCAGTAAATTTACTATCCTTGCTGGGAGAAGGTGCAAAAAGTTCTTTTATTTCTTTACACAGAGGACATCAGTGAAAGGGAACCCATGAAGTTTCTCTGTGGTTTTATCATTGTATGAACAATATTGGTATCTCTTGGATAAGTTGTAAGTCTAAGTATGGGTACTGTAAATTCTCTTAAGTATCTCTTTCTAGCTGTAACAAAATATTACTGAGTCATATGAGACCACTGGAATATTGTGGTAGACATGCACTCTGTTTTTATTTCAGGATTTCTCTGTTATAAAATGTTAGTGTTATTGTAGTGGGTTTCTATGGCTGGGTTTTGGTAGCAGGGGAGCTACAGGGGTGGCTTCTGTTAGAAGCTGCCAGAAGCTTCCCCTGTCCTGTGGAGCCAATGCCAGCCATCTCCAGGACAGACTTCCTTGCCCCTGGCCAAGGCTGAGCCAATCAGGAGTAATAGTAACACCTCTGTGATAACATATTTAAGAACAGAAGGTATTGTGCAGAAAGAATTCCAGCCAGGGAACAGCAGAGAGAACATGGGAACAACCGAGTAGACACCAAGGTCAGTGCAGAAGGAGGGGCAGGAGGTGCTCCAGGTGCCAGAGCTGAGGCCCCTGCAGCCCGTGGTGCAGACCATGGTGGGGCAGCTGTGCCTCTGCAGCCCATGGAGGACCATCGGGGTGCAGAGACCCACCTGCAGCCCCTGGAGGAGCCCATGCTGGAGCAGGGGGATGTATGAAGGAGGCTGTGACCCCCTGGGAGGCCCAAGATGGAACAGGGTCCTGCTGGAGACCTGCGGCCCGTGGAGAGGGAAGCCCACGCTGGAGCAGGTTTTTCCCAGATAGGCCTTGTGGCCCCTGTGGGGGACCCACATCAGTATAGCTCATTTGTGAAGGACTGCAACCCATGGAGGAGTGGCCCACAGGACAGCAGTTTGGGAAGAACTGCTGCCCGACGGATGGACTCACGCCGGAGAGATCCATCAAGGATTGTCTCCCATGGGAGGGACCCCACAGGAGCAAGGGAAGGACTCCTGTCTCTGAGCAGTGGCAGAAACAACAGCTGACTGCAGCCCCCATTCCCCGTCCCCCTGCACCGCTGGGGGGGAGGAGGGAGAACATGGAAAGAGGGGTAGGGGAAAGGTGTTTTTAAGATTGTTTTATTTCTCCCTCTTTGGTTCTTATCCTGTTAGTAATAAATTTAAGTACTATCCCCACTTTGAGTTTGTTTTGCTTGTGAAGATAATCAGTAAGTGACCTCTCCCAGCTGTTATCTCAACTCATGAATCCTTAGCTGTTTTTTTTCTCTCCTCTATCCAGTTGCAGAGGGAGAGTGAGAGAGTGGCTTCAGTGGGTACCTGGCATCCAGCCAGGGTCAACCCACTACAGTTATAAATAATGTTAATGAATCATTATTCGAGATTTTGTCTCAGAGCAAATTGTCCAAAATAGGCCATTACACAGTTATTTGAAAGGCTAGGGGGAGATAGAGGGGTGTGACTGTGGGTCATTTTTATTTGTTTGGTTTGTTTGTGGTGATGGTTTGGTTTGGGCAGGTGTTTTTTTGATTGTCAGGATGTGTGTGTGTTTTGTTTGGTTGGTTTGGTTTGGTGTTTTAAGTTTTTTTCTGGGAAAACTGTTGTTTTGGAAACATTCCCTTTAGGACACATATTATTTAGCTTCTTTTTCAAGGACAAATCAGGAACTGCACAGCTTGGACATTAGGTCTTGTGTCCTTCCTACTGCCTTCCAGCTCTATCAGCATGGTGGACAAAACAGTCATAGTACTGAGGTTTTGAGAAAAAAAATCTGCCACAGCTGAGCTGTGTCTACTTCTGTTTAGATGATATTTATAAAAGCACATATCAGGTATTTTCTGTTTAGCAGAACTCTTTACTAACCCTAGTTAATTTACCAACGTCACCATAGCAAGAAGATGAATCCTTTCTGCAAAATGTTTTGCAAAAGCAATGCTTTACCAAAGCACCTCTCTCTTGGCAGAAACTTGTGAGACATACAGGCCATGGCTGGAGCAGCAAGGATTTCAGAAGTCCTTAGGACAGATGAGCTCAAATGGGTAACGGGGGAAAACTGTAACATGCTTTATGCCTCAACGCTCTCCTGCAGCAGTATCTGACTGACAAATCTAAAAAATATGACTGTTATCTTCCACGTGGGAGAAGCCCAAGGCAGCTGTTGTAACATGTCCAGCCTTTGGTTGTATTGAATTCTTTTTGGGGCCAAGGATTGTAGTGGGTGTAGGAAGGGCTAACCTGATCATATAAATCTTTAATTAAAGAGCTTCAATCCCATATAGAAGAATTTTTACCTTTTACCTCTGAGTAGCATGCAAAGTGAGGGAGGAGGCCATGACAGCCTCATGAGATTCGCTTTGCAAAGATCATTTTTAACAAAGTAGTATTTGTAAAACTGAAATCAGACCACTGGTCAGGTATGCCAGAAAATTTCTGTAACTGCTGCAGAAGGAGGTCTCTAAATTGTTTAGGGAGAATGTAAATCTGCAAATAAGCCTAATTTTAATGATTAATTTGCTTTGATTAGCAGGGTTGTATTTAAAATTATGATCTCTACTGTTGGGTGCACATGTCCTTATATAATAAGGAAAAACACACTCCTCGTGACATAGTGAACAAAGAGCTTTCATTTCAAATTTGGCGCTGGTTTTATCCCTCAAAACCATGTGACTTCTTTGACCAATAAGGTTGTCTATGTCGGCGCATGCTCCCTCGGGCACTCTTGCCCTGGTACATCCCCTGTACCTTAAACACGCCTCCTACACTCTACTACCAGTAGTTTTATTTGGAACAGGATTTGTAATGACCTTAATAGTATTAATATATTGTGGCAGTTTGAACAGGTATGCATAACTCAGAATTAATACTATAATCACAATAGTTAGAAGACTAGTACTCACACTGAAAACTTTTTAAATCTTTTCCTCCATGACTTGCATACTTTTAAATTTATGTGTTCAATGTTGTTGATACATACGTCTTCCAAACATACACTAAAAAAAAAATCTAATACATTATGTGTTCTCTACTTCCGTACATGTTCATAACAAAATAATTTAGACCAGCCCAGAAAATGTAATTCATTTTGAGAACATCAAGCCTCTTGGATATGCCTTTCCAAGGACCCAGAAAATGGCAATAATAAAATCCATATTTTAATATCTCTTGAACATTAAGAAGAGGAATTCCTAGGCTATATGAATGAGATACTTAGAAGATCAAATCAGTGCAATGTACAAACACACAGAAATTGTTAGAAGGAGTGTTTGTATTAAGTTAGATATGCTCTTGGCCATGGAAAATACTAGATGACCCAATAGCACAATGAAGTTGGCATTGGTTCTAGTGTGGGTGTAGAAGAGGTTTTCTTTCTGTCCATTTCTTATGATCTTGTGCCTGCCCTGTCAATAGTCTGGATACACTCTTTCTGTTGTAGTTCATGACTTTTCATGATCAGTATCTGAGGTCAAATAAGATGTACTTTTTGGGTGGTGAAGTTACTGAGGCATTTCATGTGTAAATGTGCATCACTGCTTTGTTTTTCTACCTAAGAACATGAAAAGCTCTATAATGAATCTAAGAGTTAAATTAAATGTGCTTAAAAGTCTCTGCATCCCAGAATTACTCAAACATGATCATTAATTTCCATTCAATAATAAGAATAGACAGGGATTTTTATAGTTTATGAGTATAATTTAAAAAAAAATACAGTTTGTCAAAATCAAACCTCAGAGGAATAGTTGGGAGAAGAAAGGAAGAACAGAGCAAGTTAAATATGAAAATTTTCTCAGCCTTCAAGTACACTTTTATGATCAAAACCAGGACTGTTAACTGGCGGTCACTACATTCATTAGTCAATACAGAAGAAAAGCTGTGAGACTTGAACCACTGCAGTGGTTCAAAGGGGGTCTGGGCCTAAGTCTCACCAGTGGGAGCCATTCTATTTTTCAGAAATTAATAATAGTGGAATTAAGATTTATCACCATCTCCTTGTGCTTTTGTTTAAGTCTTTTGACTGCCACAACATAATTGTTTCAGCAAACAATTAGAACACTGGAAAGTGAAAACTGTCAGTACTAAAGGAAAACCCAAATCTTCTATTCCCTGAGTGCCTGAGCTCAGTGAGAGATGCTTTCCATCTCTTTATCTCTTCCCTTTCTTCCTTTTTTTTTTTTTTCTGGGAGAATGAAATGACCAAACTTTGCACAGTCTGCCTTTTGTGCTGTTGTGGAATGAAAATTTGAAGAAAAGCTTATAGACCTGTGTCACACAGGAAAATAATTTACTGTCTCTTCTACGTTTTCAAAGTTAGATAAAAGTAGCCTAGAGATATTTTACCTAGTACATAACAGTTTAGCAGGCATTAACTAAGTCATATGTTCCTGAATTTCTTTCCATGTAAATCAATGTGGCAGAAAATTAAGGTGGCTGGGGCTTTATGGAGATGAAGATCACATCTGGTATTTTTCTAACAGAAACAAATTAAAAGCATATCCAGTTTAAACAAAGACTTTAATCTGAACATGCAGAAAGAGTAATTTTCATACTTGCTTAAATTCTTGCCCTGAATTACAAATCTGATATATCCATCATGTTCTTCTGCTTTCTCATTTTATATGTAACTTTTCCTTACACTACCTTTTTTCTTTCTTTTTTACCAGCCCAGTTGACAATCCCAGTTGATTCTGTGGTGGCCAAGTGAGTAAAAATAAAATCTCCTTCCTGCCAATAGCCATTTTGGTGCTTTTCATTCGTTTCAGGACAGCATTACTTTATGAAAGGAGAAGTCAAGGGCTAGATATAGTCTAAGACAGAGTAAATCATTGCAGCCTGCAAGTTCCTAGAAATGCCATAGATTTTAGACTTCCTTGGAAGAGGTAAGAAGAAAGAAACACAGGTAACACAAGCCTGCAGGGGTCAGGTTTTGCAGACTTTATGCAGCAAAGTTATGCAACAGGGGTTTTCTGCCCATGAAGCTGGTGGTGTATGTGCTCATTCCTCAAATAATGAAGTATTACAGTGATTAACCAAACATCATCCTGTAGTCATGTAATATTGTCAGGTAATGCCTACTTTATTTTCGCAGATCATTATCTATTGTAAAGGTCATGGTACACAGTAGAGAAAAGTTTTTTAAAAGCATGTGGAAATGTATAGAGATTTTAGATATCTAATTCTGGAGGGCCTTCTAGCCCCACATATTTTTTTTTTCATGTGGTGATCAGCAACTTAACAATAATATTAATTTTTATATGTTTTTTTTCTTTTCAGTGTACTGAGATGCTATTTCAATTGAGATTCTAGACAAAGGAAAAAAAATTAATTTTATATTGAACATTCAACAGGTGTTTGTGTCAAACCATCTGCATGTGCTTTTTTACTTTTTGGATATTTAAATGCACAATGTTACAAACTAATGTGAATAGGATATTTTGTTGGGTTTATGATATTTATTTTGTATCATTTGCTAGAATTTGGTAGGTTTTGCACTGTTTAGATACAATATTGAAATTTTCCCTTTTCACTTTAAAATAGGTTATTTTTCTTCTAAGTAAGGTCTGTAATTCTTTTTTTGGTGTATATATAAGGGAAACTTAACATTTCAAAACAAGAGTTGAGTTTCTGCTCTCTTTAAGCAAAAACACAACAGGATGAGCTGGTGAATGCAGCAAAGAAGGAGTTAAAAAGAATGAGCACATTTTTAAAATTCCTGTACATATTAGCTAGCCCTAAAGAAACTGTAGACATCTGTCTAAATCTAACTGACACCAGTGGGTTTTACATCTAGACTAACTTTGTGACTTTGAAAAGTGTTTCTTCACATTACTTTTATATGACAACTATTATAATGTGCACTAGAGATGTCTCTGAAATGTATTTTGTTTGTTAAAAGTATTGCATTAAATGGTTGTCTTCCACATAATTTTCAAATAAGAATCAGTCAAGACTTGTACGGTGATGTGCAAATTTTCGCTCGATTTGAACTGATTTGGCTCTTCAGAAGGTTAAGGTAGTTTAATGGTTGAAAGCACATTGCTGTGCAGCAAGCTGCAAAAGTCAAGGGGTTAGGGGATTAGGATTTCATTTCCTTTTAGCCATGACCATGTCTGTTTTCTGTCTAAACTACTTCTTGTTCCCATTTAACCCATGGTTTTAAAGACAAAAGGGGTTAGAACTTGCAGGCCTCAGGCTTCATTTTAACAAGACGTCTCCAGCACTTTGGTGCGTAATTTGTCAAAAATGTCATAGGTCAGAGAATGTTAGAAACCTACAGCCAGCAGATGGTCATTATGACAGCAGTTAAGTTTCAGAAGCAAAAGATGCTTTGTGATATTTACTCTGACGTGTGAATGTTACACTTCTGAAGAATATTTTCAAGTTCACCCTTAAAATGAACTCATCCTTTTTATCACTCACTTCTTAGCTAGAGCTCATAGAAGCCCCTGAGCCAAATCCTCTTTCCACTTCTTGTAGGGTTCAGCGGGGTTCCTTCCATCAGGACATATCTGTAGAACAGTCCATTTCATATACAAAGACCAGTAATTGTCCAGAATTACTAGCTTTAGACAAACTTTTTGGTGTTCAGTTAAATTAGGAAGAATTGCTTTTTCGTTCTCATGCTACTTTTCTATATTTTTATTCTTTTGAAATTATATTGGAAATGGAGGCTTCATATAATCACAAAATGGGCTTTTCCTGACAACACTCTATTTTCAGTTGAATAGAAATCTGTAGTACTTTGTTTCTCATAATACCACCAGACCTAAGAACCTTACCTAGGTAGGATACAGCATCCATTATGACAGCCAATACACAATATTTAAGATTTTAAAGAGGAAGATGAGGAAGCTGTTAGGAGCAATCTCAGCCACAAAAATCCTGAAGTCCAAATTCAATATGCACGGTTCACTACACTCAGATCTACATGGTATTGTTTCACAGAAAGAGTTGTCTGTTCCTTCAAGAGGACCAGATGAGTAGTTGGCTGATCTCTTATAAGCTTTATGACAACTGCTGATCTTGAAGAGAGAGCATGGTGGTCTTTTTTACAAATCAGCTCTATGAAAGCATCTTGTGCACACAGGCTGTAGATACAGGTAAGTGCAGGAGTACAGATGTAAACTTGTGTGTGACAAGCTGACAGGCAGGCAAATGATATTTAATATTTCTCACAAGGGAATGAGGTGGGTGAACAAAAGGTAAAAGACAAGGCTCCTTTTCCAGGATAACTAGTTAAGCCAAAAAAACCTCTGCTATATTTAGTAGGAAGAAGCTACATTCTGCAGATCTGCTTGAAGCATCATTCAATAGTAATCATTCAGAATGAGAGAATTCATTTTCTTGCTAGACATTGAAGAACTTGTTTTACTATGTCTTATCCAAGTCACTTAGTTGAACTTTGTGAAGGTCACTATCTGACATGTTTTATGCATGTGAAGAAATAACTACAGCAACAGTAGTTGGTATTTGAAGACACAGCTTGGTTTTCAGGGAAATACAGCTGTGTCATCCATCCATCTGCCTGGTATTCCCCTTCAGTAATTTCTGACCAGTTGGCCAGTTTCAACAGGTTTCAGAGAAATTTCAGGCATTCACAAAAAAATTGAAAAATGACTCAGTTCTTGAAGGTTCCCTGAAAATTAGTGACTGGATAGAGAAGACAGACTCAACTTATTCCGATAGTACGAGACTCTCAGTTAGCAGTTCTATCAGACTGCACGTGCAAGATCAGCACTTCCTTGCACAAAACCCACAAAGTTTACAAACTGTGAGGTGGTAGGTGAGAATTAGCTGCTGAGGTCATAATCTCAGTGTGGGAATAGTAGCAGGGCAATTACTGTGGTAGAACAACCTATCAAATTCATCAAACTCCTCAAACTGCTCAGTTTGTTCCACTGCTAATAGGGCAATTTGTCTACTCTTTGCTACGTGCAGCGGAAAGGTTTATTCCTCTTCTGAGCTCAGGACCTCATGTCCCCGGAAATCATGTTCTTTATGTGTGTTTCATGCTTGTTCACGGTGAGAAGGGTTTTCTCACAGTAATGAAGGTTTTCTCAGTGTTTAGAGTGTGAAGGGTAGAATCTGTGGTTCTTGGCACCCTCAGTTTTTCCAAATTTTGTATAAAGAGCTGCCAGCTACCAGCTTGTGAACCTCACAGTTAGTTGTACCTTCTTGTTTCCCCTTCCAGAATGAAAAATGAAGTATGTAGGGTACCTATACTGCCTGAAAGTCATTGAGACACTCTGAGGCTATCATTTCTCCAGGGCCACCATAAATGAAATATGCAATTTTTAATTCTCAAAAGCTTCAGATTAGAGAGATGCAAACCTAAAGGATATTATGTTTCACAACCTGAATTCTATTTTATGCTCTTGCAAGGTAGTAGCCTCCAGAGTCCTAATGACCCCAATAGCTGTCTGTGAGTGAGTAGACTACAATTCCTATCAGTCATTACGACAGATTTGATCAGCAGCTAACTTTATTTAAACATTTTATAATTAAAGCCTGTCCCAATGATTGGTAAGTCTTGGATCCAGCTCCCTCTCAAATACTTTAGTTATTGCTGGTCTCTGGATTTTTGAGGGTCCTGATAGTAACAAGAAACTTAAGCAGCTAAGAGAAAGATATCATAAATGCTACAAACCTTTATGAGAAGAATGATTATTTTACTGTTGTTTGAGGAAATATAAGCAATATTCAAAAAAATCTTGAAATTAATACAGCAGGTAATAATTCAAGCACTATTAAAAAAGTACAAGGCCTTTGTAGATTTTAAGTACATAATAGAGCATTATCAATACACTTTCTAATTTCAGACATACCAGAGACTATAACTTTCACATGGTAAATTCTTCTGCCTATAGCTTTACATAACTTTTAGAAGGACATCCAATTTGGCATAATGTGAACATATTTTATGAAGCAAAATTTGGTAAATCCTTCTTTTATGTTACTCTTCCATTTAGAATTGAATATTTCTTGAATATTCCAAAAGATAACTAGTAAAATAACACATTTTTACATAATATGTTGTAAAGCCTTTGTCAATGTCTAATAATTTACATGTACGTAGTATCTTCTTTTGCTTACCATTTGTTGTCTGTTATGTTTCTTGCAGTTCTTATTTAGTAATTTTGAGAATGGTGGAAAAGGTCAACAGAAACTTAGAACTAAGAATAGTTCTGAAGGTTTCCAACATTGATAAGTAGTAAGTGAGCAATATTTATATTTATGTTTATATTTATATTATTAATATTATATTTAAATTCATTACTGTGGAATGCAGGCCAAGTAATTATTTTATTTTCCTGGAAACTATCTCAGGTGAAGCAAAGACATTACTAGATGTAGATGTGAAATCTTTATGTAGAAGTACAGGAAGTGGTTATTAGCACTTTTCTATGAAACTTATGAAACAAAGCACTTTCCTCACTCATGTTACAAATGCCATTCCACACATACCCAGCACTTATCAGTTTGTAGGATGCTTCAGAGGCTGACCCTTCAAACATATGACCATGCAAGCACACTGCATCACAGAGAATAAAGTGTTTAACAGCAAATCTATCTCCCTCTGTGCTCCACACCGAACAATTTTGCATACAACCATAGAGCTGTATGCTGATCTTGCAGGGTAGTTATCACGACACTTCTTGAGGTGTAGCTGCTGTGTAGAGAGGATTTGCTGACTTATTCAAATCCAATGAAGACACTTGGGATCTTTCTACCCTTAAAAAAGTACAAATAAAATGAAATGTCTAAAAGTGAAGCCTTCCATTTACTGAAAACTTCCCTTCATTCTTTTAACCAGTCTCCTATTTTCTTAAAGGCTGATTTTGAGCTGCAAGATTTCTCTGAGAGCTGTGAGGACATTTTAATAAAAAAGAACATGTATTAACAAAATTGCTGTCATTGCCTCCACCATAGTAATAAGAAAGTCAGGAAACTATACCTCAGCAAAAGTAAACATTGTGATAAGGGAGTCCATGCTGGTAAACAGTTTTAAAATGTAAAGCAAGGTTTTTCAGAGCAATTTTTTAGTGCATGATTTGCTTTAACTATTACACTAACTTTTCATTGGCTTAACTTTTTGTATTGATACACATGCTATAACTTAAATATAGGTTCTTAAAAGAAGCAGCATAAGGTTATAGAAGTAAGGAGAATTCACAGGTGTGTGCTCTATTAAAATCTCTCTAGGTGTATAGAATAGATTAAAAGATATGCAATGAAAGTTATTCCTGATATTATTTCCAAGCCTTAACATTTTAGTGATATGACAGTTACATGCCATGTTCTTCTTAGAACAAACTACTTCAAACACAGGTAAGGAACTAGCTAACAGTAATCATCTACCCTCTAAAGCCCCATTTTCTTCTCTTTTCCATTTGTATTTTCCCTCTTTCTGTTTTGTGCACATCAAGTGACACCAAATTTATGATAAAGATCCCTTTTTCAGTAAACCTAAACACAAGCCCCCCCCCCCCCCCCGAAAATATTTCTAACCATCCAAGTAAGGAATCTGAAATTGTAGTTCTAAATTATTGCTGGATTGAAAATACAACAAATAACTGTTGTAAAGCCATTTTTCCTCAGTCACTTCTGGGTGGCAGAGCATCCATAGAACAGCTTCAGAAGTGGTGGTGTTCGGCAGCCTAACAAACAATTAGTATAATCCATTAAAAAAAAAAATAGAGAGAGAAACAAAACAACAAAACTAGGCCGTGAAAGTAGAGGTGGCCACTAATAATTAAAATAGAATCAGAAATAGCTATAAATATTTAAGCTTTATAGTTCCATTCCTTTGTGCAGGTAGCTACTAGCCTGCTTGTGAGATGGTAAAGTCCTGCCTAGTACAATGCAGCACAACAGGCAGCTCCAGTGCGCACAGAGACAAAGAGCCCCAGGCAGCCCCACCCTCCCCTATTCTGCTTTCCGACAACACCCCTTGTTCACGAAGCCTCTTTCAATTATAGTCTTTGTTGGTAATGTTTACTTTTTTCATTCAAATCTCTCCTTCCCTCAGTCTCTGTCTTCCAGGCAACCAGCTCGTTGGAGACAGTTTAAGGAGGCAGAGAAAATGAAATCCAGTACATGCCTATCGTGGTAAAACCATGACAAAATCCAGCGTCCTGAGGAGTGGGGCCAAAAAAGTCAGATTTTTATTGTTATTGTTGTTGTTATTATTATTGTCATCATGCTATAGACTTTACAATTTTTCTCTCCTTATTACCCAAAACTGTCTCTCACCTCTTACTGAGGATGCAGGTTGGTAGTATGGATGCATGGTGACAAGAGTGCTGCTTTAATGTGCTCAGCGAATATCTTTCAACTTGTATTCCTCCCTATTTTCCCTCAGATGGTAAAAAGGTTATTTATTAGAGGAATGACCCTTTTCCTTCTTAGGCAAAGATGGCACAAATGAGAATCCACTGTGTGATAATGTCCGAAGCTTTTCCTTGGCGCTTTCATTTTTTTGCCCTTGTGATTTTTATTTTCTCTTGAGCTTGTTGGGATTTTTGCTTCTGGGTGTGGAGGTTTTGGTTGGGGGTATTTTTGTGGGTTTTTTTCTTTGTTTGTTTGTATTTTTGTTTTTTGTTTGTCTTGTTTTGTTTTGGTTGGTTGGTTTGGGAGGGGCTGTGGGTTTTGTTTGTTTGGAGATTTTTTGCTTGATTGGTTTTGTTGGTGGGTTGTTTTTTTTTTACAAAAACAGTTACTCACTTTCATATCTGAAATGCATCACAAAACATGTTTTGGAATATATTTCAAGATGTGGCAATTCTGCTTTTACATGACAAAACGTAACAAAAGCATGAAGCTGCAAAACATTTTCACATAGAGATATTAAAATACATACTTGCAACTTTACAAGACAGAATACAAAACAAATAAAAAGCAGTAGTTAAAAATGTCTTCTTTTTTTTTTATTTTCTTTTTTTTTTTCTTGTATCATTACATTCAGATTCATTAAGGCCAAAATATGAATACTTTGATCAGGAGGCGGCAGCTGTCACTGCATTTCTGGGAGCATAGTCTTCCTGTGTTATCTCTACTACACCAATAGTCACATGTCAGCATAGACTGATTTTTATAATGTCCTGAAGCACGCATGTATGTGTACATATATGTGTATACATAACACAAAAATGTGTTCATCACTGGAGAACATTTTTCTACATTCTCCTTCTCAAATTCCTTTTAAAAAGGGTTAGCACAGAGAAGAAAAAAATGATAGATGAAAAAGTCGAAGGTATTCTCACCAGACAAGGAGCAAAAGCTGGCATAGCTATACAGTTAGGTAAAACCCAAATTCATGCCCTGCAGAAGTCATGTTGTTTCAAGAACCTTGGTTTGCTTGATGTAAACTAATGCAAATAATGGGAACATTCACTTTTTTCTTCTTAAAAGACAAATTATTTTTCAAAATTTATTAAATTGAAAGGATCATTTCATTTTGATATATATCCAGGATATATATGGATATATCTTCTATAATCCAACATATATTTACATCTGCAATGGGCTTTAGCATATTCTTATGATTGCAGAAAATGTTTAACAAAGATATTAGTATTTTTCCTAGCCCTTTCTTAAGCAATAAGAAATTTGTGTCACCTGTTACTAACAAAAATAGTAATCATCTGTGTTGAGCATGCAGACACACAAACCCGTGTACCCTCCACAATAATCATCTGGTTTGGTCATGAAGCCACACAAGCCCAGGTACCCTCCACGAAGAACATCTGTATTCAAGCTCTTTAGGGCCTTAAAAGCATCCATAAATCCAGTTCCCAGTAAATGAAAAAGGTCTCACGGATGACTTAATTTGCTGTGGGAAGCCAAGTTCTCCATAGTCTCCCTGCTTCTCAGCCTGTGACCTTCCGCACTGTCCACCTGCTGGAAGCCATGTTTGATTTCCAGACTGGTGAGATGCCTCTCAGCAGCAAAATGGTGTCATAGGCAGGAGTGGAGGAATTGCTGTCTCTCTGTTATCATTAAGGGGGTTCCTCTATGCTGATGGGAATGAAAAGTGTGATTTAATGTGGAAAATAAGAAACCAAAGAATTGGAAAACAGCTGAAAGCTTCTCCAAGTGGGCCACTGCAATCCTTGCGACAAGTGAGATGTCCCTGAGGAATTCGCCACCGGGCCAGCCTGAAAAGAAAAGGATTAAGGCCATTTAAAGGGAGGAAATGGAACAAAAGGAGCAGTTTTATGATGTAGCAGCATAAAATAAGGGGCCACTTTGTGCAGCTGATTGCCAAAGGTCTCCAAGTGGAGCAGCCAGTGATGCAGGCACCACTCCCCTTGGGGTGAGCAGCTCCCACTAAAGCCTGTGCCTAGGCTGGAATAAGAGCACAGCTCTCATTTAGGGGTAAATTAGAGATTATTGGTTTGTTTCTACATCTCAATTTTTTTTAATTTTCCACACCTACTGAAAAGTGGCCTGTAGGGAGATTATACTCTAGTGAAAGTTGCTGCTAATTAAAACAAGTAATTAGTGTTCCTCCAGGCTTTGTGATTTCACTCACTTTTGCCCGCCAGACAACATTAGTTTAAAAGCAATCCAATTTCTAGCAATAACAGACTGTAAAAAAGTCATTTAGCAAGTATATAAGTGTAAGGTTACTGTTCAGGCTTTGATTTATCTCTTCTGGGCTATTTAGAGGGCCATAGTAAAACTGGAGGGGAGGAGGGCAGGAGGAGTTAAATGTTTTTTTCTTCAGGTTTAGTTTTGTTTGAGTTTTTTGCAAAGTCATGTAACTGCATGCACAAAGACAAGGTAGAAGAACTTCAGAAGACAGCTTTCCAAGTCGCATTAAAAAACACAATTTGGTTTAATACGGTCTTCCAAGAGAACCCTCACTTAGCATTAAGTCCTTTTGTTTCCACTCCTCCTTCTCATAAAATGAGGACCTTTTATTGACTGGGTCTCTCTGGATGAGTAGGAGTTTAAACATACTGTTGTTTCTTGTTGTTACAGACAAAAATGATTATATACATATTTTGTTGTTCTACAAGAAATTTAAAGAGATTAGTATAAGGTTTCAAATGTGATGATATATTGATTAACAAAAACATATTGGAACTCCTATCTTCACTTGTTTCCAATGTTCCCATCATTCCAAAACTGCCAGCTGTGATGCTGACGTGTTGTAATATACTTCCTCATAGGATATTTTGGCTTGACTAGGTACCCCTGGAGGTTTCTTCTTTTTGTGCAAGGATACTGTTTCTTCTTTTTATGCATGGATAACGCATAAATTGCAATTCATCTACAATAGCAGTATATGCAGGTGATTTCTTCCTATAGAAAGAAAGTCCAATTTTCTAGCATTGAACCAGTGGACATAGATTTTGATTTTAGTTTGGCTTATCTCCTATTTCTGCTGATAAATGAACCAGAAAAAGGAAAATATGATTTTTGATAAGCTATGAAAACATTTTACACTGATAAACAGAGTAAGATTGCATAGTAGTCACAACAAAATAGCTGTAATTCAACACTAGTGTCATTTTAAATGGTATTTCTTTTCCAGTTACATACCAACAAACAAATCTGTATAGATTAACTCATTTTCTTGTAATGTTAATTTTAAATACACAAAACATACTGGTTTTGATCACAAGCAGAAAACATGGAAATATTTATCAGCGTTCCTTTTTCCCATCTGCTAAAAGTTTAATAATTCAGTCTGACAAGCAGGATCCATCATGTTCGGTTTATGTAGATTCTGATAAAATACTTCATCATATTGAATAATAATAGATTTAAAGAACAGTTCAGACGTTGCTGAATACTATGATTTTCTTTTAGTCTTTAAGTGGCTTAGTATTTGGGTTTTTTAGGTTTTTTTCAGCTGATGTCTTCTTCTATAAGAATAGACATAGATGAAAAACAAGTTTTTTTGGTGGGTTGTTTTGGAGGTTTGTTTTTTTTTTTACTGATAAGAACAAATCTCCATTCCTGAAAAGAAATAGGTATAATTATTGTAAGATCTCTGTTCTTTCATCCCTGGGATTTCTTTTAGAAAATTAAGTTTTGCATGCCTTTTAGTAGTTTTAGTCTATGTATGTACAAATTATATATTTGTGAATGTCCTTTTGGGCCACCCCCAAATAACACTTAGCATAGTAAAAATCCAGACTTTAAAAAAAATTGACAAGAAGTCTGTGATTTCTTATTAAATTTAAGAGGCATGTATGATGGGCACACAATTTTTATTATTATTTTTCTTTTTTATCCTTTCAGTTGCAGAAGCTGCATTTATTCTTGGAGCCAGTCTTCATGGAGTACAGCAGTAGTGGAACAGTCCATGGGGCACCAGAGGGCAGAAGCTTCTATGACTTGTAGAGACATCATAAACTCCTTATAGGTTAGCATAAAACCATAATGGATAATATAACAGCTCTAATTTTACGTAGTAAGCCATATTTGCACAACAATTCCATTACAATACAAAAGGTAATCTTCAGAAATCGTTTAGGAACAGCAATGGTATTCATGCTGAATCCAAGAAATGGAGAACAATTTTCTTATACAATTCAGTTTCAATGCCTAGATGTATCCTGTAAATTATTTTAAAGGTGATTTCATTCTAATTTAAACATAAATTGACCCTAAGATTCAACCCTATCTTACATCCATGTTTCTTGTGCAATTCTGTTTATTTCAAATTACTGGTTTTTCAATTATGTTGACTCCATATTAATAATTTTTTTCTTCTTATGACACTTTTTGGAGTCATGGCTGGGCTTTGTGAATGAAGATTTGGGAAGGCACTACCCACGTTTGTTACAAGCGCGCTGGTGTCTGAAAAGGCCAATACGAGATAGACAAGTCTGGTTGCAAAAGGCACAGCAGAAAGACTCCTTAGGTGGTATATTCTGCAAGACACGATTCTTTCTGCGTTGTCTTTTCTCCTCAAGAGTGATCCTGTATGCATTCTCAAAGGAAGCAGCAGCGTTAGAGAGAGTGTGTCTCCAGATCTCCCGACTGGAGGCCAGAGTAGACCAGTTATGGTGATCAATATGGCCAAGGCTGAGACGTTGTTTTCAGGGAGTCCTTGTATCTTCTCTTCGGGGCTCCTCTCATGCGGCAGCCAGTGGCAAGTTCACCATAAAGCATGACCTTAAGGAGGCAGTGGCCCTTCATCCTGGAGATGTGCCCTGCCCATCACAGCTGTGTTCTCAGCAACATGGCCTCAATACTTGTGACTGCTGCTTGTTTTAGAACAGATGTATTAGTCATGTAATCTGACCAGTGGATGTTTAGGATTGTACGGAGGCAATGTTGATGGAAGCGTTCTAGGAGTCGCTGGTGGTGGTGATAAATGACCCATGATTCTGACCCATATAAAAGAGTAGACAGCACTATGGCTCTGTAAACACTGATCTTGGTACTTTTCTTCAGGTGTTTATTTCACCAAACTCTTTTATGAAGCTTTCCGAAGGCACTATATGCCTTTGCTAACTTGTTGTCTGTCTCCCCGTCAATCTTACCATCCAAGGAGATGAGGCTACCTAGGTTATTAAACTGCTGGACTGATTTGAGCTCTGATTGGCCAATGGTGATATGGGAATGATAGAAGACTTCCTAAGGTGCCGGTTGATAGAGAACTTCTGTCTTCTTTAAGCTGACTTCCAGCCCAAAGAGCTCAGCAGCATCTGCAAAGCAGGATGTTAAACGCTGCAGAGCTGCTTCTGTGTGGGTAACAAGGGCGGCATCATCAGCATAAAGCAGCTCCCGGACAAGATGGTTTAAGGTCTTAGTGTGGGCCTTCAGTCACCTTAGGTTGAAAAGGCTTCCATCAGTACGATATCGAATGTAGATACCATCCTGATTATCGAGGTCTGCCGTGGCCCTTTGGAGCATCAGGCTGAAAAAGACTGTGAATAGAGTTGGTGCAAGAACGCAGCCTTGTTTCACACCACTGGTTATTAGAAAGGGCTCAGAAAGTGCATCACCATATCTGACTTGGCCACGCTGATTCTCATGAAATAAGATGATAATTTTAAGGAACTTGGGGGGACATTCTAAATGTTCCAAAATCTGTCACAGATCTTTTCTGCTCACAGTATCGAAAGCCTTGGTGAGATCAACAAAGGTTTGCATAGAGACTTTTGTTCTGTTCCCTACACTTCTCTTGCAGTTGTCTGAGAACAAATACCATGTCTGTGGTACTCCTGTTGGCTCTGATATCACACTGGCTTTCAGGAAGAAGTTCTTCTGCTACAGCAGGTATTAGTCTGTTCAAAAGTATTCTTGCCAGGATCTTGCCAGCAATGGAGAGCAGAGTAATACCCCAGTAGTTTGAGCAGTCTGATTTATCTCCCTTCTTCTTATACAAGGTGATGATGACTGCATCACAAAGGTCTGATGGTAGTTTGCTAGTTCCCAACGGTGCACCACAAACTCGTGAAATTTAGCATGGAATGCTTGGCCCCCATGTTTCCAGACTTCAGGTGGAATTCCATCAACCCCAGCTGCCTTGCCAGTTTTCACCTGCTCTATGGCCTTAAGTGTTTCTCCTAAAGTGGGGGCAATATCCAATTCATACTTCACCGGTTGCTGTGTGATGGACTGAATTGCTGAGTCTTGGACTACACGGTTGGTATTGAAAAGTCTGAAAGTGTTCAGACCATCGATTCAGAATGGAGGTTTTAGCTGTCAGAAGCTTTTGACCATCTGCGCTGAGTAGAGGGCTTTGGACCTGGTATGAATGCCTGTATGCTGTTTCCAAGGCTTCATAGAATCCTCTGTGATCACCCGTATCTGCGCATAATTGAGTTTTTTCAGCTAGATTGATCCACTGCTGTTCTGGACGTCACGGAGTTTCTGTTGGAACTGCTTTTCTTATGTGACAGGATGGCAGTGCAAGGTGTGCTTGGTGAGCAGTTCTCTTCTTCCTCAACAATTCCTGGATGTCTTGATTGTTTTCATCAAACCAGTCCTTGTTCTTCTTGAAGGAGAACCCTAAGGATTCTTCAGAGGACTGCAGGATGCTGTTTTTAATATGGTGCCAAAGTGTTTCAGGAGAGGCATCTGTAGAATCTATGGAATGATTTTCGAGCCTAGTTTGAAGATTTGCCTGGAATCTGTCTCTCACTGTGGCTGACTGGAGATTGTTAACTTGGAGTCTCCTCCTTGGGATACTGCCCTTTTTAGGTTTGAACTTAAGATTGAAGTTAAGTTTACAGTGCACAAGTCAATGGTCTGTTTGGCATTCTGCACTGGGCATCACATGGGTATGATGAACATCATGGACATCTCTCTGTCGCACCAAGACGTAATCGATGAGGTGCCAATGCTTAGAACGGGGGTGCATCCAGGTTGTCTTCAGACTATTTTTATGCTGAAAGATAGTATTAGTGATGGTGAGCTGTTGCTCCGCACAGAATTCTAGCAGAAGTCAACCATTATCGTTGCAGTTTCCAATACCATTCTTGCCTAATCCTCCTTTCCAGACTTCAAAGTTCTTTCCTACTCTGGCATTGAAATCACCAAGGATAATGATCTTATCATCTGCAGGCACCTTTTGGGTAAGATGGCGCAGGTCAGTGTAGAATTTATCTTTTTTGGCAGGGTCAGCTTGGAGAGTTGGGGCACATATACTAAAGAGGACAACATGTTGCTTGTTGTGTAGTGGAAGGCGTAGGGAGATAATGCGGTCAGAATGACCTCTCGGAAGATTTTCAAGTTTAGGAACAATGGAGTTTTTAATCACAAAGCCAACACCTGAGAGATGCCTTTCAGTTCTGGGTTTACCTGACCAAAAGAGTGTGTAACCGGCACCATGTTCTCTAAGGCTGCCTTCCTCGTGGAGATGAACTTCACTGAGAGCAGCTATGTCGATGTTGAGACGGGATAGTTCGTGGGCAATTAGGGCAGAGTGACACTCAGGACATCCACTATCCACGATATCAAGCATGGTTCTGATGTTCCAGCATGCGAGAGTCAATTTGGGTACACCTTTGGAGGCAGGTGCATGCCTTTGTCTTTTGATCTTTGTGTGACCGCATTAGTAGAAGATGCCCGTTGGCCGCGGTTAAGCAACCGGGTGAAGGGGGAGATGAGCTTTGTCTAGGCCACCTTTTCTAGGCCCCTCTCTGAGTGGAGTAAGCAGTGGTTTCCTTGAAAAAGGCTGCTTGGTCATTCAGGATGCTGCCCCATGAGACTGTCATCTCTGGTCAGTCTCTGACAACCAATATCCTGAACTGCCAGCAGGCAGGGTTGGGTCTGCAGCTTCCAGTGCACCTTTCACCTGCCATTTCGACCCTCACCCATCACTACAGGGCTTTGTGAATGTGGGTAAAGCCTTTGAGCCTGTGCAGTGGATTTTTTTAGGTGAGACGCAGTATGCACAGAACTGGACCCACCCTTTAATCCTAAGGTTCATCTGCCAGGGCCGAGCGAGCTTGGATGGCAGCAGTGAGGTCCTCAGGACATAGGTTTGATTAGAGTAACCTCTTAGATGGATGGCCTTACAGGGCTAAGCGAGCTCCATCTGCCCGGGTTTGGAATTAGAGTTGTCCTTCTCCTAGGATGACTGCCAGAAGACTAACAAGCTCATCCTGCCCAAGGGTGTATTGTATCTGACCCTGCTGTTTTGACCTGTCTGGCATGGGTGACCTTACCAAGGCATGTACCATCGCCAGCATAGCTCGCAACCACAAAGGGGTACACAGGCTTCTTTCCCATTAAGATGGTAGGGCAAGCCTTTCACTCCCTACTTTTCTGCCACCCATCAATATTCAATCCCAGGGAAATACTCAGGAACATCCCTTTGTCCTGACTACCCTTTCAGGACGCAACAAATATATCCAGAACATACCAAACCTGGGCAGTAGCCGCAGGCGAGCCAAAACCAAACCGTTCTGACCCCCCGTACCCACCCGGGGCTGGGGTACCTCTCAAGGCCCCAGCCTGGTTGAGACCCCTAACTTCCCAGAAGAACCTACTATCCATGCTGACCTTATCCCCCCCACTGTGTTACCTCATACCTTCCCACGTACTGCTCACCTGTGACACTTCATACAGGGCTGCCCCACCCGCCCTCCCGCCAGTCCGAGGACCCTCACAGCCCACCCGACACCCTTTCCCTCCCCCAGACCAGACCGGCAAACCTCTGTGTGCTCCGAGGCTCCCCCTCTCATCTCCCACGAGGGCGCAGTCCACACCAGCGAAGCTCCCCCTCCCCTTTCCTCGCCCAGGGCCAGCCACATCACGCGCACTTCCAGGCCTGGGGCTGTGCTGCGCGCCCCTCCAGGCCCACTTTCTGGAGTAATTTTGAGTATATTAGCAGTATTGAAATGAAGAATCTCAACAGCATAATACACAAATCACATCATGGAATAACTGTAATGCTTTTTGAGGAACATCAAGACAGTAAATGGTCTGAAGAGTTCACTGAAGTCATATTCTATCAATTAATTGAAAATAATAATTTTCACCTCCCCACAAATTCAGAAGCCAGCAATATTCTTCATTTTTGGTCTTTTTTTTTTTTCTTTGTATGTAATGATCAGTATTGACTAGGATAAGCAATTGTGACCCTCACTGTTTAGTGAGCTATTCAAAAAAACAATATTCATCTGGTGTGATATTACAGAATATAATGTGCCTACTGGTTTCTTACCTCATAAACTTTCTGCTCTTTTAAACTTCTGGTCGGCAAGCGAATAAACATAGCAGAGAGGGTAAATTATCAACTGTATTGCAACATTATCTACAGTATCTTAATGGTCTTTCCACAAAACTTTTAGAAAGAAAATGCAGTAATTTTCTTGCTGCAAATAAACTATTAAATAAACCTGGTTTTGAAAATGCTGTCATTGTTATCTCATCTTTCTTCTTATTCTTCTCTTAGTTCATCCTATCAGAATATATTGCTGACATGCTTCTCAGAGGTCCTAGTCTCAAGATGACATAGAACTAGGCTTCAGTGGGGTCAAGATTTCAACCTTGTACTCTTCATGGAAGAAAGGTTAGATACAGACACACATGTAAAATGCCGTGTGTGATTAGGGGAGAGTAATAGAGATAAATTGTAACTTCTGTACTTCTGTACTAAACTGTAGCAGAAGTTTTTGTGGTTTGATTTTAACTTTTTAAAATAATATTAGACAAAGCATGGTTACAACTTGGTGGAGGAAACTAGTAGATTAATTTTGAGTGTCACAAATTATCATTTCATAATCTTTTCCATGATTTCTCATAAATCAAGTTGTCTGTTTTCCAATTGGACAAGGGGAAAAAAAATCACAAAGGAGGAGTGTTAACACTGGTGGTATTGTATTGTTCTGAAATTGGATGGAAGAATTAACACAGAAGCTAAGAGTCTTGACAAAATGTTCTCTACAATGTTCATATACTGAGGACCAAATGCTCCCATGGATTCTGAACATCCAATTTGTCCCTGCTTAGGCCTGATTGTAAAAGTCACTGGCAGCCACAGCTTGATTTTGCAGATACTGTGAACTTTGAAAAGTAAAATATTTCAATTACATGACACAAAACCAAGATGTCCACTACCAAAATCTCCTTCTGAAAATATGGGTAGAAAACACATTAGAAATGGTTTCAAAAACAGTAGCTTTAAGGTATTCACAGGAATTAATTTTAAGACTGGTGAGATCGTGTAGTATACATGAGCAGCGTGATAACCATCTTACATCTCCAAGGCCTTGGAGGTTGCTCCGCAATCTTCTAAACTTTCTACAAACAGAGAAATGTTGTCCAGTCCTCAGGGTTTCCAGCATACTGAGAAAAGGCTATGGTGGTTACTGTATGGGGGAAGACATGGCTGCAGTTTGAGGAAAGACGTATGCCTTTAATGCTCCACTTCAAAACACATTGTAAAGAATATCCTGTCCCCTATATGCTTTAAGCCCTCTGATTGCTGAATAGAGTCTTGAGAGGCTTAATCAGAGCAAAGCATCTCTGCTGTTTCATGCCATTTGCTTGTATTAGTGTGTCTCATTCATACAGTGCAACCCTCAATGTTCAGCCTGCTGCTATGACTGAGGTTGATTCAAAGTGGCTAATTCTGGTCTGGATTTACCAAACTGTCTCTACACATGAAAATCACAAGGAGCTTTGTGTTACTTTCTAATGCAGGATGCTAAATGATTTTAAACTCTAGGTGGGTCAGACTGCATCTGGTGTAAATTAGCATGGATGTAATTAAATTAAAATGCTACCTGCAGAATGTCATCTCAGTTGCTAGAGCAGCCCAACCCAACACTCCAGCTGTTACAATGCTGTTGTAAAAATTTTCCTGATCAGAAGAATAAAATGTATGGTGTGTAATATTTTCTCAAGTGATCACTTTTTTTATACATTGGATTAGGTGTCAAAGTCAGAAAAACCACCTCAGTTTGTTTCAGCATAGCATCATTTACTGTGCAAGGCCATGCAACATGTGCCACTCTTACATAGAGTGAAAATGATCAAAAATCTTAAAACACGCAGATAATAAAGGAAGATTGCAGTTAGCAGTCCTTGTGCCATGTGCAATATTTTTGGTACTAATGGCAGATCCAGTCTCCTCCTAGATTAAATGTTAAGTATTTCAGTGACAAGGGGTAAATTATTTTGTGAATCGTTATAAAGTATAATTAATTTTGAAGCATTGTTTGACTATATTCTTTTTGTCTCACACTATATGAATCCAAGTCAGTATATTTTTGATGATATTTGAATACTTTAACATTTTTTTTGAGAAAAATCATAAAAAATGTGCACAGACTTAAATAAACACCACAGCTGACTTTACTACATTCATTGCTTAGCTTTTTTAAACAGAAAAGCAGATCTTTTTAGGATTTTTATTATAGTCTTAAAGATCTTCACATTTGCTATATTGATCTTTGATTCTTTGGACATGGCTTCCCCTATTTCATCTTAAACACAGCTTCATAAGAAAGGTTGAATAGTATTAATTCTTAGGAAATTGATGTGTTCTGAAAAACCTCAGGATGCTGAAAGCATACTGAGGATTACTTCTGCTGGTAGCTTCACTACCAAGAAATCTGAAGAATGTAGTGTGCTGTGGACAATCTTAAAAAAAAATTAAATAATTCCTCATGCATTTCTATCCTATGCACTTAATCACTTCTACTCTTAGAACTACTGTATTCAATATTTCTGGATTTTTTTTCCTCTTCAATTTTGACAAATATCAGCGTATTTAATTCCAGATAAAAGACACTATACTCACATTATCACTTCTGCAACCTTCTACAAGTCCTGTACTTGGCATGTGTAAATGACTGAGCAAAAATTATGGGCCTTCTTTGCACCATCTCAATTCATAGCAGATATAATACAGAGAAGTGTTTAGAGTGCTGTAGCTTCCTGTCCAATATAAAAAACCCCATCAGATTAAATTAATGATACTTTAAATCTTGCCTGTAAATGAGTTGTACTGTACCTTCTTCAGTTGCCTCTGAGAATCAGAAGCTGCAAGAATAGTTCAAAAATTATCCATTTCAATCACATGAAACATTACTTTTGGATTCATTGACTATATAAGTATGGTTACAGTTAAATTTAGTGTTAAATCATAGCTATCTTATTTAGTTGACTAAAGTCACGACACTGTTAGTGGATGCTCCAGAATCAACAGGAAATATGGTTATCAGTGCATTTTTCAGAATACCTAGTCAATTTACTGTTACTTTGAAGAGATGATTTAAGTACTGAATGGGTGTAGAGGATACACTTCTATTTTCAGAGGTGAATCATCTTAAGAAAGATTAAAATCCATCCAAAAAATTGATGTAAGTAAACTTTCACTTCTGCTACCTGTGCTACTGAACAGGTTTCAGTGGTGGTCAATCCCGCACTTTTAAGAGATGCAAAATAAGCTTTTTAAATTTAAAACTAATGCAGGAAAAATCTAGAATGCAATTTCTTCAGTAGGTGTTTGTCAAACACCTGCTTTGAACTCAGCATCCATATTTCTGTCAACCTTGTCTATTAACTCTGTAACAGAATGGGTATCAGATAGGTCAAAACAAAGAAAAAAGGAAGGTCTATTAAACAAGTCATATCCATCAATGGAATAAAAAAATAAAATTGCCTTCAAATTACATTATTGCAGAATCACAGAATCATAGAATATGCCATGTTGTGAGGGACCCACAAGGATCAACTCCAACCCTTAGCCCTGCAGAGGACCATCCCCATTAACACCATGTGCCCAAGAGGATCGTCCAAACACTTATTGAATTCTGTCAGGACTGGTGCTGTTACCCGGGGAGTCTGTTCCAGCACCCAACCACCCTGTGGGTGAAGAACCTCTTTCTAATATCCAACCTAACCCTCTCCTGACACAACTTCAAGTCATTCCCTTGGGTTCTGTGTATTTGAGTTAGGAACATACGCGCTGGTATATATATGTTCTTCTCTTTAGCATTTTTGGAGTAATATTTTTTGCATGAAAGAACACAACTTGAGCTAATTTTGGAGATGCATAGGTTTTCAAGTGTTTTATACCTGTCACTACTTTCACTGTGGCCTGCAATCAGGCCTGGAGACACACCATCTATAACAATGCTGTTTCTTTTCAGAACACATGCAGGATCAGTCTCGAGGAGAAAAGACAACGCAGAAAGAATCGTGTCTTGCCGATACCACCTAAGGAGTCTTTCTGCTGTGCCTTTTGCAACTAGACTTGTCTACCTCATATTGGCCTTTTTAGCCACCAGCGAGCTTGTAGTAAGTGTGGTTAGAACCCTTCCCAAATCTTCGTTAGCGAAGCCTAGCCATGATGCATGACTTTCATTGCATAAGGAATTATAGAGAAGTGTTAAATCTTCCTTTCCCCATCAAATTCTCTCATCTGAAAATAGTAGGCTTTAACTGCATACAGGACACTAAAACTAATGACAACTAATTGAGTTTTAGAAACTGAAAAAATTAACCCTTCTTAATTAATAGAGTCAGAGTAAAGCCCAGACTTAGTCAGTCCAAGTGGAGGTTATACTCCTTTCACACTACTCCCTTCAATTCACCAGCCTAAACCAAATGCAGAAGAGGAGGGCCAGTAGAGGGTTCATGAGCCCAGTTCCTCCCCATCATCTCCATCATCTTCCTCTGACTGTCAGGCACCCTTGCAAAGCAGAAAAAGCTATTTTTCCTTTCAATGGTGTAAAAAGAAGAGAAGGCAATTTCTTGAAAACTGTCCCTTCTACTCTACCCATCTGAAGTCCAGCTTGAATCAGACAGTAAATGACTGGAGTCTCGGGAATTCTTTGTCTAAATAGCTGTAGTGTTACTTTACAGTGTAGAAAATGTGATATCTCTGTACTATTTAATTTTTCCAGCACAGTGCTATGTATGTCAAGGTAGAGAAAGTCTTTTAAAGGCAGGCCTGATACCAGAAACCAGATAAAAGGGAGACAGTTTATAGGAGCTAACAATGTAGATGTCTGTGTATTTGTCCTCTAAAGTATTTGGCAATCTCTCCGTGTCAAACAGAAGCAAAACATGTTGTTAAGGAAATATAAATGGGTGCTTTGTGATTCTGTAGTACATACCAGGCCATGTCAGGCATGAAATATTGATTGATTGATTTGCACTAGGAAAATGAGTTTTGATTGATCCTCTGAAGAATCATGTAGATAAGACCCACCAAAAAAAAAAAAAAAAAAAAGAGAGAGAAAAAAAAAAGGAGAAAAAATGGGAAAAACTGAACTCCGGAGAAAGAACTGTTAGAATTAGAATGACAGCATTGTTTGCAGCTGAGAATGTTTATGTTAAGGAAATTGCATAGCTTTTGTGCTTGTGTGTATTGGCTTGATCAGCATTTACTTGCTATCAACATCAAAAAGGAAGAAAAATATAAGACAGTATTATTGCTACTCATTATATCTACAAATGAGTACACACCATGGAAAAGCACCAGCTAGTAATTTGGGGAGGGCAGGAGATGGTGTATATCCTCTACAAAAAAGGTCTGTCAATCAGTTTGTTTAGTAGTCAGTGCTATTTTTACTGCTCTCTCTTTCATATTGGCTTTGTATTGACAGAAGTGTCTGGTTCAAGGTCTCTGATCCACTGCCCATATCCCTGCAAGGGTTTGAACCCTGGTATCCAAGAAATCAGCTTTCCTTCCCTGACTTTTCATGGCAGCAGTTCAGCACAATTGTTGACTAACAGGAGGGATAACAAATCTTGATTGTGGACTCTCCGCTGGAGGTTTCCCGGAGAAGAACTCAGTCACGCAGTCCCCCTTCGGCAGGAGGAGAGAGCGACCAAGTTTCCTCTCGGTGTCCCAAGGCAAAAAGACCTCTATTTCGAAACTCTCGCAGTTTATATGGGCTTGGGGGGGAGGGCAAGAAGAAAGGACGTGATTGGGTCAAGGTCCAGAGGGAAGGGAGTGGCTTGAGGGCTCTACTGACCAATAGGGGATACAGGAGGATCATGTTCCAGTAACAGAACCAGGGACTGCGGAGAGGCGAGTGAGACAGCCTATCCTGCTTGTGCAGGGGCGGAGTTCTCGACTGGGGAGGGAAGACCACATGGTTCCGAATGGGGGGGCCACGTGGGCCAGGGAAATTACACAGCTCAGGGAGAACCTGCACAATAGAAAACACAAGTAGTTGTTTTTCTGCTTTGCTCAGTCTCGGGAAGTCATCGCTGTAATGGACCCGTTTCTAAAGCTGTTCTTTCCAGGCTTTGTAATCCTGGTGTTCGCCTACAGAGGGATGCTTAGTTTCCCACTTCACAGGCTCAGCCTTGATTATATAATGAACTCTCACAAGAAATAAGAAAGGACACAAAACTGACGACAGGGTTAGATTCAGAAATAGTCTCTCTAGAAATAATTCCTTCCCATATACATATAACAAACATGTCCATGCATAAATCCTCTTACCAAATTAAACAAACAAAAAGCCTATCAGCAAATCAAATTATTGCTCTTACAATCTCCAAGGAAAGAAATAAAAAAAGTAAAGAAAATTAGGAATTGCTTTCATTACAAAATTTTAAATTTTAAAAAAAACCTGTAGAAGATAGATGGATATATAGTAATGAAGCAATACCGTAAATCACATTTTAAATAGGTAAGGAGTTCAAAGAACATCAGAATTCTGTCTCACCACTGTCATATAAAAGCCAGATATAGTTTTAATTTAATTGAAATTACAGCAATTCCTGATTTTACAACAATATAATGCAGTAATACTAGCTACGCTAGAGAAGTTAGTGAAGAAGTAAATATTTTCTGAGTGCCAAATGAACTTATATATAAACTTCAGATACAGCAGATTTAACATCGTTACAGCCCTATGAGGGTTATAGACAGATATTTGTATCATATAATCATTTTGGGTGTTAAGAGAACTGAACCTTTTTCAAATATTTAGCAGGTTTTACTCATTGAAAGGTGAGACTGTTGTCCAATCACATATGATTTCTTTCAATAATGACTTGATGTAGTTGTGAAGTTCAAGCTTTCATCAAGTAGGCAAAAGTTACAGAGATATATTAGAAAACAAGAGTCCATCATCAGCAAATTTGCTGATGACACCAAATTGGGAGGGAGTGTCGACCTGCTGGAAGGCAGGAGGGCTCTGCAGAGGGATCTGGATAGACTTGAGAGATGGGCTGATTCCAATGGGATGAAGTTCAATAAAGCCAAGTGTCGGGTCCTGCACTTTGGCCACAACAACCCCCTGCAGCGCTACAGGCTGGGCACAGAGTGGCCGGAAAGCAGCCAGGCAGAAAGGGACCTGGGGGTACTAATTGACAGGAAGCTCAACATGAGCCAACAGTGTGCCCAGGTGGCCAAGAAGGCCAATGGGATCTTGTCCTGTATCAAAAATAGCGTGGCCAGCAGGAGCAGGGAAGTGATCCTTTCCCTGTACTCTGCGTTGGTGAGGCCACACCTTGAGTATTGTGTTCAGTTCTGGGCCCCTCAGTTCAGAAAGGATATTGAGGTGCTGGAGTGGGTCCAGAGAAGAGCAACAAGGCTGGTGAAGGGACTGGAGCATAAGTCCTATGGGGAGAGGCTGAGGGAGCTGGGGTTGTTTAGCCTCGAGAAGAGGAGGCTCAGAGGTGACCTCATCACCGTCTATAACTACCTGAAGGGAAGTTCTAGCCAGGTGGGGGTTGGTCTCTTCTCTCAGGCACTCAGCAATAGGACAAGTGGGCACGGGCTTAAGCTCCGCCAGGGGAAATTTAAGTTGGATATCAGGAGAAAATTCTTTACAGAGAGAGTAATCAGGCATTGGAATGGGCTGCCCAGAGAGGTGGTGGATTCACCGTCCCTGGAGATTTTTAAATGCAGACTGGATGTGGCACTGAGTGCCATGATCTAGTAAATGGACTGGATTTGGACCAAGGGTTGGACTCGATGATCTCGGAGGTCTTTTCCAACCCAATCGATTCTATGATTCTATGATTCTATGATTCTATGATTCTAATTTATATACAGTGTCTACATTGTTTCAATGATGCTCAAATATCTTCTCCAGGAGATGGGTTACCTTGCAAACAGTAAATTGTTAAGTGAAGAATTGTTCTTCTAATCTCATGTAGGATTTATAATTGCAACCTTATGATTACCTATAGTGTTGGGGGTTTATTTTGTTTTGTTTTTCTTTTTAATTCAGAATTATTTAAATTACCAATTTAAATATAATTAGGACATAATATCTTGTAAGTCTGATTGATTAATAAGACATTATATGCATTATTATGAAGAATTCCTTATCAGTTCTATCGTTATCTCCTTTAATCTTCTGTTTAAGCATTTTGTTTGTCCAAAAGAATGATAGAAGAAACTTCTTTTTCCTTCTTTATTTTTAACCTTTCTCTTATTCACTTTATGTCTACACTACAAGTCAATACTATTTTTTAATATATATTTTCAAGTGCATCCTATCTTTTAGTCTTAGATGTCTGAAACAGTCTTTATATCTCTTTATTTTTATTTTACTGTTAAAGAAACCAGCTTTCAGGAGAAAACTACTGATAAAGTGTTGAGTCCTTTGCTCTGTTGTAACTCTTTCATGTGGGGAAGTTTGTGTACTGGCTAGCATATGTGTGTCTTTATTTCCTCCTCTTCCTGAATATCTCCTCTGCACCCTGCTCCCCTTCACACAGCAACCGATTTCTTGCCAAAGGAACCATTTAGAAACTGATTAAGATTCTGAGTTATAGTTTGAACTCTGTTTACATAATGCCTTTGGTTATGTTTCTCATCTGACTTATCTCTCTGGTCTGTGAATCAGGCCACTCCTATTGCAACATAGCTGAACATCTGTCCATTTTGGGGAGTATCAGCCAGTTTGACGCCAGGCAATCTTCTCAATGCATGCCTCGATGGCATGTTTTTCTCCAGGACAGGATGGGTACTGCATTGTAGTGCTGAGGAACTTAAGTGCGTATTAGTTAGATACTTGCTTTTGCATGCAATATTGGACGGTCTACGCATAAGGAAGACACCAGTCTTTGCTTTGTGGGTGATTTAATGCCCACATTAGTCAATACTCATTATATTTTAGCTCTCTGTCCAACTGTGCCCTGTACCCAGAGTAAATGGTATTAAAGATGATTCATATTTTCATATTTAGCCCCCTCTTTCTTCCAAAATAATCAATCCATGCCCTACCTTTGCACTTGTACAGCTTATTTCTATAGTACTTTAGAAATTGCACCTTTATATAGAGATTGCACTAAGCTGGATTTCAACAGTTCTGTCCACTCCAGCTAGAAATCCTCCACCACAGATGTAATCCACACGTACTTGTAACTCACTGGTCAAACCAGTCAGTATATGTTCTGATTGCAGAGCTCTACTGCACACTAGCAGAATAAACAGCTTTGAGAAGCTTGCAAAATTTGCAGTTCTATTTTCTAAAACACTATTTTTATTTTTAGTAAAAGAAATTTGCTAACGTGTACACCTTGCAGAAGGATGCAGAGGGCAGAATTGTCCGCTGCAGTAAGGAGTTAAAGTTTTCAATGTACTTGGAATGACAAATCCAGATATTGAAATTGATTAGGAGAGAATGTAGTGAGGGGAAAAAAAACTAAATCCATTAAAGAGTCTGATTTTGTTCAGATATGTTTTACATTTTTAATACAATTTTTACATGCCACAATATTCAATATTAAAGGAAAAAAAAAGGAGGAAAGTCACACTGAAAAGGCAAAAGTTAAATAGGTCACATAGAAGTTATAAAACAGGGCAAGAATTCTTTTTCATCTTTGAAAGAAAATTTTGGCACAACGAACATAATTTTCCAGAGCATTTCTTTTGCACAAGAATCATTAGAACAGAAGAAATTGCTCCACCAGAATTTTGCTGGGATATCATTTAATACATGTTTTCATATTTAAAACAAAACCAGGGTTTTTTTAGCTGACATCCGTTCAACTTTCCTTTTTTTTTTTTTTCCTGTGTAGTTAAACAGTGGCTACTATATGAAGTATTGCTTATATCAATCATAGAAAGATATCAGTTAAGAAAAGTTATCCGGGCTAATAAAAACAAAAAAGATTTTCTGTCACAGATCAGCATATGTGCTTTGAATTTTTAATAGTATTTTAAGAAGGGTTTGTTTAGGGGTTTTTTTAATGTTTTCAATTTTCAAAGAGGGACTTGAAGGGCTGTTTTTGCATTCCTCAATTTAGCTCAAACACTATGCATTTAAAGCTAAAATCAATTCAGATTTGGGGATGATGTGCTGATGTACTCTCATCTGAAGTGGCAGGGTTTATTTTTTCAGTGTTTCCACAGTACAATAAATTCTGGGTTGTGTTTAGCTGTGGGTCCAAGGCTGCGTTTAACAAAGAGACTGAACTTTTAACCTTCAGGCTTCCAGGTTTTGATTATTACAATGAGCTGATTTTCATTAAACTTTGTTTCATTAAAGTAAATCCAAATAATCAATGTGCATGCATATATATGAATATGCTGAGCCACAAGCAATAAAGGATGTCTTTTTCAGGTCACTAGCAAGACTTATTAAGGAAAGAGATAAGTGAGAAACTCCTTCTCTTATTTGATTAGTAATCAGCACTTAAATGAAGATTTCTCACACCTTGGTTTCAGTTATTAACTTACTCACCTATGGACAAATTGATGCTTTCCCAGGGGTAATGCCATACTATTGTATGCCTTCTAAATGCTGACTGTTTCAGAGATTCTGCATGCCACTAGATATTTTTTTTAAAGATCAGGCACTGTTTTACACTAATTTCAGACTAAAAACTTCATTGTTACTTTCTCTTTGTTCTTACAAAATTAGCTGAAAGAAGTCAAATAAAAACACATTAAAAGCATTCTATTTACCTTTTAATCTTCTTGCTACTGCCACTAAACTCTTAAGCTATAAATGAGCAGAAACTGTCTCTGGGAGAAGTTATGAAGTGACATGTCTTTTCCCTTCTTCTTGGATGAATAATATGATGAGCAGTGAACACTAGAGGGGGAGCTTAACCGTTCAGGAGACTTAAATCTCCAGACCCTCTGGGAAAGGATCAGAGTGATATGATAGCTGCTGACTTAAACAAGCAGAGTTAAGGCATGGACAGCCATGGTTCAAAAGTCAAGAGGTCAAGAATAGTAGAGAGCCAATTTATTGTCATTTTCCAAAAAGGCAGCAAATCATAAGTGGAATTGAGAAGTTTAGGACTCTGCTCCTACCATGATGTGGTATACTTTAAAAACCTCTCTAGAGGCAGTTTAACATGAAGAGTAGGATTACAGGGATTTTTTTTCCCAAGGACTGTCTGTCATTTAAATGTCTGAGGAATGATGGAATGAATTATCATAAAATTTTGACAAATGTGATGGCTTAACCAAAGGGGGAAAACAGACGTTCCACTTATTGGGTTCTAATAAGACATGACATTTAAAATGAGTTTACATGACAGTTAGACCTTTGCTTTTCCTTTTTTTTCTTTTTTTCTTTCTTTGACTCAGAAACATTTGTGTTTGGAGAGAAGTGATTTATAACTGATGCTTATCTAAGAATGGAAAGCATGCTCCTTTTCATCTTTGCTTCCTATATTTTAATGACTTGGTGCCTGTTTCATATCCTGTGCTTCATATACCCTTAATTTTGAGTCTTGCTAGTTCTTGTAGGATGTCTGTTCATCCTTTATTGCAATAATGAAATATGGATTCATGATATAATTTTACTAACTTTGTTTATAACTTTTTTATAATTGCATCACAAAAATTGTTTTGAATTTTAAAATGCTGCAGGTTTTTATTTATATTTGTTGAAATTAAAGTATTTCAATAATTCATTTTCTGTTTATATATTTCTTCTTAAGGAAGAATTGACAAGTCCAAACTGTCTATTTTCTGCTTACACAAGCATACAAGTATTTGGGTAATGTAGCATTTGTTCATTTCTTGCGAGGTATCAAATAGCCTAGAAAACTGGCCAGGTGAGCACAGCGTTTTGGTTTTTTTTTTAAACTCTGAATACCACATGAATGCACAGACACGAATTTTCTGAGTGCAAAATATCTGTGAAAGTCTCTGCAATGCTCTTATCAGGATCAGGATCTGTTACAGGAAAGGACAGGATTCTTTTTCTTATTCCCTCCAGTTCCTAAGATGATGATGAAAGGTGGATGTGAGCACAGCAGCAGCTTGGCCAGGGAGTGCCTGGTCCATAACCTGACCCAGCTTTTCCATATCACTGCTTCTGGCACTGTCCCTCAATCAGTGAAACTAGCAGTTGCCCTAACAGTGATGTGTTCAAGCAACTCATGGGGAGCCAAAATACCACTGAATTAAGCAAGACAAAAGAGTGATAAATCCTGTTTTGTTTCCTTTCCAGATTGTTTATTAATCTTGGTGGGATGATAATTTTATCTGCCATTAAGAAAGTAATGCTCCTGCTATATCTGCAAGGCACCAGATAAGCAGAAATTAGGTAAGAGTATGTTTGTGTCTAGTTACCTAATGCAGGTGATGATATTTTTAAAGAGCCTCTGCAAAGGATTTTCCCTCTTTCTATTTCTCTGTGAAAGAGGTGGATAATTTATTACTTTAGTGTTTTGCACCTGATGGCTCTTCCTCATGATAACTCTACCTACAGTTTTCCTTGGACAGCAGCTATACATTACCATGATGTTATATTTCAATATATACACTTTAATTATAAATTCACTTATTTGTGACATGTTATTATGTCATGTGCCATTGTGCTGGTTTCGGCTGGGGCCAAGTTAATTTTCTTCGCAGTGGCTGGCACGGGGCTGTGTTTTGGATTTGTGCGTAACAGTGATGATGATAATATAGAGATGGTTTTGTTTTTGCTGAGCAGCACTCACATAAAACAAAGGCCTCTTCTGCTTTCCATACTGCCTCACTTGCAAAGAAGTTCTGGGTGCATGGGAGGCTGGGAGGAGACACAGCCAGGACAGGTGACCCCAACTCATCCATATAATATGACATCATGCTCAGTATGTAAATCTGGGGAGAAGAAGGAGGAAGGGAGGGCTATTTGGCATTTGTCTTCCCAAGCCACTGTTACATATGATGGGGTGCTGCTCTCCTGGAGATGGCTGAACACCTGAGTGCCCATAGGTAGCAGCGAATTAATTCTTCATTTTTCTTTGCTTGTGTGCCCAGCCCAACAGTTTAATAAGAAAAGCAAAAGCCACACAGAAATATTAATGTTAATTTCTGTTAGTTCATTATACTCAAAATCATTATAACATATTATTACAAATATGAAAGGTTTGAAACATCATTCTTCAGTGGAAATGCAAATAATGAACTTATGAGCTTAAAAAGACAATAGTTCAATTACATATTATTCTAAAATTTTCTGCCTTTGACTTTCATGAACCTTTTTCTGAAAAGGATGTTCCTGCCCTTAAAGAGAAAGAACGTCACTAATTTAATTTGAACTTATCATATTGTTCTATCTGAGTTAGATGGCTCACTTTGATTTACCTATGCACTTTGATGATGTAGAAAAGAGTTTTGGGGATACTATATTATATATTGCAGACATTCCTGCAATAGCACTATGAGTGTCCAGAAGTTACTTCATTTTAAAAATTGCTAAGTATTGGATTCAAAAGACAAGCAGGTCCATTGATTACACACTACATAGAACCCAGACAGCTTTTAGGGCACACTTTTGTCTGTTTTGTCACTGTATCCCCAATGATTTTCAACAAAGCCTCGCTGCTGATATTAATAGGGGAATTTGACCCTGTATTTTCAAGCACACTAATTTCTCTTTAGACAAGATCTTTTTAATGCTGTCAAATCCTTTATTATTTCAGGCAGACATTTATTGTTTCTCTGTGATGCTGAAGAAAGACCATGTATAGCAGTAAATACAATTCAGAAGGAAGAGAGAGAAGACAAATAGGAGGTCAGTAACTGTGGAATAAGAGCTCTTTTAAAATCAATATCCATCCATGCTTCACCAGATCTCACCTTTTCTTCTCTCTGATCTCTTATTTTTAGTTTATTAATATATGTAGCTGAAGTAATCAGCTACAGGCTTTTCAAAATTGCAGGGAGAGTTTATATTCCACACACTCAGATGTTTTTGCTAACAGTGTTTGTCATAGGATTTTTTTTTAATATAACCTAAGTCTAATATTTAAGCAAATAATGTGTAGGTACGGTAGGTGGCCAGATGTTAGAAAAATTACATGAAAGAAGGTAAAACACTGTATTAGATAACAAATAATTTATAAAGACACAAGGTGATGGGTTTTGTAAATTGAGTTTACATTTATGGCAACTCTGAGTGAACTCAGGCTCTAACTAGAGCACTTTTTCGATGAGATCTGGATAGAGAAGCTATAAAAACTGGAAATTCACCAAGAAACCAGGTGAGCCCCAAGGCAGTTCAGAAGAGAACGAGCAGAGAAATTATTGTTTCCAAAGGAAAAGAAAACATTAAAAAAGTAGCAGCTATCTAAACAAAAAGGACATCATAATTCCTTTTTCTTGTTTAGTACATGCTGATTACATGATACATGATCTGATATTTTCTGAAAAGCTTTGATTTCTCAGGCAAATAATTAAAAGAACAGTTTTATGTTAGTGTTGAGCAGATGTAATTATTCCTTCCATTTCCCTAATTTCCTCAGTAAAATTCTCCCCGGGGAAAAGCTGTATTTCTGTCTGTGTGCAGCACTGGTCACTCTTGACATGAGAAGGGAAATTCAGGAGGAAGCTCAATGTAGTTGATGCTTCTTTAAGCAAGTGGCTTTCCATGAGGATGTGGTCAGTGCCAGATATCTTCTCCTCAAGAATAAACTAATATAAGTGGGTCAATTCTAGTGTTCCTTGAATCATAGAGTATCTTGAGTTTGAAGGGACCCACAAAGATAAAAAAAAAACCATCCTTTATCCACAGAATCAAAGAAGCATGCCCCTGATCTCACTGTTTGCAGACTCTCTGGTAGAAAGCACATCTGTCCCCATGATACAGCTGGTTTGGATTTCATCCTTCAGCTTGAACTTGGCACGTCTCTAGGCAGAGTCCTCAGATATGCTTTTCACTGAAGACCCACCCACACTGTGACTGCATGGTTGAATGGCCTCATTTTAGAGAATTTCTGCATTTCAGCTAGTGATTGCTAATCTGCCACTCAAATTCAGCATCTGCCCTTCAGAAATATAATACAGCACCTTGAATACTCTGCAAAGGACTTAAAATTGGGGATGCCATATCTGTCATAGGTCAGGTTGATGTGGACAGGAAATTATGGTCTGGGTAAGAACATATTCCTTCTTCAGTGTTGTGCCCCATGAGACAGAAAAGATTTAAGGATGCTGCTTTTCATATTGAGTTGTAAAGCACAAAGGAAAAAAAAGCCAGGTGTTTCTAGGAATAATGTAATTAGGGGGAGGGTAAGTTGCCTTCAAAAGATAAACACTGTAATTGAAATAAGGGATATTATCTAGAGAAAAAGAATTAAACCAGAAGATGTGAAAGAACTCATTGTCTTTTAATACCCACAGAATGATTCATAACAGATTGCTGCTTTCAGCTCTGAGTAAGTTGTTAGCAGTTAGAGCTACAAAGTAAAAGATTCTTGTAGGGGTATGTGAACAGTAATAGAAAAGAAGCTTACTGGGAATGAAAACAGTGATCCTAACAGCTTGGCATTTGGTATCAAAATCAGCGCTAACAGGTAAAGCCTTTGCAAATTCTGGTAGAGAAATTGAAATCTACTATCTTGTACTTGTAAATCTGTTGGTTTGAAGGTAATTACTAGTTTATTTCAGGTTCTTGATTATTTGATGGTTAAGTACATTTCCCATTTGATTTCTAAATCTACATTTCTAAATTGCCCCACACAGAAGTAGTCTCTTCAAAGCTTGCATGATACATCTTTACCAAGATCTTTAACACATCTCTGTTTTGAAGGGAAATCTGGAGTAAACCAGAGAAGTCATTCTAAATTTAGAGCAACTTCAGTACTTTCTTTTTATTTTTCATTTTTGCTTGCTATTTAATTGCTTGGCTTGTTCTGTTGCTGTTGTGAAGAAACACTTCTTAGTGTATTTCTCTGTAAGGTGAATATGTTAAATGGTACCTACCCAGTGGTGACATGCAAGTGCAGTAGCTTGTGATGTCCAGTTCCACAACGCAGTTCAGAGCACAGTTTTGTTTCCTGTAAGAACACAGCTAACATGGTGTGGATAATAGCATATGAAGGAGATGCAACTGCTGCAGATTAAACCATAAAGAAGGAGATATCGAAAGCCTATAGATTAACTGAGGAATGACAGGGAAGAAAGAGGAGAATGAACCACCGTGTCAAAATTTAAATGTTTCAAACAGTTTTCAATATTATTAGGAGCTTGTGAACTTATTTTTCTTCCATTTCCTTAGTGCTCTACTATCCCATGTAAGAAATTCCTTCTTTTCCTTTCCAAAGTCTCTACTTCTATAGTGAAATACTAGTGATTGTAAACCACATGCATTGACACAGCAGTTTCTAGGAGGTAAGGCAAATATTTTTAGTTAAAAGTGCAGAGTGGATTTCATTTTTTGAGAATGCAACTACCTAAATTAGATTTAGGTATGATACTTAACATTTTTATTGCCATCAGGTCCTCAGCAAATTCAAGCACTGGACTGAAATAATGCCTCAGCCAAGAGAAGGAAAGTAAACAGGAGCTGCAGAGAAGGAAAACATAGGAAAAAAAAAAAGAAACATGATTTTTTTTCTCTGTTATCAGCTTAGAGATGCTAAAAGCAGATTATGCACACTTCCTCCCTTACCTCTAAAGTAACTCTGTCAAAACAAATTGATTTTAGTTTAAGCCCAAATTAATGAACCAGCTTTATTATTTCAGGAGAGAGAGGCTGGCAAAGAAAAAAAAAATAGAAAAAGAAAAGACCCAGGAGTCATTGACAGAATAGGTGGTTTATAATGTGTTAAATGTGTTTATTTGCACTTCCAAAGTTCAGATTTCCTCATACATTTTCATACTGATAGAGATAAAATGCTAAAGTCTTAAATCCCTCTATGCCATGCTGAGTTGCTAAGGGCTGTTGAGTTTTTGTTATTTTTCCTCTTGAGTTAGCTCTGATTATGCCTGCTGAGTGAAAAATTTGTATTTGCCGACAGAAATAGGAGCCATACCACATGAGCTTGCACACAGCAAATACTCAGATACATCACAAAAATTTACTCAACCCACCTTCAGAGGCCAAATTGAGGATGTTATTTTCTGTCTAGATATGATCCTGAAAGCTATCAGTAAGGAGTGTTTCTCGATCTCCACTTAAAACAAGGCCTACAAAGCTGCAAGTGTTCATGCACAGTCTCATTAGAGGACTGTACTCTTGGCCTTCTAGCACAGAGCTGTGAGTGAACTTCAAATATAACAGTGCATCAATCAGATACAAGGTAGGCTTTTAATGTCATTTTTTCTACTTTGCCTTTAAAGTCCTTTAAAGGAGTGCCCTTTCCACTGTGCAACCAATGATCATTCAACAGCACTAGACAAACTAACAAAAAGCCTCTCAGGAGAAGGGTTTCACTCCCCTCACAAAGAGGAAAGCAAGATATTTTACTGATGGGTTTTCTAATAAAATGGAAAATACACTAGACTCAGCGTAGCTTTTTGCACCTTTCTGATTTTTGCATGTGCTTATTGAGGGAAAGATTAGAAAAAATATTACTTATGAGGACAGCACAACGTCTGATCCAGATATGACCACAGTCATATGTAGCTATTTTCTATTTAAATAATGGAGTCATTTTAGTAAATATGCTTAAATGGAAAAATTAAATTAAAAAGATATTATATCTCACCATCTAAAGGTCGTTTTCAAAAGTTGTTATGATACAGTGAACTGTGATCATAAAGGAAAGGAAGTATTTCTTTGAATATAACAAAGGATCCAAAAATAAATATGATCTAAAGATGACTGTCCATGGAAATTAAATTAAAATTAACTAGGGGAGTTTGAAAAAACAGAAGAAGCTGGATACATGAAACAAGCCTAACAGCGCCAAGTGACCAAAACTTTGGAAGTCCAACAGTCTGCAGTCTGTACTCAGCTGCATTTAGCTGAGGTTAGAAGGACCTAATATTTAGTGTTTGTCCCCAAGATAATATAGTCTTTTGTGTCTGTGTCATGGGTTTTTTCCCCCCTAAACTTTATCAGTTATGAAGCAGCTGTGACCTAAACACCACCCCTTGCCTTATGATAATTTATACATGCACACATATATTTTTTACAGTATTTCCACAATTCTATTTATGTGTTTTTATTTCAGGTATTCAGATACTCAGAAGATTTATGTAGATTTTATAAATAAGTACTAGAGCATTTATGCCACTTGATGGTGTCCCATCTGTACTTCCTCTGTAGTGTTTGCGGGGGCACGTGTGTAAATTGCTATTTTTTTTAACTAACTCACTGCATAAAAAGCATCATGCATTGCCTGTTATAATTTTTATATGCTTCAGAATATCCTTTTTTTTTTTTTTGAGGTAATGTTGAGTCTTGAGTTTTCCTTCACTCACAAATTCTGAAAACAGATGTCAAGGTACTTCTACTTTCAGTCACTGAAAATCCAGCAAATGTGAAGAAATTAAACTTTTGTTCCTTTACTTTCTATACTATCTCCAGTTTAATGTATTATTTGGTGTATATTTTTTAATTTATAAATCACTAGATCAATATTGATTTATTGATCTACCTACCAGCCAAACCAGCCAGATTTCCTGTTGATGATATCTTTGCTCTGTTCAGTTACTTGATTCACTGTTTTTTTTATGAAGGTCTGAATATGTTTTTGGGGAGTTGTTTTCTTTTGTTTCCTCTTTCTCCAGGAAAAACAAAGAGAAAAAACCCCAAACTTTTTTAATGTTTAATTTTCAGAGTGTTAGAACCTAGTCTAAAATCTTTATATCTTTTTTGCTGCTGAGAAATAATGTTTACCTCAATGTTACAGTCTTTAATTTCAATTTATAGTAAAATTATCTGTTTGGATTACTTGTAGATTTAGCTAGAGATATTTTCATCATCCTAAGAGGCAGTGACCTAAACTTGCTGATTCAGTGCCTGGACTCAGTAGTCATGGGACAGTTGGGACTTCAGAAGAAGACTGGAAAAATACAAAAGTCTGAGCAAGTTGTTTTAGTTTGGACAAAGCTGCATGCATTTATTACCCACTTGTGGAGGAGCAAGGATCAGAGTGGGAATGATTTCAGGAATGGAAAAGATATACAGTGATTGAAAAGACTTTATTATATGGACTTTACAGTTCTTATGTGTTTACAAATATCTACATTGTATGATTTCCCCTACAGTTGTAATACCCAGGCATGTCCAAGCATGCCATGAGTTGTCTGCTCCCTGCTTCCCCGCTTCTCCCTCTGATTGGCTGAGAAGGCTGCAGAGAGGAGAGAGCTACCATTCGTCCTTTCCTTCCCCGGTTCCTTCCCCGTTCCTCCCTCTTTGCCTGAGTCCCTATCCCTATTCATTTCCCTGTCTGTCTGTCTCATGCTCCACCCCATTTTCTGATGCATTCCACACCAGAGCTGATAAAACCCTTGTGCACCCCCATTAAACTAGCATTGCAACCTCAAACCTCATTGGACCCCTTTGTGCAGTGCCGCGATCCTTCACCTCTCTCCCACAGAGTGTGGCATATGGTGTCCAGGGTGGGGCTCAAGGTCTGAGTCTCTCTTATATTAAGAGAAACTCCCTCGCTACCAGAAGGACTCAGGCAACACCTCGAGAGGTGCCTGCTCCGCCAGTCATCCCAAGCCGAACAGCAGACAGCGGATCACTGGATCAGCGCCGGACTTCACACTGGAAAGGTGAGTGGCTCTGGGACACCCCTAATCCCTCCCCGGACCCCAGTCCCTGCAACAGAAAAGTTTTAATGCCAACTGCAGACTACCAGAAGTCACAGTAACGCCACAATGGGCCTCTGGCTGTCTACCTCTCAAAAATTTGTATACCGAAAGCCTAAAGACTTTATTTTGGAAAACGGACACCCCTTAGACCAAAAATCTGCCAAAGCCCTCACTAAATGGCTCGAAAACAGAGGAGAAACAGTCCCTGACAGCACATCTGTAAAAGTCTGGGAAAAAATTGGATATAATATTTGGAAAGCAAAAGAGAGGGGCGACAAAATTACTACTGAAGCATTGAGAGCTTGGAGATTGGTTCTAATGGTGCTACAGCATCAGATGGCGAGTTCCAATGAAAATCTCCCAGAATCACCACAAAAATCTAAAAAATCCTACTCAAAATCCCCGGAAAAAGACAAGCCCCGAAAAATCTGGCACGGTGGGAGGGAGAGAGCCGGTGCAGGGGACACGCAGTCTTTGCAACATGGCGACGGTGGAGGCGGAGGACGATCGTGCGCGCGCGAGACCGAGGCACGTGAAGGCCGAACGCGGGAACGCACGCTGTGTGGAAAAGCACCGTGCAAAAATTTTGCGTGCGTCCCGTCGGCTCCACCCCCTAACCCGTCTCCATGTCCACCCCACTACACCACCAACATGCCCATGACCCTCTACCAGAATGCCCTCTCCCTCCAGCACCACCTCTACCCCAACGCCATCACCCTTCCAGGGTAGATGGAAACTAAGGGGCGGGGTCAGGGCCTCTTCTGACAATAACATCTGGGAAGATGGCCGCGCCCATGAGGCTTTTGTTACCGAAGCCTCCAGCAGCTGCCGGACAGCAAAACCACCGCTGCCCTACAACGATATTTGAAAGGCTTATAGGATAGAAGCTGCTCAGGCTCATGATGCCAACTTTTTAAAAGCTTTGCCCATATACCTGGAGGAAGGACGCTCTCCGGAGTGGAAGCCTATTTTGTACCCTATGCTAAAGGACATTAAAAAAGCAATTGTGGAATATGGTCTCGGAGCACACTTTACTGTAGGACTGCTCAAATCATTTTTCCTGGCTTATCATTTAATACCCTATGATATCAGAGTGGTGCTTAATGGACTGCTATCTACAGTACAAGTGTCCGTTTTTGAAGCAGAATGGAAACGGCTCATAATTAAGTTTGTTAATGAAAAGATGGAAAGGCAAGGCATTCCAGTTAGCAGTGCTATTGACATGCTGTATGGAGAAGGCATTTATGCCAGGCAGCAAGACTGAGTTTGTATAGACTTAAAGCATTTGGATGCTACAAAAGACCTAGCAGTTGAAGCTCTTAAAAAGGTGGCTGATGCTTATGTGCAAATGACTTCATTCACGTTAATTAATCAGGGCCCGAATGAACCCTTTGTCGATTTTATCACCAGGTTAGAGGCTATAGCACGCCAAGTCCAACAGAAGGAAAGCCAGGACATTCTGTTTAACAAGCTTGTAATTGCAAAAGCTAATGAAAACTGCCAGCAAGCCTTAAAAATGCTAAAAGAACCCAGCTTGCTGGAGATGATTGAAGCTTGTAAAAACGTGGGATCAGTATCTCACAAAGCTAAACTGATTGTGGAAGCTTTAACTGGACTACAGCAATGTTTCAACTGCGGCCAGAAGGGGCACTTGAATAAACACTGCCCTAAACTAAACACCACACCTGAGCTTCCAAAGACACTGTGCCAGCGATGTGGAAAAGGGAGACATTGGACTAGAGATTGCAGATCCATCACTAATATCCATGGGGAACTGCTGCCACCAAAAAAGTCACCTGATTTAAAAAGAAAAGTGACTTTTAATTCACTGCCAGACCTCAGACAGTGCGACTGTGAACTGTAAGGAAACAGCGGGGCGAGCGCCCAGGGCGGCGCTATGACACAAACACCCCCTCAGCTGTGTTCCATCCTTTGCAGCCCGTCCTTTCAGCAAGTGCCAGCAAACCACAGCATTTAGAATGGATTATGTTAAGCCTACCATTCCCTGCAGTTCAACTTAAATATGATGAACAAATTATGCAAGTTACACTCACAAATATCTGCGACCCTGACCCTGAGTTGGACCCCGAAGAAACCTAACTGGTCGTCTCACAGTTAGCAGCACGTGAGAGAAGAATTACAGTATTACCCACATTGCTGACCGGACTTAACGAACATAACAGTTTTATTTGCATTTTTGTCTCCCTTCCACCTATAGAAGTCAACTGTTTTCCAGTGGCAAAGATGATGTGCTTACTGACAAATGCACGCATCCTTTTCCCCTCATCACGTGGGGGAAAGGACACGCCTGTGTTTCCACAGGCCCAAAGTGGGTTCCAGCAAAAAGAGTCAAGATCTACTAGGATCCACCATGTGTTACACCTGTGCCTGCCTCCTCATCATCCTCCTCGACATAGGAATCGAGCAAAGAACATCGGAAACTGCAGCTGGGCTTCCAAACTGGGCTTATGCCAATTCAGAGAACATCTGGGTAAAATTAGCTCAGGAGACAGGAAATAAAGCCATCTGTCTGTCCCTGTTGAACATTAATAACCTGTTTCAGACATGTTTAATTGGAATACCTACAAATGAAGGTTCAAAGGTACACTTTGAATCTCCCTCATATGGGACTGAGGAGCCCATGGAAATTGAAATTATGGGATCAATAATTACAAACTGTTGTTTTCTCTTTACAACAAGGACCACTGTAAAAGCTTACAGCCACAAAGTAACTCCCTGTAAAGAGATCTATCAAAACACTTCCCTTTGGTGCAACAACACCATGCCCGAAAAAATAGTCACTGAGATTGTCGGCTCAAAACCAATGGTGTTACCAGAAGGAAAGTTTTTAATCTGTTGTGAGAGAGCCTGGGCAGATGTCCCCTCTTACCCAGTAGGAGGCCCCTGTACCATAGGGCAGCTCTCCCTCTTTAACCCCAGCAAATTCCTTTTCTCAAACCAAATTCCATCAGCACCAAATCAATCCAAAAGATCCTCCCCTTATAAATCAGTGAGCAATATTTATCAGCCAGTCCCAGAGTACTGTGACCCTCGTACCCCCTTATGGTCCAAAACCATGAATTTTTGGAGCGCCTTTGTGGTGCTCCCAGGGGTTGGTACAGCGCTTGCCCTTGGTCTCTTAACACCTCTGAGATGCTGGATGGCAAAAGAGGCTAATGCCACTAGCATCGCCCTGGAGGGCTTGGCTAAAGACACCCTAAAACTGAAGGAGGTATCCCTCAAAACAGGGCCACAATAGACTTCCTCCTTTTAATGCATGGCCATGGGTGTCAGGAGTTTGAAGGCATGTGCTGTCTCAACTTCTCTGACCACTCCCAATCCGTGTTCAAAAGCATCAAAGAGTTACAAAATCTGGTTAACGACCTACGAATGTCACCAAAATTCTCCACTGATGATTTATTTGACAAGTTGAGTTTACCCAACCTACCTAATTGGCTTAAGCAAATCCTGTTAACCTGCTTTGAAATTTTGCTTTTTCTGTTTGTGTTGTTACTAACTATTTCCTGTGTCATAGCATGCTGCAAGAAGACCATAACAAAAAATATTTTTCTGGCCGTGCATGAATCAAACTAGAGAGGGGAACATGTGGAGGAGCAAGGATCAGAATGGGAATGATTTCAGGAATGGAAAAAGATATACAGTGATTGAAAAGACTTTATTATATGGACTTTACAGTTCTTATGTGTTTACAAATATCTACATTGTATGATTTCCCCTACAGTTGTAATACCCAGGCATGTCCAAGCATGCCACAAGTTGTCTGCTCCCTGCTTCCCTGTTCCTCCCTCTGATTGGCTGAGAAGGCTGCAGAGAGGAGAGAGCTACCATTCGTCCTTTCCTTCCCCGGTTCCTCCCCTATTCCTCTGTCTTTGCCCGAGTCCCTATCCCTATTCATTTCCCTGTCTATCTGTCTCATGCTCCACCCCATTTTCTGATGCATTCCACACCAGAGCTGATAAAACCCTTGTGCACCCCCATTAAACTAGCATTGCAACCTCAAACCTCGTTGGACCCCTTTGTGCAGTGCCGCGATCCTTCACCTCTCTCCCACGGACCGTGGCACTCACTATTTCTTCTTGTACAGATTTTGCTCTTTTATTCCAATTTGCTGGACACACAAGTTTCAAGATTAACTTTTTACAACTTCTCCACTCGTCTTCTCTTCAGATAATATTGAGATACCAACTTACATAAGGCGCGAACTCCCAAACCATTTCCTTTATCAGTGGTGTTACCATTCAGCTGATTTACTGTTTGACAAATTTTTCCAACTCTTTCTAGAAACTAAGGCATAATACAGGCTAACATCTGTCAAGTGAAAGATCAGATCAGATTTCTTCCAGGCTCAAATATTTTCAACAGCTTCTTCACAGAAAATACTGATAATAATTAGAAGAATTTTCCTTGGAAGTTTCTATGTTGTTGCTGGAATATAAGCTCATTTCTGTTTGTTTTTTAAAAAGTCATTACAACCATGATCTTCAACCTAAGGCAACTGAAGGCCCACACTAAGACCTTAAATCACCTTGTCCGGGAGCTGCTTTATGCTGATGACGCCGCCCTTTTGCCCACACAGAAGCAGCTCTGCAGAGTTTAACATCCTGCTTTGCAGATGCTGCTGAGCTCTTTGGGCTGGAAGTCAGCTTAAAGAAGACAGAAATTCTGTATCAACCTGCACCTCAGGAAGTCTTCCATCATCCCCATATCACCATTAGCCAATCAGAGCTCAAATCAGTCCAGCAGTTTAATTACCTAGGTAGCCTCATCTCCTCAGATGGTAAGATTGACGGACAGAGAGACAACAGGTTAGCAAAGGCATATAGTGCCTTCGGAAAGCTTCATAAAAAGTTTGGTGAAATAAACACCTGAAGAAAAGTACCAAGATCAGTGTTTACAGAGCCATAGTGCTGTTTACTCTTTTATATGGGTCAGAATCACGGGTCATTTACTGCCACCACCTGCAACTCCTGGAACGCTTCCATCAACGCTGCCTCCGTACAATCCTAAACATCCACTGGTCAGATTATGTGACCAATACATCTGTTCTAGAACAAGCAGTTCTAGAACAAGTATTGAGGCCACGTTGCTGAGAACACAGCTGTGCTGGGCAGGGCACATCTCCAGGATGAAGGACCACCGCCTCCCTAAGATCTTGTTTTATGGTGAACTTGTCACCGGCTGCCGCATGAGAGGAGCCCCGAAGAGAAGATACAAGGACTCCCTGAAACAACATCTCAGCCTTGGCCATATTGATCACCATAACTGGTCTACTCTGGCCTCCAGTCGGGAGGTCTGGAGACACACTATCTTTAACGCTGCTGCTTCCTTTGAGAACTTACGCAAGATCACTCTTGAGGAGAAAAGACAATGCAGAAAGAATCGTGTCTTGTAGATACCACCTGAGGATTCCTTCTGCTGTGCCTTTTGCAATCAGATATGTCTATCTCGTATTGGCCTTTCTAGCCACCAGCACGCTTGTGACAAATGTCGGTAGAGCCCTCCCTAAATCTTCGTTTGTGAAGCCTAGCCATGGTGATGACAGCCATGATTATATCTGAGCAGGGGATGAAGCACTTCAGAAAGAAGAGGCTGTGTTTATGGTAATTGTTTTTAAGTGCCTTGCTGTAATCAATGTATTCAAGGGTGGAACATAAGCTCCAGACAATCCTCTCAATTTCCGAAACAGTAGGATAAAATCTAGGAAGAAAAATTTATGAGAGCATAATGAAGAGTTGATTAAAATAACAGCAACAAACTGTAGAAAAAAGTTTGACGCATGTGTTATTGAAAGAGCTTGCAAACTGATAAAAAATATGAAAAAAATTTTCAGGCTTTCGGTGCAACATTGTTTTGCACTGGGTCACTACTTTTACACAATGAGTAAGATTTTTATGCTAAGCCATTTCCTATAATTTTTATCTGTTCCTCATTCAGTGTCGAAAGGTTATAATGCCTTTTGCTACAAGTAAACATTTTGGGCTAGACTAGGATAGCTTTTGTGAGATTTGTCTCACATAACTTCTGCTGTCTGTAGCTGTAGACAGCTGTGTCCAAGTTCCTTTTACAGCAGTGGAAAGAAATGAAATGATCAGGTACTTTTAGGACATCACCCAACCAATGCAGTTTGGATATGTGTTTTAAGACCAAGTCAGTTGTGCCACAAAAATTATTTTCTCCTGTGATTGTGAAGACACAAGTGCAACCAACCTTGCTGCAGAAATATCTGGTGGCAGGTCAATCCCACCTCTCATGTATAACTCAAAGAAAGAGGCGGACATAGAAAAACATCTTCCAAGAGCTACTTTTTCTGCTTTCAGAAAAGAATTTTTTGTATTTGATTCTTCTTTTTCCAAGAAGAAAAATAACCTTTTCAAGCTCACTGCAGTATCCAATTTACCTCATGTGTTCCAGGTCAGATCTTCAGCTCTTCGTTGATATTGTCTTACCTCCTTTCAGGCACCCCCTATCCACTAGTTAGGACATCCATGGAATATACATGAACTCAGATGAACTAGATTTACAGATTAATGTGAGATGATATGGAATTGTGTTTAAATGCTTTCTTTAAATGAATCATGGCAGATAACAGCTCCATGTCGTGATAATCAAACCAGGTCACCGTGGGCAGTAGAAAATCGTTTGTCGCCTTGTTAGAGCTTGTGACAAATTTGTTCTTTAGTTGTACTTGGGCTTTGTTGCATTTAATTAATATCTCAATATTTGCAATTATTTTACAGCAGAAAATGCTTTGAGTGGTAATATTTAGTATAAGAGAACATAGCAGTCAAATTTAACCTAGAATCCAAAGTTACCTGCAACACTGCAGCTTGTGAAGCATTTATTTTTATTCTAACTAAATAAAGAGAGCCACAGATTATGATAAATCTGATGTTGTCCTTCAGAGATACATCATCTAATGCTTGAGGCCAAAAATTAGTAGTTTCCATAATTAGTAAGGGAAATTGAATAATTGGACTGTGGTTTATGAGGGTTCTTTCTCTAAGAAGAGAAACCATCTAAGTCTCAGTCAAGTGGGTTAAGATGATTTATTTTTTTAGCACACAATTATCTCAATTTCATTTAACATAAAGTCGACACTTGAATATTTTTTTTTTCATTTCTTCTTAGCATAACAACAAAACTGTGGTTTTGTGAATACTTTATACTCATATTTTCCGCCTGAAAATGTACTTAATATGTACTCAGAATATTCAAAATATATAGTTTTTCTGAGAACAGTGGGAGATTAAGTGTTTGTCTTCCAATAAATGGCATAAATTGGGATATTTCAATGAAATTTCATATGGTTACAAGACACCAACTTAATTAATATTTTGCCATCAGATAGAAACCTTACATCTGAATTGGTTATGCTCAGAAAATTTAGAAAACTACATCGGTTTTAAGATATCTTCCTCACTCAGCACAAATATACTGTTGTGTGCTGTTATTTTCTAATGCGTGTATGTGGTGGTTTAACCCCAGCCAGCAACCAAGCACCACACAGCCACTTGCTGACTCCCCCGCTAGAGAGATAGGAGAGAAAATTGAAAGGGTAAAAGCTGGAAAAGTTGTGGGTTGAGACAAAGAAAAAGCAAAAGCCACACACACAAGCAAAGAAAAACAAAGAATTGATTCACTGTTTCCCATGGACAGGCAAGTGTTCAGCCATCTCCAGAAGAGCTGGGTCCCATCACACATAATGGTTACTTGGGAAGACAAGTACCATCACTCCACCCCTCCCTCATTCTTCTTCCCAGATTTACATACTGAGCATGATGTCATATTATATGGAATATCCCCTTGGTCACTTGAGGTCACCTGTCCTGGCTGTGTCTCCTTCCATCCTTCCAAATTCCTCACCAGCATGGCAGTACAAAAGGCAGAAAAGGCCCTGGCTTTATGTAAGTGTTGCTCAGCAATAACAAAAACATTTCTACTCTATCAACCCTGTGCTCCACACAAATCCAAAACACAGCCCCACACTAGCCACTGTGAAGAAAATTAACTCTATTACAGCCAAAAATAGCATACATGGAGACACCTTTAATTCGCAGCAAATCACTTCTCAGGATGCACCTGCAAAAAATGGGTATTACTACATTTTATTGGGTCTGACCAAGCATCCACCTAGCCCAGTAGTCCTGTTTCTGTCAAAGCAGCTGTGGAAGTGTGCAAAAAACCCCTGAATATAAATAGACAGTAGAAAATACATAATATTCATCTAACAGACCTTATCCTGAACTGGTAACCCTTATTCATGTGACTAAAGTCCTCTTGAAATCAGGGGATTAGCGTCCTGACTGTATTGTTCTGTTTCACTTTTTAACAGAAACAGCATCATGAGTTTCCAAATGGATATTGATCCTCTAAACCCTCTTATGAAAAGCCCCAGTAGAGTTTCCTAAGAGAAATAAAGATTTACAGAACAGTCAGGGTATAATTTCAGCTAAACCTGAAATGTGCAAGTGCCTGTATAATTTGTTCCATAATTGCTGCATACTGCACATAACCTCCCATTGACTTCTCTTTTGTGTTAAAAGCCCCTAAGTATGGTTTTAGTACTGAAGCTTTTAAATATGGTTTCAGTTTTGTTCCTGAAATCCACTCCTTTGGAAAAATGCTTTTAATGAAAACATATTTCTAACTTTTTCCTGATGCTGACAGAGGTGTAACATTTTGTGCTGAGTTCCTTAATGTCTCCCTCTGTATACAGGTTTTAGAAAAAAAAATATTCTTATGTGCAATATTTAGAGTTTAACAAAACAACTAAACAGAACAAAACCAAAACACCCTGTCACTTAGTAGTCAGAGAAAAAAATGTTCGGTGAAAAGCTATATAAACGTGGTCTCTCTTGGATTTTGATGAAATACATTTTCAGCCTTTATAATGGAAAACTTGGGAAGCTCAGATATGATTAGAATGATTGTGTCATTTAATGGTAAGTGTTCCAAAATATTTCTGGTGTTTAAAGCTAGACACTACCTTTAAACCTAAGTCTGATGATTTACATGCATCAGACTGCATCAAATAGCTAGGCTAGTTATTTTACACATACCTAATCCCTGAGTCATAAAGAGTTGCATGCAACATTACTGAAACAAAAATCTAGCTTTTAAAAAAATGTTTTCTGGTAACTTGTGGGTGAACGCCAGGATTATGAAACCTGGAAAGAACAGCTTTAAAAACGAGTCCATCACAGCAACGGCCCGGGATCGAGCACTACAGAAAATCAACAACTACTTGCATTTTTATCGTACAGGCTTTCCCCTGAGTCACGTACCTTCCCCGTCCGCACATCCCCCACGAGAAGCCACGTTGTCTCCCCTCGCCGAACACAGCCCTGCCTCTGCTCGAACAGGATTGGCTGTTCCCCCAGTCCTGAGCCTTATGGGACCTCAGTCCTCCTCTATCCCTCATTGGTCAGGAGAGCCCTCAAACCACTCCCTTTCCCCCGGACCTCGGCCCAATCACATTCCTCCTTATAGCGCTCCCCCCGAACCCATATAAGCTGCGGGAACTTCAAATGAAGTCTCTTTTCACCCTGGAATCCAGAGAAGAGACTTGGCCGCGCTCTCTTCCTGCTGAAGGAGGACTGCATGGCTGAGCCTTCTCCAAGAAACCTCTAGCAAAGAGTCGGCTGCATCAATTTCCATGAGTAACTATTAAATTAGAAAAAGAATAAATATTCCTTTATAATTCACAACAACTTAACAGATTATCCAATATGTTGTTAAAGAAAGGTGAAAGAGAGAGAAAGAATGAGAGAAAAAGAATAAAGGCAAGGCGAAGGCAAAGGGGAGAGGAGCGGTGGGGAGCGGAGGGAAGAGGGGGATGTAAGGGAAAAAGAGGGAAGGGAAGGTTTGGGTAGGGAAGGGAAGGTTTGGGAAGAGAAGGCAAGGGAAGGCAAGGCTAGGCAAGGGAAGGGAAGGTTTGGGAAGGTTAGGGAAGGTTAGGGAGGGTGAGGGGAGGGGAGGGAAGGGAAGGGAAGGGAAAAAGAACAGAGAAAATTATACCACCTAGCTACAAGCTGCAGAAGGAAATTAATATTCAAAATTTAACTTGTCTGTGAAATGTATGTAATGAGTAACACTCATAGTTTGTTGCTATATGTTCATTGCCTTTAATGTTGAGGTCGGCACACAGATTATTTACGATTCCCATTGTCTCCGCTGCGGGGATTTATTCTGAATTATTTATGTACCTATATACGCACAGAACTGAAACATTTTAGTTAAAGTCAGCCACTCACTCATAGTCTTGGAATTATGCAGTCCTTGTTGCTAAAAATGATGTTAGCCTCTTGTGATTTAAGTCATAACATTTTATTTTCAGTCCCACTGAGGGAAAAAGCATAGAGGAAGGAAAAATTTATATTTTCTTGAATATATCTCTGAGTGCATTCTTTTAAAGATTTAAATAGATAATGGTAATTTTTTGAGTCAAGACTATTGTTGTAGTGGGGTATAAATAAACCTTTATTTTCTTCACAAATAGAGATAATTTTCATATTGCTCTTTGAGCAATTATTTTTTTAAGATGTTTATCTTTAAATAAAGTCTTTCCATTTCAGTAAAGGGAATCCCATCTACTCATTATTTAATCAAAGAATGGAATTTCATTTTGGGAAATTGGTCTCAACTGTTAAGAATTCCCACCTAATCATTGCTTTTGGTACAAATGAAACCTTAACTGCTATTTCCATTTGAACTCCAATGATTCCTTGCTTCTCTAAATGTCTCTTTTGCATATATCAAAATTCTTTAATCATGGAAAAATGCAGACATTAAACATTTCTTAATAAAATATTAGATTAGGGAGTGTCTTAAGATCTACATTGGATGGTGTTTGATGAAGACCTAACCCAGTCAGCAAGAACAGGACACAGGCACTTTATCTGAGCTAGATATCAATTTAGTATGTTAGGTCTGTTTTTAATGATTTTTGCTTCACCTGCAGGACAAAAGTATTTTTTTATTCAAACATGTTTTAATATGACATAGTTGTAATGCAAAATTTCAAGTTTGTCATTTTACAGATGTCACTCTGCTAAGGGTAATAAATAAAAACGTAAGAGAAAAGAAACTATTGCTTTGGCAGCCCCAAATCTTTGGGGTTTCAGATGAACTGGCCGTCTCTGCTTTCAGGAATTGTACCCATAATGATGACTGTTCATGGCAAGCAGACAGCACAGTCTGTAAGCAGAGTATTTAATAGTGAGTAGATAAAGATGTAAAAGTATTTGACACGGAAAAGAGATTTAAAAAAAAGGTATAAAAGATCAATCCTTCTTTTTTCCCCTTCTGTACAATTCAACAATTGTTAATGAATTAGGAGGAGGGGCATATTGATGTAGTGCTTGACTGTAACACAAAGAAGTGTAGTTAGCAAAAAGCTGCAGTGGGTAATGAACAGTATTTTAACTCGGCAGTTTAACCTCCGTGTCTGTCAGCAATGACCTTTTACCAACCCCAATGAGAGCCTGATTTCTCACTTTTGCTACTCACTGCTGGATGAGTGAATGTAGAATTTGACAGCTAGAGGTTTTACATGAAAAGGGAAGGTACTTAAAAAGCATGTTTTGTGATGATAGGCTACATTTATTCACTGTTCATTACACTGGGTGCAGCAGGAGCGTTGGTGGATTGATTGGGTGTGAGCAGCTTGTCTTCTGGGGCAGCGAGGAGGCGTTATTGACCTGCATGGGAGTCGAGGTGGCCTCCAGATGACCCCCCTTTCACCTGGAATTGACCTTGAAAACAACCTAGGGTTCACCCTGCTTTGAATAAATAGAAAAGTGTCTTAACAGCATGTGGATTATTAGAATTGACATATTGTGCATTTCTCCTTTTTCAACTTTTATAGAGGTGCATGTGTAGGGGGTGGAGGGAGAGTGTTGCCTTTTAAATTTCCAGATCCAGCAGCTGCACGACTTGGTATTTGTACAGATTTATAGCAGGAGGCAACTAGACTTTCTCCTGCTTGATGCTAAATTTTACCATTCATCATTATTGATTAGAGCCTACACTATATGACAGAGCCCAAACCTTACTATGACAATTGCTATTTCAGTTGTTATGGGCCATAATGGGCCATAGGTATGATTTAAAAGAGCACAATAGCTATCTGTAATTACACATGAATAATCCATGAATTCTCTAGCACAGTGCTTATAATCAGACCCTAACAGCCAAGGCCAAGATATTTGTACTTGTTTCCCCTTCAGCAACTAGACCAAAAGGCACCTCTACATGTAAACTCCACCACAACAGGTCAAAAGCAATTGTTTCCTTCTGTGTCCAATCTTGACTTTTCTTCCTGTGCTTAAAATAAATCAGTTAAAGCGGAGGGTAATGGAGTATCGCATCACTGCCAAGAGTGCAGCCTCCTAATGAACTCAGTTTAGCATGGAGAGCTGTCTGGAGCTGCCTTCTCAGAAGCTCTTTCCTTTGGTTTTGCTTTGTTTTATCAGATACAAAGAGTTATTTTTCAGTTTCTAAACCCTGATGGTAGCTTGCTTCTATGACAACCCTTTTCTGTATGGAGAGACAAATAAAGGAAACAGATACAGCAGCTAGCCCTGAAAGTCAGTGTTTGATTTTATGTTGGCTTATTCCCCATTGAACATTTTCTGAACCGTTGCCTGACTTTTGCCTTTGTTTTGAAACATTAAGAACACTGATCACAAAAGTATCTTTACTGCAGGTTAGATGTAACTTTCAGAAAGCTGTGTTGGTAATAATAGCTTGGATTGGTGGCACCATGTAAGTGGCATCAAACAAGAAATAAAGGCAAATTGACCAGATTTTTCTAAAACAAGGCCTCTTTAATCTCAGATACATCATTTTGAGCTAATTGAACAAAATCCAGGTGGCTATAACAGCCTCCAAAACCTACAGTCACCATTTTCTATTAAGTTTATGATAACTGTTCCGTGGCTGTCTTAGACTTCCATGTTGGTCCCAGCTAAGGAGAGAACACTATTTGGGGTGATCAAGGAGCATTGTGGATTTTTTTATTTCCAGTGATAACTGTCCGAGTGCCCAATCACTTTTAAACTCTGCAAACAGTGTTTCCTTCCTCATGCATGGCTGATAATGTTTTTCCATTCTTTCAGAACCACTATTTTCTTCACTCCGAGTTTCAGTGCTAAGGCACGGTTAGAACATGCTTTTAAATAGGCTTTGTAGCAAAATCAAAATGTAACTTATAAAAAAAAAACCCCAAAACAAAACAACAAACCACAAACTCTTGCCAAATGAAGAGTTTGAACAATTTTCTTCTGAGTCATGAAAATTATTTTTTCAAATATTTTTTCCTTCTGACTGCTGACATTTCTCCGTACATAAGTAAACACAAAGCAAAGATGTGTTTTCTTTAGCAGCTGAGTCTACAGAAAACATACACACACACACACACAAAAGAATGCATTATAACTGGTGTGACATTAGAAATCTGTGTAGGAGCACGGTCAGCTTCCATCTCATCTTTTTTCCTACCTCTCTAAAAAGGATAAGGCAGTTTTGCCCAGAGGAAGAAATAAAAGGAAATCCTCATTAATAGGTACATTAACAAAAGAACAGCTTTACTGGGGACATGTGCAGAAAGGGATGTTTGAGTAGCAAATGATAATTTACTTTTGAGGTATATTAAAAAGGTTTACTCTTACTGATTATGAATTAAATTGGATGTTTTAATCAGTTAGCGAGTGCCAAAAATAATTATGCCAAAGTGCTTAGTCTGCAGAAATGTGTACACAAAGCATATAAATCCTTTCCTTCCCCAAAGATTTCTCAGAATAACACACACCTAAAAAACAAAAATGATATCAAACTCATATAAATTAACATTGCAGATGATCTGAAAAAATACAATAAATAACGTGGTTCTATCACTCTGAATATGCTATACTGGGGAAAGTGTCCAACACAAATATGTTCATTAATCTCTTATATCCTCACTAAAGTTTTTCAGAAAATTTTCCTGCCATTTACTTTCCAGAGTTCAGTTGAAGGTCATCTTATGAATAGCAAGAGCAGGTTGATATCCTTGTACAGAAATCTATAATATTTTCTGAAATAAATGTTCAAAACTGAATTAATTTCACTTCTTTCTTCCTCCTAGAAAGAAAAGTATTTGTGAGTATTTAATAACCACTTTGAAAGCCAAAACAACGCACTCTGATGAATTCTTTTCTTCAGTTTTGTTGCTTCTTATAGAAGTGCGTAGAGATTTCATTTACAAGGGATCTTTTTTCAATCTTGTATGGTACACAGTATGTATATGTGTGTGTGTGTCTATTTGAGTGTATGTGTGTTCATAATTACTGTAGATTGGATGCAAATTGAAATGAGATGGCAGCTGTGTAGGTGAAATGATCTTTAATCTTCGTAGTTTTTGGAAAATAATTTTGCAAAATAATTTTTTTCTTGGAAAATATAAGAACATGCCCATGATGTACACTACGTGTACTCTATATGAAGGCTTTTTTAGAAGCACCCAAGCTATAATTTATGAAATGTGAAACATACTTTTAGGATAAATAGGATGAAAAGTTTTAATTTTTTAATTTCTAAAGTTCATATTTTCATTCTTTCAGTTAATTCTGATTTTTTTTTTAATAAGGAAATCTCACAGGATAATCCCACTAACTGGGACTAACAGGTTGATTTTAAAATTAGTCCATGCAGTTTCACTCTCTCCAGACCCAAAACTCGGAAGGAAAACTGATGGAAAAAAGCAGTGACAGTTGTAGTGGAAGAGTGAGTAAGTTTGCTGTAATATAATCTTTCCACATTTCTAGCATGGCTGAGTTTTTTTCACACGGTTTTAATTTGTTGTAAAAGGCCACATATAGGTTTGATTTTCCACTACTCCCATTGTTTCTCAGGAGTTAACTGTACTGAAGGAAACAGTGTTAAGATTGCAAAGTCAGTCAGATTCTGTTTCCTTTATTCTCCCATATACATACTTCACTATACCCGCCTAAGTATCCTAGATGTTTTGAATTAATCATTTATTAATACCTTTTCAGAAGACAGGTGCTTCAGGTACTTTAGTATCCAAAACCCAAAACTTGAACTCATGTGCATCACAAATTGTGGGCCATTATCCTTGTATTAAGCTAGTGCCAGGTCACAGAAAACCATTCTCAACCTCATTTGTTCATTTCAGATGGAAAATAATTACAAAATAACATTTGAAATTTGGATTACTGTTGCTTTCCTAATGTCTTATACATAATTAAACACTACCTTTGACTGCCTTCCATGTTTTAGGCATTTTCTACTGGTGTAGAGCAAAATTTAAAAAAAAAAAAAAACAAACAAAAATTAGGTACAAAAATTTGTACCATAAGTTGCATCCAGAGATCACCTTAAAGTTTCAGTTACCAATTAAAAACTGATTTGTACTGAAATTTCAAAATGGGTGATTTTTGTACACAACACTTATTGAAATTCCCGCGTGTAATTAGGTAAGTTAGAGACCAAATATTACTAAGTATGAATGCTCAGATTTTTTGTCATTTAAAGCAACAATTTAATTGATAAAAATCTGCTCATGAAATTTTTTTCATAAGCTCAGTAATTGCAACAGAAATCATCACAGAAAATACCTTAATTATCCATTTGAAAAAAAACATGCTGGTGTGGATTTGCCACAAGTTTTACTAGTAGGACTCCAAGGTATGGTTCAAGTAGTGGTGTCAGAGGCTTTGAAATTTCTGTTTCTCTGAGCCTTCAGATTCTAGAATGATCTGATGAGGTTATTACTGTTGATGAGTTATTATTGTTTATGTAAAATAAATTTTCTGCAATCTCCTACAGTCATAAAAATCTGACTTCTCTCCTAAAGAAAAAATTAATACACGTAATTTTGTGCATCCACACATTTGTTCTTTGTCCGTTAAAATTTTTTCAATATTGTCTTTAATATCTGGTAAACAATAAAAATTAGAAGATTAATTTAGGTTGAATATACACAAAACCCAAATTGTTATCTCAGATTATCCATTGTTTCCTCAGGACAGTGAATTTTTCATTTCCCTAAGGATAAAGCAGAAAAAAACCCCTACCCACACTTAAAATATATTTATGGAAAAAAGTTAACATTAATTTCCTTATTATTTTACCCATACTATTGCTAACTGTAAGCTCAACTTTCCTCCACAAGAGCTCACCCACTCTGTAATATTATAAGTTTGCTTTTAATTAAAGACAGTTTTTCTTTCTTCCATTTTGAACTGGGATTATTCAAATGGAGGGCTGAGATTTCTTTCTTTGCTGTTATGTTTGGAGTCCAGGAAAATGGTCAAGAGACAAGAATTCCTGTGGAGAAAAAAAAAGCAGACAAGTGAAAGGGATAGAAAATTCCACCCCCACCCCAACCAAAAACAAAACAAAACAAAAAAAAAAAAAAAAAAAAAAAAAAAAAAAAAGAAAAAAAGAAAAAAAAAGAAAAACTAAAATTTTTTCAAAGCATAATAAAAAAGAGTGAAACCCTAAAATCTATCTGATTCACCCACATACTGAGTTGCTTTAATTTTGTTTCTGTTGTAACTTTCCTACTCGCATATAATCTTACATTATCTTTGTCTCTTGAAGGATGGTCTCTGCTGTATGGTATTAAAAATACATACTGCTTATGCAATATCCTACAGGATAGAAGAAGAAAACTGAGAACAGACAATAAAGCATTGAGAGGGTAAAATAAAAATTAGAAGATCCAAGAGCATAGAGCTGTTGTCTTGGGAAATTATGTGAAATAGAGGAAAAAAGCTAATAGAAAAAAAAATGGAACTGGATGGTGAAAAGTGTTAGAGAAGAGGCACGGAAGCAAGAGAAAGTAAAAAAAGATAACCTGAAGTGCAGAAATAAAGGAAATATTTTGAACTAATATGGGCAAAAGTTGGAAAGAAGTGAAAAGCAAGATAATAAAAGTTATATTTCTTCTAAATGTTTTGTACATTTTCAATACTTGCTTGAAAGTGGAAGACAATCTGTGAGTTCCCAAAGCCAGTTGCAGTTTAAATGTGTTGGAGAGGGAATAACACTTTTCTCAATTTGGTCAGAGGACTGTTTAGTTCTGAACTGATTACAAGGGTTTTGAGCCAAATCCCACTGAAAAAGTAAGTGACCAATCCATAGGACCTTGAAGTTCAACTTCCACAGTGCAGTTATGCAAAGATATTTAAACAAGATATTTAAACTGTGCATCTCGTGGATGTGCATGTGAGAGAAGCAGAAAGAGTCAATTACAGTACATAAACATTTACACCATTCTTTATATAGCTGAGCATCAAAGAAGCACATTTTAATAAAAAACCTAATTATTTCAGTCTCTTATGTTTTGCCAGTCCCACATCCCATGTCAGTTATTTGCACCCAAAGCAATATCTTGTTTCCAAGAACACAGAGTTCTCTTTGTTCTTTGTTGGAAATTTCTGCATTGGAGGAATTTCTGATAGATTGTATGAGTTTCCTTTCTTATTAACATGTGGAGGTTTGCAGACTTGGTGGGCATGATTCCCATGGCCTCCTGGTATTCCAGAGTATACTCAAAAAGTTAATTTACTTTCTAGTGTTTTTCTGACAACTGCACTATTGGGTTTGTTGGAATAAAAAAATATCTCTTCTTGTGCTGGACATCATCCTCGTGCAACCCAAGCGCTACTGAAAGGGGTAGGATCACAAATAAAAGTCCTCACTGCAAGGTAATGGAACTCTTTAAATTGTTATGTGGTCATATGTAGTATTATGTCCTGTGTGATATGAGTAATTATGTATATTACTGCTGATTAAGGCATTAGAAGAGTAGACAAATATTGTCAAAGATTTTCTGTGATGTGATTGTTTCCTCCAGAGCAGGAGGAACCCTGCTTTAAACAGCGGCTGTAATCAAAACCCCAAAATCTTTGCTTCAACACAATATCTTATCTTTTATTCCCTCCCACTACTTACATTACGTAGTCAAAACAGTTTCTCACTCCCAGCTTTTTTGTTTATGTGAGGAAATGGTATAGAGTGACCTGGCCTTATTTACACATTGAGCACACACATCTGCATATATTAAATATTCTTATTCTGTTGCTTTCTATCCTTTTTAAGAGCTTTTTCCCCAACATTTTGTAAAGACAAATTCAACTGTACTTGATTTTCAAACTGCTTTCATTATTAGACTTGTGCTCTTATTTTAATGGCATTCATAACATTCCTAATGATTCCTAATGCCCTGGATAAGTAGCTTTTCTATACCTTTATAAAACCCTTAAATGAATACCCCTTTAAAGGAAGATTCCTTGCAAAGGATGTATTTCTATCATGATGCATTTGTGCTGGACTGATAAGCAGATGGTCTGCAACAGCTTGTAATTTTGAACTTTTGTAGTAAATCATTTTATTTCTGCATCTAATGGGTTGTAATATAAACTAGAAACCCAAATATAGAGTTTTTCAGAAGCAGGCAGATGTTAAGTAAAATGAAACATAATCTTGTAGTCAATGGCAGATAGAAATATACTTTCTGTCCATAGCAGTTTGAGTACCTATTTCTTTTAGCAGTTCAGATGTATAAGTGGCATACTCTGCAAAATCCATTTTCTCACCTTGTTCTCTTTCATTCTCCTAATATATATGCAGTTCCTGGTTTTGGCCTACACATAGGAAAAATCAATTCAACTTGACATAAATGTTGAGTCGATTATCATCTAAAAGTTACCACAGCATTTAGCCCGATCTCTTTTTTTTCAAGGAGATAAATAATGTGAAAAATAGGCTTGGGTAAGAGCTGAAGGATCTCAGGGCAAAGTAAGAGTTCCTTCAGAACATCACATTTTCTGAATCATAAATTCAACCTCCTAGATGATAATGATCACACATTGCCTCAGAGTCCAACAGGTTTTTTTGTGGCTGATCAGGGTAAGATCATCAACCACTGACTCTTTATCAAGTAGAAGGGGTCAGGCAAAAGCAGCAGCTGGCACTGTGAAGCATTTCTTTCAGCTTCTTTGCTGAAGAAGGAAGAAGTATGCCAGATAGATAGGAATTTGCAAGGTAATTAACTATGTAAAATCATGGTGTTAGGATATAAATTAACTATGGGCTGTTCAAAATGACTTTGAAATGAAGTTTTATTTACTTATTTCTTACATGGTAATTTACAAACGTGTACAGTACAGTGAGAGTATAAAATAAAACTTTTAATAAAAGAACAAACATTTTTGTCAACCGATGCTACTGTGAAGGAAGAAAGAAAAAATATGTATCTGGTAGGTTTACTCTAGAAATTTAGAGTAATTTAGATAATTCATTAGATAATTAGTCATTCATTAGTCATTTAGATAATGCCGTTACATGTCCTAATGGCAGAAAGGTAAAATGATCAGTTAAGGAGGGTGTTGCTTGCTCAGTTGTAAATTAATTTACTATATTGCAGTAACAGTTGCAGACTTCATTGATACTTTGATTTTGACTATAATCTTTACCTCCTTACCACTTGGGATAGGAGAGGTCTCCAGCATAACTAGGGAAAAAAAAAGTCTGTTTCTCAGAGTATGTATTTGAAAAATCTTGTTTTCTAGGTTTTCAATGAGGGAGCATTAGAACAAATAGAAAATAAACAACCTCCCTGAAGGCCCCCCTTCTGAAGCCTGAGCTCACTTATAAAGTGTTGACAGTTCTCTATACAAAAGCATCACAAATGTCAGATTTCTGAAGTGCTGGGAAATTGCAAGATTAGGTGATATGCCTAAGGAAACTGAGTGAAACAAAACAAATCACTGTGGGTTTCTTTAAAAGTAATAAATATATTTTTTTTGTTAGTGAGACTTCAACACAAAAGTGCAGAAAATATATAGTTTTTCCAATTGATTTCTTCCTTTCCAGTCATTCTTTGATTGTTTGACAGCTTTTAAATGATGATATCAATGCTGCTTTAGAAATATCAGGCTTTGATGTGAATTGCATTGGACAGAGGGGTATATTTCGGGAAAGATTAGTTAAGATTTAGATTTGTATTTTAAAAGAATCTGATAGGTATCTTGTGCTGTTTTACGTGTAACTGCTACATATAATATGGTATGAACAGTAAAAATGGGATTTCAGCAGTGCTAGTAAGTGGTAATTTACAAGTGATAATAGTTGTTTAATGTGGATTTCTAAGACTGATATCAAAATAGTTTTGAGTGAATCATATATATAGTTTCTGGAGTATATTAGACAAATGTTAGCAAGCCATAGCATATATTAAAAAGGGAATTCCATTCATATGGTTAACAGAGCTTGATTGACTTTATTTTTCTGATACCTCTTCAAATGTCTTATCCTAGACATTCCTACCAACACCTCAGCTCCAATTCTCAATGTATTTTTTGTTTTCAATACAAGCATGAGTACCTGCTGTTTGCCAAAGATAAGAGAGCAGGTGGTGAACTTAGCAGTAAAAGACATTGCAGTAGTGGAACAAGGGGCAGATTTTAACTCCACATTGAAAATGTGCCTCTCTAACAGAGGATTAACAAGTTAATGCAAAGCAGAGTCTTACTTATGAATTTCAATGACTTGTAACAACTTTTTAGGTGATCACCTGAGAGAACAAAAGACCGTACATAACTGTGGGAAGAACTGCCTTCCAGCTGCAGGGGGTGGTACCAAGCATGGGAAGAAAACCATGATCAGTTTAATGCCAGTATGGAGCAAATAAATCCACTGCGCAGGCTCGAAGGGTTAATGACCTTTCCCAAATCTTCGCTCGCGAAGACTGGCCATACACTATTCCTAAGTAATTCCCCAAAACAAAACTGCCAGTGTTTGGTTCCTCCACATAATCACTGAAGACCTCCTCACAGCTCTGTGCTGTGACGTTATTCCTCAGAGTGACTGCAGAAAACCTAAAGTCTGAGCCAGCACTGACTCCTGCTATGCAACCACCCTGTAGGGATCAGCCAGCCCTTTTGTGACCTTGTTCCACTCATGGACTCTTTGGGAAGGGCACACAGTCCCTCCACAGAGGTTATGGCTTGCCCTTACACAGATCTACAAATAGGTGGAGGGCTAGGGATGGACAGAGGCTCTATTCTCTTTTTTCTCTCCATTGAGTCATTCTCTATATGGCAGGGATTTGGTTTCTCCACAGAGTAGTTGGTCTGTTTACCACCTTTCCCAGCAGCTCTTACTCCTTCTTAGAGTTTTGTTGGTTTGGGGAGGTTTTTTGTTTTTTGGGGTTTTTTTGTGTGTTTGTTTGTTTGTTTGTTTTTGTAATTCCATCACAGTCATGCTAATTTGGCTGGGCTTACTAGTTTTAAAATATGTCTCAGGGTGTGCTTCTGACACCTGAACATACATACATCCTTGTTTTGAAACAATTTCCTTGCCCAAGACCTGATCAAATTTCTAATTGTTTCCTTGCTATGCTTCCACCTGCTCACCAGGATTGGAGGTGGCAGATCAACCTTGCTGCCCTGTCATGATATGTGCCCTACATCTGCTTATGAGTTGTCATCATCTTAATGAAACCATTACTGCTGGAGTTAACCAGACCAGTTTACACTGCAGTCTTGTTATATGTTACCCACAAGCAATGGGCTGGATGACTTTCCACATCTTCTTGTGTTCAACTGTAGTGAAATATAATAGCCTTTCTCCTTCATTATCTGGAGTATCAATGCCTTCCCTTTCATTGTGGTATTCTGACACAGAGTATTCTGAGACATCTGTCATATAAACAATATTCCAGTGCTTTGAATTTCATTTTACAATTGATCAGAAATTTTTTGTCTTCACAAGGATAATTTTAAGAAGGTTGCTATGTTCTGCCAAAGAGTTTCCAGTTTGTGCTCTTGTGTTGCAATTCAGGGGTCAGAATTTGCAGAGCAACCCCAATTTTGTAATGACATTGGCAATATGTCTCTTTGCATAAAGCATTGGAAGGATATTTCTGACTCTTTGCTTTGAATGATTTGATAGCAAGATACCTTTCACAAATGTGACACTTTTTCACAGCAGCAGAAGCAGTGATTGAAGTATCAAAACAAGCCAATAATGGAGAACTCAAAGCTATGACTTTTCTCTTTGCCTCTGGCTAGCCCTCAAGTATGTTATTTTTGAATATTAGTTCTGCATCTTTATAAGTTTCTTATATAAGTTTCCAAATTTGTATGATAGAAAAAAATTCTGTAACATGTGCACTTATGCTCTGTATTGTAATCCACATTATTTTCCGCTATGGTAAATATGACTTAAGTAGTTCAACTGCCATCTTTCAACACATAGCTTAAATTAAAATGGTGTTTTCATTATCCCAATACTCGTGGGGTTTTTTTAATGGTTGGTCCAGTCACATATTTCTAGGATTGTTTTCTTAAGTTCTGTGCTCAGCCATGAAGTTATTTTAAATTATTTACATCAGATATACTGATAAAAACTTTCATGATGAAACATACATATATTTTCTAATCCAGTCTTCTTTGTTTCACTACATGCAGAGCACTAAATAAAAGTCAACTACTTGTTCCATCCCAACTAATTAGTAATTCCCACAGGAAAAGGAACATCCAAAGATGTATCCAGGGAATATGATAGGGCATGGAAAGAAATATGTGGTTTATAATGATCCAGGTAAAGGAAAATTCTCTTCTGGTCTTTTGCTTTAAACTCTGTCCTAGCTGGGGTCACTATAAATTCCATTTGAATTATCTGATAGTCTTTCATATAATTAGTATGTCAAACATTACAGATTCTTTAAATAGCTAGAGATCTGGATTATATTGACATGATAAAAAGTTTTATGAAGATTTTACAGGAAGAAAAGATCCCCAAAGACACACTTTCCCAGGCTCCTTCTTTTGGCATAGTTTTAAAACTGAGTGCAGACCGGGAGAAGGTTTCAGAACGAGTCATTACTCTGAAATAAACTGGCTAAATATCTTGTACTAAACCCATACAAAACTCATCCTTTAAGGAAGTTGATTTTTATGTCAATTTTGAGCATAATTACTTGATCCTGCTTTTTAGTTTTGTGTGTCATACACCTCTTTTCTCTGAAATTACTGTAGTCATACATCAAAAGAATACAAGAGACGCTCTTTGTTTATTTCTGCCAAATTTTGTGCCAAATGATTCTCAGTGCTGGGCACTACATCTTTCATAAAATATTTACCACAACACGGGGTTTCTCTGTTTTTCCTGCAGATGCTAAGTGAATAGAAAACCATGACTGAAACTAGGGTAGTTTCAGTGATTTTTGGAATCAGTACCCTAAAACCACACAGAGACTTCCTCTCATAACTTCTTCTTTCTTTCCTGTTTTATCTTCTATCCTCCCGCTTGCCGTCTTTATAAAGTTTGAGTCTGTTTTAAATTTATTCTGAAGTGTTTGGATTAGGTTTAATGATGTTGTAAGGCTTGATTTAGGTTTAAGAGTGTTTCTCTTAATTTCATTTTCTGCGGCTTTGGATTCCCCACTAGTTCTATTGTACAGCTAAATGTTTTTTAATGTTTTGCTATTTATTTATCAAGAGCTTTCCTAGACAGAAAGATAATTTAAAAGGAAATATATCAGCTAGAAGGGAAGTAAAGTGAAAAGAAGTGTAAAAGGGAAGATCTTTTTAAAAAAATTAATATTGAAATGATTAGGACTCTTCCAATTTTGTTCAAACAATTTTCCTTGCTACAATAGTTGTTTAGTCCCCTCCTCAATACTCAGTTCTTAGTCTTCTCATTTTCACAACAGTTTGCAGAATTTAACTGCCTAAAAAACTAAATTAAAAGTTGTGAGCCAACCCTACACCAACTAGGGCACTGTCTGACAAGTCAAAAACCAGTAACAAACTGAGCAACTTTCTTCCGTCATTCAAGTGCCAAAAAGAGGGTACTAGAAAACCATTTTTTATGTTATTTGCAATTAATTACCCATTTTTTAAAAGAATTAGCATAATATTATGTGCCCCTTGTTATTCGTAAATACTTACTAAAACCCTAAAAAATATTAGTAGGTCTTACACATTCTTGCCATTCAAATGATATTCCTTCAGGTCTCTGTAGCACAGGCTTCCTACTGAATCCACGGGTTTGCAGTTATTTCAAGCCTATAAATAAGTGGTTTCAACTAAAAGCTGTTATGAGACCTTCTGCAGAGAGAGACACACTTAATAGAAACATAAGTCCCATTTGGGTTATACAGAAACCCAACAGCAGCAATAAGTTGTTTTGTTTTTTTTTAATTAATTAATTAATTAATTACGTGTATCAGAGAGAAAGCAAAGAGAAGGAATGAGACAAAGCTCAGTGGAATCAGTAAAAGCCTTTGTTCCATTTTGGAACAGCCACTTGGCACTGCAGAGAAAGCTCAGCTTGTGCTCCAAAACAATGTTTGTTAAGATTTTCTAAAGATAGATTATAATTATTTCCCTTTCTCAGAGATTTCAATCCCACTTTCCCAATTTTCTCTGCACTTGAATGCATTTTCCTTCATGTTTCATGATACTGTTCTGAAAATGTGCTACTTATGAAGAAATAGAAACTGGAACTCAGGCCAGACACTGTTCCTCCTCAAGAATTCTTCAACATTTCTCCAGCCACTGAGTGGCTTCTTCCACTGTTGCCATTTGTACTTACACTTCTCACTTGAAGAGTAAGTACAGCTTATTATATTTAGCTATCCACAGTTTTACCTGGGTTTTACCACTTTTACAAGGTAAATTTTGAACCAATTCTGTAAGGGAGTCAACCGGGTATCAGTGTGCATGGATCAGCTTTCTAACTAAACAGACTCAGATTCATTTAGATTAGGTGTTAGACCTGTTTTGGAGCACTGACAACATCACAAAGTTCTGGGTGACCTTGCAGCCTCGTTTTGCATGACTAGACCAGTTCTTGTCATGCAAAGAGACAAGAGGTTTGCTTGATATTTCTCTGGTATGCCCATGCAGAATCCGTTGCACATGGAATAAGTATCAAAGACAAGGTGAAAAAATGTTGAGATGGAACTTTTTAAAAGGCAAAAAAAGTTCTTGCTGTAACCATGTTTTTATGTTTTTGAAAGAATAGTGAACAAATCACAACAAGTATACCTCAGTATCACCTATTCCAGCCAATTCCCAGCTACTTCAAGGACTGCTATGTGCCATTATGCATTTCCTGTTTTCCTTTTCTGCAGAGAACAATAATACAGGTGAATGAACTCTGAAGAACTCCAAAGTTATGATATACTGTGTTTGATTATCCCTCACTCTGCTTTTGTTTTAATCTGCTTTTTTCTTCAGGGTTTATTTTCCCCCAGAACTATTCCAACAAAATTATTATCCAGATTTCTCTGGAGAGATTTTTATTTATTTCAACCTCTGTGTCAAACATTCTTTTAAAAATAAATCAAACTGTACTAACAGATACGGCCATTGTGCAATTTTTGTAGAGATGTGTTTTCTTTAATCACTGCTTTTACATTCATCGGAAATAAAAAATCTGTTTACTATGCTGGGGGAATTAAGCTCCAAAGAGATTGGTTTAGTTCTCTTTGTTTATGATGATTTGTTAGCTCTTGACTGCAGAAATAATTTTGTTGTTTACATTAATCTATGGTGGCAGTATTAACTTCACATCACACAGAAATATAATTATTGATCATTACCAGCTGTAATTCAGTGTTAGAATTACAGATTTACATAATTGTGCTATTAAGTGTAAACTTGAACTTCATATCTGAGGTCACAAATAACTGGAGGCAGTAGAAACAGAAAATTCTGATTGTATGTCATTCATATTTTAATATATGCTGTTGCAATTTTGATCAGTGTTAATGTAAATAGTTTTATGTACTATGTAGCAATGAGATGCTAATGGCTAGAAATTACAGCAATATTGATCTAGCTAATAAAATGGAATGCATTAGTAAGGGAGGATATTTATTATCTCCTCCAAAAATTACTACACATCATCTGCCCAAGGAAAATATCCTCCGCTGAAGACTGAGATGGCATTCTTGCTGGAAATGGTGTAAAGCACTTCTCAAAAATCAGTTACAGGCTATCTTGGGTTTGCTGCCTGCAGCTTTTCCACTGATAAAGCTGCACAGAGGGAAACGTTGTATAAAGGGACTCACTTGTAAAATACGTTCTCTTCTCCTCATGTAATCTGCACATAAAAAGATACTCCAGAAAGAACAGTCAGTACAGTGGGCCTTCTCCAAAAGCTCTTCTACAGGCATTAGGGATTGTGCACGCATATTTGCACAGATCTGTGTTTTACTAATTGCCTCAAGCAAAACCTGTGAACTCGGTGCTACTCAGGCACAGTGCAGTGAGAAGTCTTGCAAGATATAGGGCTGAACCAGCTCTTCATCTGGACTTGTCAGATATAGGCAATATAAAACCACACACTGAAAACAGCTGGACTGCTACATATTACAAGAAGAATGATCTGGTTAAGGAGAAAAATTGGCTTAAAATAAGGGTTTCTGTATGATTTAGCATCATACACAGCTTCCCAAAATTCATCCTTTATGAAACAAACCGCATACAAGAATTTTAGTATTTCAAGCAATGGAACTTTTAACAATTTCAAGCTCTGTTCATCCACAGGGAGTGGTTAACTTCTCATCATTCACTGTGTTTATGCTAAATAGGATATAAACAGAAACTATACCGAAGTTAACACTCCTTTCTGGCAAAGGAGGTGGACCAAATCCATTGAAATGAGCATGTTCTTCCATCTGGTAGCGCCACAAATTTGTGGTCAGAAAAGCAGTTCTTAATCCAAAAGGCATAATTAATATAGTATGAAAAATGGAAGACCAGTCAGTGAAACTCTCTGACAACTTCTCTGCAAAAGAGAACATTCTAAAATACCGAGCCAGTCCTCCCTCAGTACATATTGCTTTATGAAACTATGTAAATAAAATACTACACACTGGAATAGCTTATCAGTTTCTCTCTGTGTTTATCTACTCTAACCCATCTGTTTACTAGTTTGTATTTATCCTGGCCACAGCACTGAGACAGAGAGTGCTGAAGATATGACAGTACTAACAGAAATCAGGACCTAGGTACTTGTTTGTTTAAATCACTAGGAGAAGCATGAGTTCAGACAACAGCTTTGTGATAGAACTATGAAAAAAGCTTGGTTTTCATTTTAAAAAAGACAAATTATCTGTATGTGTTAAGTTCTCATTGTTAAAGGCCTGCAAGGAATCATCACGGCCAGTCTTTGTGAATGAAGATTTGGGAAAGGTCTTTACCCTTCGAGCCTGCGCAGTGGATTTTTTAGGTGAGACCCAGTGTGCGCTGAACTGAGCCCACCCTTTAATCCTGAGGTTCATCTGCCAGGGCTGAGCGAGCTCGGACAGTGGCAATGAGGTCCTCAGGACGTAGGTTTGTTTAGAGTGACCTTCTCTTAGATGGATGGCCTTACAGGGCTGACGAGCTCCATCTGCCCGGAGGAGTTCCCTGACTGGGAATCGAACCTGGGCTGTGGTGGTGAGAGTGCTGCATCCTAACCACTAGACCACTGGGGGCCCCCTGCAAGGAATAACACCACAGTTTTAATAATCTGATTCTTGAACACTGCTGCTTTTAAGAACTAGGACTGTTGGATAGCAAAAGTATCCTGCAAGCTTCGAGTGTACAAATGTGTAACTAATTTCAGTATCAACATGAGTATGAAAGAATTTTCTCATTAGATATTAAAAATAAAGTATGTTAGGACTTTTCAGACAAAGCTCTCAGATGATGATTATTTAGCCTTTTCCTGCTCTGTTCAATAGAATAATTGTTAGTCTTGTGTACATCCTTGTGTTCTGATCCATAGGAATCTAGGAGGGTGTCCTACTCACGGAGACAGAAGGCAGAGTTTAGCACTATGTGTGTGTGACCAAACTCTGTATTCTACACCACCAACATTGTGCTTGGAAGCACCAACATTCTTTTTCTGGGCTTGCATGAGAGGGGATGAGGGACTGGGGGTCAGGACCATGTGGCTGCTCGGCCCTGGGAGAGAGAACCCATCACATCACCACTGCCACCGCCAGAGCTACCACAACAGCAGCCATGAGGGAATGAACCCCAACTGAGCCACATGGAGCCCAAACACCAGCAGAGCCGAGTGGAGCAGCACCAGTGCTGGAGGAAGTCACCCAGCAGGGTACAAAAAGCCCCCTGCACCCATGCTCCCACTATGCTGTACCCACACCACTGTCTCAGCAGCATAAATCCTTTTGGATGAAATGGTCTTCCAGGTTTTGCTTTGCCCCTGTTCCCTGTTGTTTTTGTCTGGCCAAGGAGGGCCTGGGGAGGTCTTTAAACTGTGGAAACTTATTTGCCACAGGACTTCCTTTGCTCTCCGAGCCACATGGCACACAGCATGGGAACAGGGATGCCCTGGGATGGGGGATGGGGTAACATTTTGCCTTTGCTGGTTTTGCGGGTAAACGCTTTTCCTCTGTATTGTGTTATTTGTGAGGTTTTGCCTCAGTAAAACTGTAACTCTAATGTTTTTAACTCTCGTAGTCCTGTTTTCTTTATTTTTCCCCCTCTGCTGTCAGGGGGCAGCTGGACCAGTCTTAACTTTTCTCCACTGGGTTTTTAAAACCAGTACAGAGAGCTATGGTACGTTCTGTTCTAAGTTCATCTATAATATCAATAATAATTTATTCAAGCCTTTAATTACTCTGCATCTTCTTGAGACAAAACAGAAACTACCCCATTCAATTTTACATTGTCTGAAACAAGCAGCTTAACAAGCTAAGTAATTCATTTCTCTGAAAGAATCTTTTAAATTCCCAAAAGCCCTTCCAGAACACTGGGACAATTAGAAACATTGAGTTCACCTCATACTATCACTCTTCAGCTAATTTTTGAGGTTAGGAAGCAGATAGAAAAGTGAAATATAATATAGAAATGTATTATTTCTATATAAAATTTCTTCTTGTGTTGTTTTGAGCAGTACCAGAAACAGATTGTGAAGGCCCACAGAATTTCCTAAAACCCACCTAACTGTCTTGGTATCTGGAAAATACAACAAGAACTGAGACAGTATAAGCATTGCAAGACCTGTCCACTCATCTCCCATTGGAAGATCTTTTTCAAAGGTATATGGCAGAGATAATTTCAGAATCAAGTCCAGCAGTGAAAAGTGTCAAGAAAAGTAATAGAATCTCAACTCAAAGCATCTGAAATACATGTTAGGGGTCATTATTTCAACTAAAATTATATCCTTCATTGTGGAGTACCTATAAATGCTAAAAGATTTGTACAAAGAGCCTTGTTGGAAGATGGAGTAGGGAAGATAAAGTCCTCAGTCACTCAGTGTCCTAGTTAGGACAGCTGAGACCAGTTCATCACTGAATGGGTGTAACCCAAAACTTGTATTCTATAGCCTTCTGTGCCATTTCCCAGAAACTGTTATCAATGAACCATTTACACTATCTGCACATAGAGCCTGACTCCTCAGGCTATAAACTAGGTGCTAAGAGGCCTGTGAGACGGGAGTTACTCTTGTCCTCACACCCATTAAGGAACCCCCCTCCCTGAGGGAGGTACTGAGCATTCCTGCCTGAACTGGAGGATATATAATCTTGGAGTCTTGGGACCTTTTTAACCACTCATGGGATCCAGAGGAAGACTGCAGACCACCACTCTCAACCAGACTGCAACCACCACTCTCGACCAGACTGCAACAGCACTCTCACCAACAGGTTTTTCCCTCTCCTTTTACTTTGGACTCAGGGGGCCCAAGGAACACCACTCTGTTCATGCCCCAGGGTGCTGGGTTATATATTTAGGTTTTGTGGGTTAAAACCAATTGTTTGTCTGTATAATCGTACTTATTGTATTATTTTATTAAATTGTTATTCTGACTTATAATTTCTCTTTTGAGTTGAGTTCATTTCCCCTGATGGTTTACCTTTAAACCAGCACACTCAGTTATGTCATTCTTCATAGAGTTTTTAGACTGTGTATGTAAATGTAACTAAGGAATGAGTGTATATTACTTTCAAAGTTTGTTTTAGAAGTTATTCACATTTTTTAGACAAAATACCATTCTGGAAGATCTGATGCTCTCATTTCTCTCTCATTTGACCATCATATGTATTTATGATGTTTCATAACAAAATTATCAAAATACCTGGCTAGAAAATGAGCATTTTGCTACAGCAACTCAAAAAAACATTTTTGCTTACACATTCCTAGAATTTTTAACTCATCTCAACTAAGATGAGATAATACCTTATAGTTTTAGGGGCTTTCATCTAGAAACTAGATTGTATTTCCAAAAAATCTTGAGAAAAGGAATATTACACAAAGGATGGTCAAGGCTATTATCACTATTGTAAAAGAAGCAGCTCTCTATGTTATTCAGTGCAGCTCCAAGTGAATCTATCCCTTTGGAAAGAGGATCAGTCTTAAAATAACGTCAGTAACATCAAATAACATGAAAATTAAGTAGCCCATTCTAAGTGCTGGAAGGACTGATCTATTATTGTCAGCTATTGATCACAAACATGGACAACTGTGGTAAAAAAAGAAGAGGCTGGTAGTTTAACTTAATGCAACCAGGCCTTATGAGCTGGAATACTCTCAGCTGAGCAGCTCTTTCTTGACAGAATCTGTGACTCTTGAAAAGCTGCATAGGATTGCAACTTTTATATAAAAGTATAAGTATTTTTAGTGAAGTCAGTGGAAACTGAACAAGATTGATGCTTCCCCTTTGATATACTATGAAATATATGTAAATCCATAAATATATATTTAATGCTTGAATATACATGCTTATATGTATTTTAATATACATGCTTATATGCATTTAACTAATATTTTCTTCAAAAGTCAGATATAATTTAACAAAATCCGTTTTAAAAACATTATTTCTCCAGACAGTTAAATATGATACATCAATCATAACTTGTACGTAAGTCAGTGTTTAGTGTAAAATGTATTAAATATCATATGTTACACAGTGTCTCTTTCCTGCTATGTGTGTATCTTTAGCCTATAACTTCCATTCTGACTGCAGTATCTGGGCTTCTTAGGAGATATCTTTTACCAATTTCCTGTTTGCACTCTTGTATCCCTTGAAATAGTAACTACTTTTGTTTTATTAAACATGTAACTGCAGAAAATATAGAGGAATGCTATATTTAAATTATTTCATGGAGCAGTCTTTTAAAGATGTTTCCACTCAAGTCATGAGAATGGTGTAGCTTGATGCATTTCTCTTTCCTTCAAGGTTCACCACTGACTCACACATATATCAAGCAGCTTTCTGCAGTTACATCCTATGGCCTATATTCTCTCAATACCAAAAAAGTCAGAGCTCCAGCCTTCTAATTTCCCCTCCACTACTTGCTCACAAAGAACAGCATTGCTGTGTCCTCTGCACTACATTTCCTTCCTACATACCCACTTTTTTTTGACAATGCTTTACAGAGAGAATTAATTTAGTTCACCCTTTTTAACTTATTTTTGGGAATACATTATTTTAATATTAACATGAAACAGATGTCCAAATAAGAATTAGCCAGAAATACAAATGCCACCACAAGAATACCTATCATAGAATCATAGAATATTTAGGGTTAGAAGGGACCTTAAAGATAATCTAGTTCCAAAAAAAATCCAAAATTGGAAAATCTCTTGCCTCATATTCCTCAATTCTACCTGGCACTTGTTGATCAATGGACTAATCTAAGCAAAATAATATTTTTTAAAAAATTGCAAATATGTTCTATATTCCCCCAAAAATAGTAATTTTTAGAAGATGCTAAAAGTTTTCCATATTTTTGTTCAAAATATTAATGCTTGACATGTTCTTATCACATAAGGATATAAGCTTCACTTAATTTCTTTTTTTCCCCTCTAGTTTCATTTGTTAGTCTTTGGATAGTCCAGTTTAGAAACTTAAAATAAACTAAAAAAAACAAAAGCACTGAACATTTGTCCTTGGCATTAATTCTAACATTAGGTCAATATTTTGCACAGCTGTTCACACTTTATAACAACAAAGTTTCTCTTCTGATAAGGAGAAATGTGAAATCAACACTAGCTCAAAGTGAAAAATGAAACGTCACAAAAAGCTTAAACCGTAGAAAGACAGCATTAAAGTTTAGAAATAAGCTAAATTGAAATTAAAATTAAGAGAAAAAAATGAAAAAGGATTTATATAAAACATTTTTATACATGCAGATTTTTAATTCAGAAACTGATTATAGGATTACTAATTTTTTCATATGTATTAGTTCTATCATTCTGCATCCAACAATATTCTTATCCTCATGATTCCTTGTGATACTAGCACAGAAGAAGCATTTCTGATAGGTTTTGGGGGGGGGTTGTTTTTGCTATAAAATATATGGATCCACTGCCTGTTATAGTAATAAACTTTAAAATCAATATTTTATTTTGGTGAGTTAAGGAATTTTTATACCAAACAGTACACTGAAAAAAAGTTTTCTCGTTAAAGCAGAACTGTCCATGGAAAACAGTTAAATTTTGCAATATAGAAAGCATTCTCTCTTTTTTTTTTTTCCTGCCTGTAACTACTTTCTTTCATTCTAAGATTCAAAAAGAAGCATTAAAATATCTTTTAAAATACCTTTCTATATTTTCCAGCCTGAAGAGAGATAGTCGTCATGGGAAAACTTAAAAGAAAATGCTCAACAGGATATAAGAATTTTTAATATTTTTTCACTCATCTGAATTCTGTGATTTCTGAACCAAATTTTTAAAGACTTGTGCTAATATGTCTTTCTCTTATTTTGAAGCTTCTTTTTTATTTATTTCTCATCAGATTATTATTGTATTTTTGAGTTAATAATGGCACCTGATAGCAGGAAAACTGTGAGAATTCATAATGTTTGAAAATTTCCTTTATTTCTTTGAGTGAATTACAAATATGGGGAAAAAAAAATCCAGACAGATTACATGACACTGCAGTTATATCCTGAATGTTACTAAAATGCAGCCAGCAGAAATGCAGTCTATATTCATTGATGACTGCTTTGAAACATAGATCTCAGAAAAATTAATGCCAAGTGTGGCAACAGGTTTTGAGCAGGAATCTGACTGAGAGAATTCTACCAGATTGAGAAATATGAAAGCTAACTAAAGTGAATGGCAATAAAATTGTAGACATACCTGCTGCTAATTCAAAATATACAAACTTTTAAGGTGTTCTGCATTTGAGAAAACAGTAGAGTTTTGCAAAACTGCAACAGTGCTCTGAGCTGTCAGACACACTGACTTCAGCAGACAACACAGCACATTGTTTGGAACTTACACGAGTAAATTAAAACCACATTGCTTTTATTTTCCAAAATCTCTTTTGTTTTCTCATCATTAGTTTTGCATCGTCAATCTGATGGAAATGGCTTTAATCATAAGAGGCTGGATCCTCAGCTGTACCAGCTTTGCAATTAGTAGGCTGAAGATAATGAGCTTGAAAAAGAGGCTTTCATTTCTTTCAGCTCCCCACTACTCCACTCTGAGTGACATTAAAATAATGTCATTAATAAAATTAAAATAAAATAATGAGTCATTAAATAAAACAATGAGTCATCAAAATAATGTCAGGGCTCAGGATCCACAGGCTGGCCACAAACCTGAGTCCTGTGGCCTTAGCACCCTCATGGGAAGAGATGCTCTGTTTAGGGTCATGCACTGGGGTATGACCCAGCACCCTCTTCAGTTTGATCTCAGACCAACTGTGTGTTATGAATTTGAGTGAAAACCCTTCACTAATTTTGTCCATAGTTGTGGATCCTGCCAGCTAGACTTTCGGCCAACTCCCACCTGCTTTTGTGAACTGAAACACTTTTTTCAGTGCAAAAGAAGTTTCCAACTAGAATGAAAAATTAAAATAGAGGCAAGCAATTTATGTGATATGTCTTTGCACAGAATTGTGCACCCTGGTTCTGGCCAGGACAGGGTTAATTTTTGCAGTAGCCAGGAGAGGGCATGGCCAGGACCTAGAGGTTATTCTATACCACCTCATATCATTTCTGGGGAAGGGGGGAAGGGAGACTTTTCTGGGGAGAAGGAGTCCCTTCTGGGCCAAGGTAGTGTGGCAGAGGGAGCAGTTGGGTATTGTTGATTTCATGTGAATTGTGTGTCTCTTTCGTGTACCCTCTGTCATTAGTATTGTTGCTGCTACTCTTCATTTTTTTCTTATCTCCTTGCTGTTTCCAGGAATTGTTCTTATCTCAACCTGTGATCTTTACCTTTTGTGCCTCCAATTCTACTCTCCAGCACATCACAGAGGGGATAGGGAGAAGGGGAGTGAACAAGCGATAAATGATATTAAGTGGGAGCACTAAACTGGAGAATAACATTCCTAAACCATAACACCATGTTATGTGGCACCTGGGGACAGGGTTTAGTGATGAGCATGGTGGTGCTGGCTTAACAGTTGGACTTGAAGGTCTTAGAGGTCTTTTCCAAACTTAACAACTCCATGAATCTATTTACAATATTAATATCTGTTAAAAATACTGATAAGCATACAAAAGTAACCCATCTACTTGTTCAGAAGCAATATCATTGAAAGTCTCTCACAGCATAGCTACTGTTAAGGTTTAATTGAAGGTACTTTGAAACAAAAAGACAATTTTGTCTAGAAGATATTTCTTATTTTGTCTTCTTATATGTAAAGAAAGAATGGTCAATTTGAAAAAGGAAAAAAACATTTCCTGTCTTTTTTTCCAGAGCAGAGGGAATGATGCTTCACAAATGTTTCTGTGGGTTGTTTTCAACCATGTTTTTGATGTCGCTCTATGGCTGTTTTTTCTCATAGAATGTATGAAATGTGTAATATGTAAAAAACACACAGCCAAATGCTCCATTTAGGATACCTTTCAGCCTCCAGTTGCCCTTTTGCATAGAAGAATGACCAAGCATTTATGAGGTGTTCCAACATTGTCCTTTGTCAGGTGGCCCAGTGGGGTACCCCTGTCTTGCTCCCTGGGGACTTCCCACTCTCTTCTCTTGCTCCATCTCTTCCCCTCCCTCAGTGCATCTTTCCACATATGCCTTTTGCATGTCCTTCATCTTGATAGGGAAAAGGCAACAATAATTTACCTGTAATCTATTTTTAGTTTCAGAGGTGCTATGCACAACTGTTTGATTCAGTTTTTTCCAAGACAAGGAGGAAGGCTTAGGGGACAACACTTATGAAAACATTTGAGGTTTTGGCTTTGGGCCTTTCCTAGGGTCATTTTCTTCAGCTACATAATATTATTCAGGAACATAAGTTTGAAAGCCGGCACAGTGAAAAGAAGTTTCACAAAAATTAAAAATAATTGGATATAAAAACATAATGAGAAAAGAAACTATGCAATTTTTGTGGAACAATAGCTTCTGAGTCAGATAGTCCTTAAACCAGAATACCAGTGCACTTTTTTTTTTAGTAAATGGTGACCAATCCAGTCAGTTATAACTCAATGCAAATAACTTGCAAGACCTAAAAAGTCGGACCAGTCTGTGGATGCAGTCACTAAAAACAGGTTTTCCAAAGCAACATAATGTGTGTGTTTAAAGGCAAGAAGAGCACATGGCAAAAAAGAATTTTCTGTAGGACAGATGGCCAATGTGATGCAGAAAGTTTAGAGAGGTCTGGCTTTCTCCTATGGCTGCACCCATCATTGTAGCCTTTGAGTTTGTCCCGACTGAATGTTTTTTTCATGTACTTCCGAGTGTTTTGTTTCGGTATCCCTGCCAGTGGACCCTTCAACGATACAAGCTGCAACTATATCCCTGTGAAGGCAGCCACACAAAAACACTCAGTGGGATGAGCAATAAATTGGAAAGAAATTATATCTGAATTGGTCCATTAGATCTTAGTGAATTAAGCTCTACTTAAGTTATTGTTCAATTTCTAGTCCACCAGTGGTCTATCCCCACTTGGAATTCTCTACAAGTCAGCATTAAGCAAACAACTGAAAATCAAACGAGTGGAATATATAATAAGCATATGTATTGCAAATATTTTAACTATTGCAAATATTTAAAGTCCATTGCAAGATGTAAACTTAAAGTGAACTGGGTGAACTGCTTGCTAGTTGCTTGTGATGTCTCAGATCTATGACTTTTAAATAAAAGTTTTATCTGGGATAAATTATCCATCTTTCTCTTCTGGGTTGACTTTAAAAACACAATGCAATAGTTAATTTCCAGACAGGTAGTTCACTGAATATATGAATCTTTGAGTAGTTTCAACTGATAATAGATTGACAAACTTGTACTTTGGAAGATTATGGAATAAACTCTAATCCAGCAAGGATAATGAAAATTTTTAGGAATACTTCATACTCTTAATAGTTTATCTGCAAAAGGAGAGTCTTATTTTGGTAGGAATTGTTGGTATGAAGTAGCTTAAGCCCTCTCAGAGAACACAAATGAAAACCTTCAAGAGAAAATTTTCTACTAAAATAAGAGTTTAAAGATGGGTTTATATTGATTGAGAGAGCTTTCCTGTGCAGACAAGGCTTTTGTGAAAAAATTGAAATTTAAAACCTCCATCTTATCTCATAAAATACAGCTTTTTTCTCTATGACATTTTGTTTGTCAAAGACAATATAGTAAGGCAAGTTATTCTTTCAGATCTTCTGTCTTATGTCCAGTTTCAAAGTTATTAGGACAACATGTATTGACTGGTCTTCCCTTTAGTCAATTGAGTAATGCAGTGAAGCAGCCAACACTAAAGTCTTTCAGTGATTTTCTAAAAGCAAAGGAACAAAACCTAAAAATGACTAATAAAAACAGCAAGCAAAGTCCTTGTCTCAAGGGTCTTGAGTCTCAGAATGAAATAGAAAAGTAGAAAACAGATTTGATGTGGTGGGTACACACCAGTGTTCATGGAGTAAAATTATTAAACAGGAAATTACATCTGCCCATGTTCTTTTCACATCATATCTGGGCCTGAAATGAGGAATGTTCTCTAGGATGGGAGTAAAATCCCTTGAACAGTATATGGAGAGTCTTGGTGATGTGAATATGTTCCATATGTGTTCAAGCGTCTTCTTTGGGAATCATTCACACCATCATTCACAATACTATCAACTCCAGAACTTACTGTTCATATTCATCATGTAAATTGAGATAGTGGCTCTAAATGGGGATGAATGGGATGTACCCATTGCTGGTAAATATCATCCCATCTCTATCTTCTTTTCTGCATTAATGTAAAATGCACAAAGTTCTATTCTTATGTGTGAGCACTTCACTTTTCAGCAGATGGCACTATATAGTACATCCTACTGTGCTTTGCACTTTGCTTAAAATACCCTTTTGCCAACTTGACTTGGAAAACATGCTAAGTGTGACACAGAAGATGTTTGGATGATCTGTAAAAACAGGAAACATTCTGATCATGCTGAGCAAGAATAGCACGAGGTTCCCATCTCATCAGAGGCAGGAAATTCCAATCCACAAGAAGTATTTATTCTGCCATAAAAATATACTTCACAAATTTTTAGTGTTCTGGCTCTACAGAAACTCATGCTGTTGCTTAAAGCTGGACATAAGTAGGCAAGACTCTCCTAATTCCCACTTGCTTACTTGAAAAAGATTTAATCTTTTAACCTTCTAAGAAGATGTTGTCACTTACAACCAGCCATGGGTATCGGAGACTGGGATTTTGGAGTCTAGCAAACATCTACCTGAAAGATTGTAGCTTGTCAAGAGTGCATTTCCCTGGTAGAGTTGAGATTTTGGTTCGTGCTGCAGTTGACTTCCTGATCTCACACACTGGTGTTTAAATAGTCCGTAGGAAACTTTCTGGCCCCCAGTGGTCTAGTGGTTAGGATGCAGCACTCTCATCGCTGCAGCCCGGGTTGGATTCCCAGTCAGGGAAACTCCCCCGGGCAGATGGAGCTCGTCAGCCCTGTAAGGCCATCCATCTAAGAGAAGGTCACTCTAAACAAACCTACGTCCTGAGGACCTCACTGCCACTGTCCAAGCTTACTCGGCCCCGGCAGATGAACCTCAGGATTAAAGGGTGGGCTCAGTTCAGTGCACACTGGGTCTCACCTAAAAAATCCACTGCGCAGGCTCGAAGGGTAATGACCTTTCCCAAATCTTCGCTCGCGAAGACTGGCCATACATACAGAAAACTTTCTGAACATGTATGATTACTCAGAACAGCAGCTGTGTTACAAAGGAGGTTATTCCACTAAGGGGACTTTGGATGACACTCAGTGTGAGGAACTTGGCACAAGTTGACAGAAAAGATCTAATTTAATCAAACACTCTTTGGGGCCATGAAGCAGTTTCCATTCAAGAGAACAATGCCAGAAAACAAACAATATTTCTGAGTCACCCTCTGCTTTCTTCTTTGTTGAACTTCTAGAAGGTGTGTGGATAACTTGGAGGTCCTCAGGTGTTTTTAAAAGTCACCACACCAAGTCTTGCCCTTAGTAGCTAAAACGAACTGAACCTAGATATGAAAAAACTAAACCTTATGAATTGGAGCGGTGTTTGAGTTTTTTATGGTTCAGAGGGAACTGGAATGAAAAAAGTGTTCAGAGTTCTGGTTGTAAGTAAAAAAATGTCAAAACCTGCTTTGTTTAACTTCCATCCACTGAAATAGCACCAAATTTATCTGGTTTTCTCTCTTTGTTGCTGCCTCACTAATTTATTATTAAGAAATTGGTGTTAATAAAACACATTTGTCACAGTTTTTGACATTTTTTAAGTCCATAGACCTCTTGACTGAATAGTTGCAAACAGATTTGAAAAAAAAAAAGTATCAGCATCATAATTTTGCCAGAAGTTATAGCTCCTATTGTGACTCTGAACCTGTGAAATTTTTGAAAGGGAAAGAATGTGAGCTGGCAGTAGTACTTGTGTTTCAAGAGCCGAATTGAAACCAGCTCCAGCATGAGCTGCAGGAAGAGATCACAAGAAGAATGGTCTCTATAAGCAAAATGCTGCAGCCCTTACCCTGAGTTACTCCCTACCTGAATGTACAGAAGTGGATTTCAGAATTAGACTCTACATAAGTAACTCAATTGCTCTCATCTAATCTGCAGGCTTGTGCACTTCACAACAGTTTAGGGTCTGGTTTATTTCTGTGCAGTCCTTTTTTTCAGTGACTTCTGCCTTCATGAAAGCATGAAAAAGTATATATACATTTTACATATGTACATATACACAGGGCATATATATATAAAGAATCCTTCTCCCTTTTTATATCCACAGTACACACAATTGAACACCAGAGTATGTTACAGTATTTCATTCATGGCTAGGCTTCGCGAACGAAGATTTGGGAAGGCTCTATCCACATTTGCTACAGGCACGCTGGGGGCTTATGAGGCCAGTACATGACAGACATATCTGATTGCAAAAGGCACAGCAGAAAGACTACTTAGATGGCATATTCTGCAATACACGGTTCTTTCTGCGTTGCCTTTTTTCCTCGAGGGTGATCCTGCGTGTGTTCTCAAAGGAGACAGCAGCGTTATAGATGGTGTGTCTCCAGGCCTCCCGATTGGAGGCCAGAGTAGACCAGTTCTGTTGATCAGTATGGCCAAGGCTGAGATGTTGTTTCAGGGAGTCCTTGTATCTTCTCTTTGGGGCTCCTCTCATGCGGCAGCCAGTGGCAAGTTCACCATAGACCAAGATCTTAGGGAGGCGGTGGTCCTTCATCCTGGAAACGTGCCCTGCCCAACGCAGCTGTGTTCTCAGCAACATGACCTCTATACTTGTGACTGCTGCTTGTTCTAGAACAGATGTATTGGTCACATAATCTGACCAGTGGATGTTTAGGATTGTACGGAGGCAGGGTTGATGGAAGCGTTCTAGGAGTTGCAGGTGGTGGCGGTAGATGACCCATGATTTGGAACCATATAAGAGAGTAGACAACATTATGGCTTTGTAAACACTGATCTTGGTGCTTTTCTTCAAGTGTTTATTACGCCATACTCTTTTGTCTTCTTTAGTATGATGCTCCAAAGGGCCACAGCAGACCTCGATGATCAGGACGGTATCTACATTCGATATCGTACTGATGGAAGTCTATTCAATCTAAGGCGACTGAAGGCCCACACCAAGACCTGAAATCATCTTGTCCGGGAGCTGCTTTATGCTGATGACGACGCCCTTGTTGCACACACAGAAGCAGCTCTGCAGCGTTTAACATCCTGCTTTGCAGACACTGCTGAGCTCTTTGGGCTGGAAGTCAGCTTAAAAAAGACAGAGGTCCTCCATCAACCTGCACCTCAGGAAGTCTTCCATCATCCCCATATCACCATTGGCCAATCAGAGCTCAAATCAGTCCAACAGTTTAATTACCTAGGTAGCCTCATCTCCTCAGATGGTAAGATTGATGGAGAGATAGACAACAGGTTAGCAAAGGCATATAGTGCTTTTGGAAAACTCCATAAAAGAGTATGGTGTAATGTTACAGTATTATTTTGATAGGAAATGTAGCACATAAAAATGTCATTATTCCATTTGGAATCTGGAGAAACAGGATGCATATTTCCCAGAAAAAAAGCAAAAAGTGCTGGATGAACACAGAAAAAACTTTCAGCTGCTCCCCACCAATTGAGCTTTCATTTCTCAAAAAGTAAATCTCAAGTGACATGGTTCTAGCAGTATCCCTTGGAACTCTACATTTAAAAGCCTTAAGTTTGCCACAATTTTTTTATTCCGTAGGGAGGAAAACTGCAAGTTGGAGTTCTTGTGCTCCTGTAACCAGTGAGGTCTGTAGGTGCACAGTCACAATCCCTGCACCAGGATGCCCGGGGACAGGGACTCTTCTGAGCAAAAGTTCTCCAGCTTGGACAACAAACCATAACCCACACAAGTTTTCCAGTACTTATTGACCAACAAGGGACTGACAGAAATAGGGAGCTTTCAAGTCTCAGACTGTGCAAACACAGAAAATGATACCAAAATAGTCACTGCTGTAGCCTGGGCTGAAATTACCAGAATATCAAAAACTATGAGTTTAGTTCCGTTTTTAGCAACCTCAATACAATTCCAACTAACATAATTAATATTTTTTCATCTCTGTGGTCAGTAAACCAGAATGATGTAGAATGTAGGCTCACAAATACTATAGATAAGGTAATTAATCATCAGTTTTGTCTCTTGTAGCCAAGTTCTATGTTGTTGAAGCATCATTCTCCAAATCGGTACTACTTTAACAGGCAATTTAAATTAAAAAAAACTGTTCTTCAAAGGCACTGTTGTTATACTGCAAACAACATACACTTTTGTGCTGTATACATTGCCTGTCAGTGCTCTGTGCAACAGCAGATATGATGTGCACTAAGGCATTTACAAATGAGTCCTTTCTCGTGGATTCCTATCCCCATACATGCCAATATTATCAATTCTATATGGCTGGGACAGATCTATGTGTGATTAAACATATTCTCACATAAACATAGCAAAAACAAGTTTATTGTGGCACAAGGGTGTATCTGCAAAATACATAAATCTTTGTATGAAGGTATAACTGTTGGGATTGTTTGTGATCTACTAACATATGTAGTTGCCTGATTTTGCTATTGTGCCTGTTTCCCCTGTATGTAATACAGTGAGTGAGCAGAATAGTGAGGCATGTCTTTGTGCTTATATTTGAAAACACAATCTAAAATACCATCGTGTGAGCTCTATATCAAAAGGCACACTTACAAGCACTAAAATGAATGCAACAGTGTTCACAAAATACTGATTTATTTTAATCATTAGTAGTTAAAGTTTCCTTCCTCTTTCTCATGATCCTGTGTTCATTTGTAAGTAATATGGGATATTTACTTTAAAGAAACCAAATCTATACTTGTTGACCAATATCTTTTGATTCTTTTTGATCCTGCGATATCTTTTCCAAATGATCACTTTTTGCATATTTTCTAAAACTAACTTTGCATTTTAACTAAACACGGGTTTAATCCTCAGGAAGACTCCATGTGGTGTACACTACCAAGCTGCGCTCTATTGAGTTTCTGTGAGCATGACAACTTCCATAGAGAGATTTATCTGACAGGCCTGTAAAAATATGCTGAGCTCTTGTTGACTGGACTTTTTTTCAAATAACCATAGGGACATTTTCTACTTGTTTTAGAGCAACTACAGTTAAATGTTTCATAAGAAATTAAACTGGCTTCATATTAGATAAGTCATGTATAGACAAATAAGATAAGTTTTATTAAATGTTATTATGCTAATGATACAGCAATTTCTTTTATGCCACTACAGAAATCATTTGTTTAATTTTATTAAGTATTTTGTAGGATCGTGTCACTTGCAGAATCCATAGGGAGAAGGTAAATACCTGCTAGCTTGTAATGCAGGGCCAGAACTGTGGCAATTTTGCATTTCATTGAAATATTTTAGTCTAGTATTCTGGATTTTAACGATGGGCCTCCCTACAGAAAATAGATTTGCATTGTTCATTAATCCTTCAAGTAGGCATCTCACAGGCCAGTTAATGTGACATGCGTCACCTGTCAACTAAGTCCTGAGATGTGGAAACTGAGTAGTAATTCAACAATACCCTGGAGTGCTCATGGGGTGAAACAAATTAATTTTCAGTAGGCCTCCGAATTTTATTCTTAATCAAGATAAGCAGGAAATACATCTGGTTATTTAATTCGACTCTCCACATTGCTGGACAAATGGGAAGACCCAGTTTTCTCATAGCAAGTGTGTACTACAGCCAAGTGAAAGTAAGGGAAACTAACCTTCACAGGAACAGACTTCTAGTCTTCCCTCAAGTTAGTTTGAAAATTTGATAATCTCTATATTATGCTGCAGACACTTTTAACTGCAGTGTGGAGGTGTCCCTAGAACTACAGTGTTATTAATGTATCCCTCTGCATGGCAATGGACTTCACAGTCTCTCTCTAAGTCATTTAGGCTATAACTAGAGTTTATTTATTCAGATTACTTACCAGTGACCTTAATTTAACCCTTATTTAAAATATATTTCCCATTAAACACCAACAATTCAAATAACTTATAATTCTAGTACAACTGTAAAAGGAACAGATGCAAGAAATCTCTTATCACTATATATTGCATCAAGGATAAAAATCTGCAAATAAAGACCAAGATTGGTCTGTTACTGAAAAGAACAAGAAATAAAGCAATTGTTTCTAATCACTGAGGAAAATGGCTTCCTTTCTTCCTTAGTTTCATTTTCCATGTGCAAATTTATAAATAGTTGTTTTGTCTCATGACTGAAATACTACAGGCACAGGTTGTTTTACTGAAGGATTGTAATTGAAGCATGTGTAGCAAGCACTAGTTATTTAAATCACTTACCAGCCAACAAAGATAAAGAATTAAAATTTTCTTTTTAAACAGCTGTGTTTCCAGGCTTTGTGACTGAGACCCTTCCCAGCCCAGAAAAGTAAAGAGAAGAAATTACCTTCACTACTAATAGTTGTATAGAGAGAACCTGAATTCTCTTCTATGAATAGGCTGCTAAGTCTCTAACTTAATGATGAATATTTAAATGTCAAGATTAACAATTTTATCTGAAATATTCAACTACATTCTTCTTCACTGATGCTGAATTTAATAAGAACTGAAAATTTAATTAGTGTCTGCTGTAGCTAGATCAATTGATGGCAGCAATTATGTGGTTTGTTTACTTATGACAAGAGGGAACTGGGACCAGTGATTGAGGAGGTTCCGTCTACTACTGTGTTCCTTAATATCAACAAATGTGTATGTTTATACCCTGACTCTAATGTATTGAGACACCAGTAATAGAATGGTGTTTATAACATGCATATGATACATGCAAGACATGAGAGAAGGTGGTTGTCGACAATGTGAGAAAATAATGTCCCCAAAGGTTATGTTTGTTCTACATAATCCTATGCAGCCACTGAAAGATGGCTGGAAAGATAGTGTAGCTCTGTGCTGGGACTGGAGGCATCAGTCATCTCAGTTTCAAATCCCTAACATTCTTACTTCTTTCTAGCTAACAGAAGTCTCAACTTTCTCCCACTCTGCTATGACATTTCTGAATCTTCACCCCTAGCAACTCTTATTTTGTAGCCTCACAAGTTTTCGTTGCATAATTCTTTCACTCATTGTCACTTTTCAGTTAATGAAAATCTTAGAAAGCTTAATTCATTTGAATTTGCTAGAGAATTTAGAGCTAACATGACTCAGAAAGCTGTGGGCAGTGCTGCACTATTTAAATCCTACATACAGTGAAGTACATGGTGTTTTGGTTACAGGAAAGCAGTCCAACATTAACCCCTATAAGGCTTGATTTAATGTTTAGCACTCTTGCTGTCAGTGCCCAGAAAACCCTTAGCCAGTCATTACACTGCTTGGTTTGCAACCACATACCAGGATCTCCAAAACAGTGGTCAACATGCAGCTAGTGAGATGCCAGCCAATTCAAAGAACTAGATGGACTGGCAGGAGATATTTCTATCAATGGTGGTACTCACACACTGGAGACTGCTGGTGGTGGGAATATCTGTGAGGGGGGGAAATAAAAAAAAATTGCGAAATAAACCAAAGAGTGTGCTGAAGCTCTGATGGAAGAACAGACCTTGATATAATTCTGAATGGCATAGTTTCCATGCAGGGTAATGATTTTATTAGCTCTATTTGCATTGTTCCTTAGCATCTGAGGAATGATCCATGGAAGAGGCTGGTCAATGCTAGCCAAGAGAAGGCAAGGTAAAGGAGGACATTCTTTTGAAGCCAGCAGATGTTGCATGTGTTTTAAAGAAATGTAAGATACAATAATAATAAAATAATTGTTCTTCAAAGCAACAATTTACAACTTATCTTTTACAGTTTTTAAATTTCTCCTGGTTTGTTTTTGTTTGTTTGTTGGTTTGGTTTGGTTTTTGTTTTATGTTTTTTTCTGTATTTTCTTAGGCATATTTAACAATATTTAAATAACCCTGGAAAAAATCTAAATGTCTTAATGAAATTAGCTCAATTGATTTCAAATTAATAATAAAAAAAAAATCACCCACAACTAGGAAGACATTGGACCTAGGGAATTTGAAGAGAGACATTTCAGTCAAAACCACAACTAAAAAGACGTCTGTTCTTAGCAATTCCCCCTAAACCCCCCTTTTAGATTCAATCATTCAAAGCAAATTTTACATGCTTTTCATGTGTATTTCTGTGCCTGCCGTAGACAGAAATAGATAATGGATGAAACCACCATCTGATGAATATTGTCCATACGCTATCACAAGCAACTGACTTGAATTAAAATGATGTTTGTACATGAGGACTTTTTCATTGCAGAATGTGGTCTGTACAGTAAAAATAATCATGTATTAAATGATGAGATTTGGAAATGAAAAAACCCAACAGGAATAGTGCTGAAAGTTCATAGATCTTGAATTACTTGCCTTATATAAGCACAAAAGTTACACAGATTCTGAACAAAATTGCTGTGTCCTCACTGTTTTCTTCTTTTGGAAGCACTGCAATTAGTGCATCTGTGAGAATCTATTTCTCCCCAGAATAATTCAACTACCTTTATCCACAGCATAACAGGTAACGTGTGACCACCCAAAGCTCAGGGTGGGAAGGCAAGGAGGAGAACACTCCACAGCTGGGAAGCAGAGGACAGCCTAAAAGCAGTCTACGTTCTTGTTTTGAAGCTACTGACAAAGAAATGCCTCCTCCTCTATAGCCTTTGGAGCACTGGTGGTTTCCAGACCAGAGTTTCTGGTTCTTCTCTCTACTATCATGTGAAAAGTGGCTGCTTGCACCCTCAGCAGAGACTGAGCAATTTTGCAGTCATCTCCACATGGATGAAGGGTCTGGGCACAGCACCAGAAACCATCTATAAATACTAGGGGAAAATTATGTCAAATTAGGTCATCCCCTACTATTCCTTAAAATGGGATTTAGTCTCCTTGTTTGCTCTCCTGGGAGAATGAAATTTTCAAAAATAAAAATCAATATTTGACAAGAGCTACGTGGTACCTTGATTCCATGTGCCTTCCCTCTTCCTTTGCAAGTTCTTGATGACAGAATCATAATAAGATTAAGTAAGATTAAGTAATACACATATCAAATTGCTAATGGCATGTTCTGTTTGTTAAAAAAATGCACATGACAAGTATAACACCAATTTAGTCCTCTGGACAGAGCACCAGTTTCTCTGGGTCCTGCTAGGAAGCACAAGAAAAATCCATGTTCATTGTGGAAAACACTTGAGAGTTTAAATTTTTATTTGTTCAATTTATTTTTAGTTGGTCCATCTAAAATTTTGCATTCGGTAAGAAATTTGCTTTGGACTACCATTGCTTTTAAGTGGCTGTTGTCAAGAATACAGAATAAACAGGCATATGGGTTTGATCACGTTATATCAAAAAATATGCACAGCCCTTTGCAAGAAGGGTAACTTGAAATTTGACAGGTATCAGGCACATGCATTTAGGTTGATGAATGCCCACATATATTTGTTCAAATTAAGACAACTTTAAAACTATATTAAAAATAATGAAAAAAAAACCAAAAATTAAATATTATATAAGTTCAGTACAGATAAGGCAAGCTGACAGCTAAATTCTTTGAATGTTTTATCTGCAATGAATGTGCTTTATTACAGACACATATTTGTACATTCTGATGAGAATGTACATCCAACTAATCTACAAAGAATCTGAGTACAGTCACCTGAAAATTAAAAAGAATACTTCAATTTTTTATGGTGCATATAATCTTTATGAGTATCATTTTAATGTATATTACAAAAATGCATTCATTAATATCTGGAATTCACTCAGAAGCTACCCTAAGAAATGCTCCAAAGGACATTAACAAATTAATAACTTGGTAGTAGTCAGAGCAGGGTTTCTATCCCTTGTAATAAACAACGACTAAGGCAAATAACGGAATGAGAAAAATTTTAAAAAACCCTAACTGAGCAGTTATCCATCCACTGAGCACCATTCATTTTATTAACTTGGTGAGGCAAAAGATTTGGGGAAGATTAGACAGGTAAACTTGACTGGTCGGCTGGCCTGGAGTTGCCTTAGGAAGTTTCCGAAAAGTCTCTTCACAAAAAGTTTGTTCCTTGTGCATACAGAGGAGGTTTAGTTTACTAGGTGATTCCTGGATGTAAGCACTGGGGATGAAGTACAGAGGCTCTGTTCTGCCTCTCCAATCCACCTAAGGCTCTCAGCACGCTGCGTTTCCCAAGCACCTTCCCCAGGAGGTGATGGGAAGTCCCTGAGTATAACTGGTGTGCGGGACAGCCTAGCTCAGGCTCTGGTCCTCACCTGAGGAAACTCTCACCAAGCAGAAGGCAGAGGGGTCTTGTACCTCTGGAAACAAAGTCTGACAAACCACAGGAGGGCTCAGATCTATCATCACATGTTGTCAGAAACAAGGTTGCCTGGGCAATCTGAATTCTGGTATTTACTAAATTTTGAATGTTTGGCTTTGCAAGCTTAGCATTCTTTCACTCCTTTTAATGTCATTTTTGTCTCTGGCAAAATACTGAAGAGATGCGCACATACTTGTAGTTAGGAGGCAGTTTTAGGGGATACAGTTTCCATGGAGTGTGTAAATAAATCCTATTTTTGGAACTGTATAAACCAAAAGACTTTCCCATTCATTTCCTTGACAAATAAGGTTGTGGTTTTACCAAGGCTTAGGGTTTTAATATATTTGTTAGAGCTGCATGGAATAGTAGTATAAGAAACACCTACATTTTTTTCTCCGTTTTGAACAATTATATGCACACAGAATTAGCCTTTGAATACTGCAGAAATAATATGCATAACTTCCCACTGACTTTAGTGGAAATAAAATATGAGAGAGCTAGAATTTGCACAATTTCTTTTTAAGTCACAGTTACATTCTTCTCCAATTGCTCCAGTGTAGCCGGCTGTAATTGGCTTCCCGTCAAACCCCACAGACTACAGAAGAAAAGCTCCCAGAAGAGAGAGAAGGAAAAAAAAATTAAATAGCAAAAGCTATATAAAATATATATGTATTTTACATATATTACAGATATACAATTAAGGTGCTATGTACATATGAACACAGGAACCCCAAATTGCTCCCAAAAGGGAAAGAGGGGAAGGGAAAAGGAAAAAAAGGACAAAAAGGGACAAAAATGGACAAAACCAAAAGAGGTATGCACAATCGAAAAACCTGGTAACCGACAAGATAAAGAACTAACAAAATCTCACCACTCCCCTTGAGAAAAGCAGGACAGCTGGACACGGCCCAGCACTCTCCCCTCACGCGCGGCAGACACAGCAGTCGCGCAGGCCTCAGCTCCAGATAAGCAAGACTGAGACAGGGACCTACCGTTCCCAAACCTCGCTGGAAGAGAAGAGAGCGAGCTCTCTTATCTACACCTTATTTATACCTCAGTTTACGTAAAGGAATAGCATGGAATACTTCCTTGGTCACTTTCCTAGTTCCTTCCTGCTTACAAGCTGGTCTCCAGGAAGGCCTAGACTGAAACTATCACATTCTGCTACGTATTGTAAAGGGAAAATAATTTGCAAAAGTGGAGAAATGGAAAAGCATTCATGCTTCTTTTCTTATTCTCCTATGATTTAAAAAGGGAGACCTGTATCACTTAAAGTAAGCATACAAATACTCTAAAAGAATAAACATATTCAAAGTAAGCAATATCCCACAAGAACTAAACTGCATGGGGGAATCTGTCTAGATCCTGCTGAACAAGGCTAAAGTGTATGTACAAATGGAAATATCTGAAGGGGTCAAGAAGCAACAAATTCCCAATTCTTATCTTCTTGTTAATATTTAATGTGGTATTTGAACTCCAGAAACCCATTCTTAATTCAGATGCATTGAGATCTTTGGCATAGAGACTTTTCTGTCCAGTGGCGAAGTCATCATATGAAATCAGTGACACACAGGCAAAGTGGATTTTTGTCAGTTTCTTCTTTTTGAAAGCAGAAGTCACTTGGAAATCATAAATATGTTTGACACAATTAGAAACTGCACAACTTTTGTAACTTTTCTCTTGACTTCCATTATTATTTAAACTGTATTTCCACCTGTGGTGTTTATTAAACAGTAATTACTATTTTTATTACAGATTACTGTTTTCTATAGTCTGTAAGAAAATGTAAAAATTAATACCTAAAACAGTCAGACCACGTGTCTGATTTCACGTTTGATCCAAACAAGAAAGTTGCCTCTGCTGGGATGAGAATACAAGAGTGACTGTGTCAGTACCTGGAAGAGAAGGAAAGGTGAGAGGATGACAATAGGAATGGTTTCAGGTGATGTGAGAATCAACCCCCGCTCAGGAAGAAGACCGCACAAGGTTGTGTAACCAATATGGAGGCAGGTTGTACTAGTATGAAAAGGAGGGAGGGCAGTGTAGGGGGGCAAAACCCTTGTAGTAACCCTACTCTTGTTGCCACCACTGATAATTAAGTGCTCTTGGACTGTTCAATGAACCCAGTCACAATATAGCCAAAGAAATTCCTAAGGCTGGACTGACTTTTCAATGGCATAAGTAAAGATGCTTTTTCACTTGAAAAACAGATGATGTGCATGAAATAATACTCTAACTTCTTGGCCCATCATAAAATATCATTTTAGTCGACATAACTGCACTCAATAAAATTTACCTGTCTTCTCTCAAGTATAGTATGAGGTAAACGAGAAATTCATTACAATTTTCATCCTCTTCTAAGAATCTCCAAATTAACAATAACTACTAAAATATTAACTTTCTTATGAAATACAATAATCCTTTTGTAATTGAAATTAATTATCATGCTTGTACCAACTATAGATGGGAAAACCTCTATGTATGTATGCACCTACACATGTGTTTGTGCAGGATGCAACGAGCAGCAGAGAATAAGGCCAAATGTGTCAGTGGATATTGGTGTATTTATTCTTCTGCTGTCTTAAATTTATAGGTTACAGTATGCATTTCTTTCAAAGTATAAAATGTTAATTCAGGCTGTATGTGCAGAGAAGTTTTTATAGGTCATTGGGACAGAGAAAATGCCACCTTTCCCTCATGCCTCATAGGCATATCTTGCATATTGTTAAACTCTAAAAATCTGTGTTTTGATGTCTCTTAGGATACCCATAATAATATACTTTTTTAAATAGTTCTCAGGATTACGTGAGTATCACTGTCCATTTGCTCACCTGTCATATCTAAAAATCCACAGTATCATAGTAAAATATGCTATACGCCTGGATTGATGTACTTTAAGTGTGTTGACATACTATACTTTCTTCTAGCTACTGCTGAATGTGTTTCAGTAGAAATTGAAATCCACAATGAATCTGTGTTTGAGGCAAACTAAAAGAAAAAGAATGTATGCTTGTTTATGTAAATATATATAGATAGATACATGTATATATATATATATATATATATAGTGTCAATGTTAGGTGCAGATTCAAGGGAAAAATGAAAAATCAAATCAACTTGATAGTACCCCAGTCTGACCACTACCATTTTTAACCCTACTGCCAGCTACCTTCTTTGCTCTGAAAAGGTCTGGAGGCTTTCAGAACAGTGTAAATATTACTATATTATCTACACAGTAGAGGTGAAGATGGAAACTTGCTGCTGCAAACATAGCCCTAAAAAATCAATCTAAAACCAAGTCCAAATTCAGAATGGATTTTCAAAGGGCAGAGTGGACAATATCAGTTTTAATAAAGACTAAATGACCTAGGAATTATTTAGCCACTAGGGATGATATGCAAAACTGACAGTCATAACTAGTAGAAGATGTGCCAGATTTATGACATGTAGTGATCCACCTCCATTACATAATCACAGAACATGCTGAGTTGGAAGGGACCAACAAGAATCGTTGAGTCCCACCCTTAGCCGTGCACAGGACCATCCCCAACAGTCACACCATGTGCCCGAGAGTATCATCCAAATGCTTCTTGAACTTTGTCAGGCTTGGTGCTGTGACCACTTCCTTGAGGAGTCTTTTCCACCACCCAGCCATCCACCACTTCATCTCCTGGGTGAAGAACCTTTTTCTAATATCCAACCTAAACATCCCCTGACACATCTTGAGGCCATTCCCTCATACCCTCTCACTGGCCACCACAGAAAAGAGATCTCATTCTCCTCACAAAGAAGATGTGATTACATGTCAGATGCTTTACTTAAGGTGTGTTAAAGGGGATCCTGACTTTCATCCCAGGTGAAGTTGCCTCCTCTGAACTTTATGAATGGCATAAATTCTTCCCCTTGCTGTGCTACTTTTCAGTGTCATTTTTGCGTTCCCATACAGCAATCAAGGGATTTTGACTTAAGCTTTAAATAGGCTATTGCTGTAGTGGTTTAAATATTTGTGAAATCCCTATTATATTTTTATATAATTTGCTAAGAATAATTAGAACTCTTTTAAGATGCCACCACTAAAAGCCCTTTGCTGTTAGGCAATTTGTGGAGCAAACAGACAATTTGGGTTTTGTGGACAGTTAGGAGGAAAGTGCAACTTTTCCTCTACCAATTCATCAAACCATGGGAATTTCAATCACAGCTCCTTCTTACTACTAATTTAGTCAGAACTCACCATAGTAAGGAATATCACAACCAGCAATTATAAGTATCCCCATTTAAGATTATGAACATACCTACAGATTCTTTTTTCCTCTACATAAAGTTCTTGACTTAATTTAATAATATTATCCATTTTCTGTTTGCAGTTGTGAAAATACATTGACTTTTTGACAAACAGAAAAAAAGGAGGATGGGAAGCTATGTCTTTTAATACCTCTGCCTGCTTAAATATCTCAGGTTAGGAATTCACGAGACTTCATGAATTCCCTTATGTGGGCTATGTCAGCACATGCATGGGGAACATTCGTAAGGTCTTTTCAAATGCTGCAGAAAATAGTTTCAGTGACTCATTTATTATTTTCCAGTGTTCCTTTGAACTCAATAAGGAACGAATGTCCCAAGATGGTGCAAAAAGGTTTATTTGTCATTGCCCTCTATTAAAAATTGAGATCTCTGGGGAAAACAAATAAACAAATAAACAAACAAACTAAAAAACCAAACAAACCCCCCAAACAAACAAAACAAATGAAGAAATTTTGCTTGTGTAAATGCTACATAAGAAGAAGTGGTGAATCTCAGCAGTAAAATTCATGAAATTTGTGAAGCACTGCTGAATGAGAACTTCCACACAAAATTCTAAAATATAACCCCTTGCCTTATTTACAAATGCAGAAACAGGATCCTAAATTAAAAATCTGAAAGAACTGAGAGATGAGACGAGTAGTACATATTTTCTTGCATCTTTTTGTAGACCAGTTAATAAATTTTCTGCTACATAATGTTTTTCTAAGTAAACATTCATTGAACTAGGAAAAGTATTAGAGCTAATCACTGTAGTTTTCCTTTAACACAGCATTTTTACATGACACCCACTCCCAGGATTACAATTTTTTTTGAGACACACAATAATATTTAACTGCTGGATGGAATGGGATTATCACTTAAAATGTTTCAGAATGAACATATACCAGAAACTCTAATATTTCCTGTCCTTTGTGGAAAAGCCTGAAAAGAGCTTTGAAGTTTTGTCACTGAGGGTGGTAAATAATTTAATAAAGCTGTAATTTTAAATATGAACCTTTATCCATAAAAATTCTTGAACTTATGCTTAATTATAAGCGTAGGTGTATTGGCTCCCACAAGGCTATTCATGGGCCTCATTTTTTCCTTTTTTGGTCTAAATGGCAAAACATGCTATAATCAAATTAAAGGCTACGTTGCCACGTCAGGCATAGCCTTAAGCAAGAGATGATGTTTATGTAGTCCCACCTCACAATGTATCCTTGAAATACTTTTATTCACAGACATATACAGACCTTTTCAATTTACAACCCCTGGCACTGGCACAGTTACTCAAGTGAAAAAATAACCCTTATGCAAGTGACTGGGAATCCATTCTCACGGCCCTAATTCCTCTGTAGCTTCTGCTTTGTGAGGCAAAGGCTGACATTTGTGTTGGATAAAAGCGTTGCTAGATGCTTCTTTCCCTTCCTTACTTCCTTGCTGAGACCTCAAGGTGAGGATACCTTCTGTAATGCTGGAATCCAGGAACCCAGGAATAGTGTAGCATTCCTTTATGAGAAGACAAGTACACAGATGGCCATAGTGGACCAGCCAAAACAGCATAAGAAAAACCCAACCATACATTTTACCTCTCTATAGTATTATCCCCTCTTTTGACTATCAAAGTCTGAATCCTGCTATAGTCCAGGGGTGAACATTCATCCCTCCTACATCAACTTAAATATAACTATGTTTGCAATGCTACCTTTACCAGTTTTACCTTCTGATTCTGTCCAAAACTGGAGAGCTCAATTACTAAAATAAGGAAGAACAGTACATATAGGAATTTCCAGAAGAATTCAGCTATAACTTTAATGCTCTGCAATACCACATTTTCAAGACATTTTTGCTGAGATGCATGAGGTGCAATCAGTATAAAAGCAACTATTAGGAAAAAAAAACTGAAAAAATGAATTTAAAAAAAAACAAAAGCAAGAAAAAAAATCCAGTGAGTTTTCCCTCAATACCTAGATCTGTATCTATCTAAAATGTGATAGTTGTAGGACAGGATGTTTCCTTACTATCTGAAAGTGATGTAAAATTCTTTTGAAGAAATGTTTTTGTTGGTTTTTTTATACTGCTGCTGTCTCCCTTCTGTCATGTCTCTGTAGCTTGTGTGAGTTAGCTTGTGAACTAATTTAAACCAAGAAAGATAAATGTATTTTTAAAAATTGTCCCACACTGACAAGCAGACTGATCATTTTGCATTCTAGCTTTTGTAAGGGGGATAAAATTGCTATATAACATTTTAGATTAAAAAAAGAAATATTCAGCATTAAATATTCAACATTAAAGTTCCTCAATTTTAAAAATAAATCTACAGCCTTTCTTCTAAAAATGCTGCTGTCAAGTACTGCTGATTCTCATTCAGGAAACACACTAGGTAAGATAAGGTATTTATCAAGATAAGGAGAAAATGCTTTGAAAAATTTTTGACCTCTAGTATAGCCTATAAGAGCTTTTATTTTATTAAGGAAATGTGTCAGGGAAAGGTGCCCATTTGTGGACAGTTCCCTACTTTTCCATTTTGAGGAATTGTGATGCTGACATCTGTCAGTGGTATTCTTGAAAAAGTTTGACTTCAGAGACACAGTGCTGTTAAAGCACTCTCAGGAGCTTTCCCCTTTTGCCCCATGAGCCAGTAAAATATGTAAGATTAGCTTCACACGTCTTAGAAGGTGAAGACATAGTACCACTAGACAAAGGATAATCAGTTGATATTCCACCATAAAAACACAATTAGGAAGGGGGTTTTTTGCTTGTTCTTATTAATTCTTATTCTATTTCTCGTGCCGCAGTCTTCCTTTAATTTTCATTAGTTCATTCCTGGAAATATTAGTATGGTGCAGAGAAAATGATGGGAACAAAGGGTTGCACATACAATAATTGTCTAAGTGCCTGAGGGGGAAGCTGGGAGATGAAAACCTACTTTGCTGTTGTATCTTTTTGCAGCAGATCAGCATGGACTGCACAGTGCTGGCCTGACTCCAAGGCTTACTCCTCACCCTGCCTTCAAGGAGTGCAGAGGTTCTGCAGGTGAAATTATTGTGATATAATGGGATGCAATAAGGACAAAATCAGAATCAAATGTCAGAGTGGGCACACATAGCACAAAAACACAGCACAGTCTTCACGACTTCATTATATTTTTTTTTTAAGTATTTTTTGGTACTCGTCTTATCCATCATCAATGAGTTCAGAGAGTAAAGGTAGTAGTACTCATAAAGTGGAATGTTTCTAACAGTTTGAGTAACGAGAGGAGGGATATTTTCTCTGGCAATGGAAGAGCTAAAATTTATTTGTCCTATGACTGGATAAGTTCAAGTTTATTCCCTTTAGCAAGCTAGTCACAGCCTTCCACCTGTTCAAACCTGGTACTATTTAAAATATCCTAAACAACCTTCTCTGTTCTGTGGCTTCAAGTGCTAAGCCTTCCTCTCATGCAGAGTTCAGTTCCAACATGTGATCTGTGAACTGACGTATCTCAGCATTTTATGATATCTAACATCACATCCCTAAACATCTTTTGGCTAGTAAGAAGAAATACTGATGGTTACAGTGAATGTGCCATCTGATATTAGCAGCTCTTTGGAAAGACGGTGGCCTATACATCATCCTTCAGAGGAACAAAATCAGAATTTTTTTTCACAGAGAAATAATCAAGCACATGTATTTTTGAATGAAGGGAACTGATAACGTCACAGTTATTAAAACATTATGAGTTACATTTTGTCAATATATTCAACAGTTAAGAGAAAAGTTAAACAACATGTCACCTCAAGAGCAGTCACAGCAATCAGAAGTTATTAGATAACGTATTTAAATGTAGAGTTGCTTACACAAAATTGGTTCATTGCTTCGTAGCCTTGCTCATAAAGCAATTAGTAACTAGCAGTAACTGCAAGCATTTTAATAGAGTGATTGTGACTTAAACCTATGCAGAGATTGAACCATCAGTGCTGAGTTTTCAGGACAATGCATAGAAAGAGAGGGGCATTTAGGTCTGAGGGTGTTTCAGGCTGTATTTCGTGACAAATGCTGAACCTAGCTGAGAGGGATGAAGAGCAATGTGTCTCTGAGGGACTCCCATTACCGAACTACAACTTTATACATATCGGGCACCTAGTCTGACTTGATTACCCAGTCTTCTCCAGTAGTTAAAGAGGAGACTGTCGTACTCTTATGAAAACACTCATCCCCATAGAAAGGCACAGGTTTAAGACAGTTATATAGGATGAGTCCCCTAAATATGCCAGGCCATTGGCACCAGTAGGGTAAACCCAAGCAAGAAAGAGAGAAACACATTTTCTTGATTCACTTTTTAAAGATGCTTTCTTCCTCCTAGTCTCTCAGGAATATGAATTACTGTGCTCATCACGTCAAAATATTCATTAACGTGCAAGTGGCTCACATGTTGCTGCATGTCTGCTTGTGTGGGTAAATAAAAAAAAAAGTGCTCTTTAGCAAACATATGCAAAACCTTTAATAGTTATAAACATTACATTGAAAGTCTTCTACAGGCAAGCCCTCTTCTTCAACAATTACAGTGAATCTGTCACATTCAATGCAGCATAAAAAGGCAAGGTTTCAATGTGGAAGATAAAATGAGACCCGAAGTGAGATAAAAGTTCAGTTGTCATGGGTATAATACAGAGCAAAAAATGTGATTTTCATGGAAATCCTATTTACTTTTCTCTTGAGCAAACAACATGATTAAATATTTACCTTCATAATTGTAGTCAGATGTTGGATATAGAAAGAAGTACATATAAAAAGGTGATTTGCTAAGCCTGCCTCAAAAAAAATTGCTGATGCTGTGGATTTAAGCAATAAATGCATTAAAGCCTCTGCAGATCTTAAAATACATTCAGTGCATGAAGTTACTCAGCAAATTTATTTGATGAGTTAAGTGAGAGTATACCTTCTAATTTGTTTTCATCCTTAATTACCCATTTATTCTTTTGATTCATAGATGGTAATTTCATACCGTTGATTCCCTCTTGACCTTGTGCTCGTAACTGAATCCTGAGATCTGGCTTGTGGCCCAGGAATATGTAGAAAATTGTTTATATTAACAGCAAGCTGCCTTGAGCTGCAGAGCTTTGATTTAATGTTACAACTGTACTAAAAGTAGCATAGCTTTCCCATGTACTCTCTACTCTGTTCAAATCCCTTGTCATTATAACAGATGTTTGGATTATTGTTCTGTAAACTATGTCAGAATTTCAACCTCTATTATCTGTTTATTATTCTCTAAGGGTGATATTACAAATGTTCTCATGCACAGTTGATACTTATAATACAGCCTGTCTTTTTCCCATAAAAGTGCTAAGCAGAAAGTTTTCCTTAATCAGAGTAAATATGACTAATTTTAGAAGCAAAAATTTTTGTTTCAAGTATGTTTTGAGAAAATGTTTGCAGCTGGAGTTGGGGGGTACCACTCCTTTTCATGGTGCATGCCAAAGGAATGTGGGATATTATCTGGATTACGTGTTATTAAAAAATCATATTACTTTTAAAAAATTAGGCACTTGTATAAACAATTAAAATTGAAACATAGTTGTTTAATTATTTTGTCCTGAAGCCATAATACCTCTCCTGTAACTTTACATTAATAATCTAATTGCATGCTAAGTTATGAAAGACATGTTTGCTGGAAGGACATACTTAACCTTCTTGATATAGACTGTGAAATAATAATACTATAAGCTGATTATTAGAATGAGAGAGGAGAAGCCTGAGATTTTTTTAAAGATTTTAAGATGTAGAGGGAAGCAGCTACTCCTCTTCTATGGAAGATGAACTTTTGTACAAATCCTCATTAGCTCCAAAAATAATACCCATTGTTACAGAAAAGGGGCTTTTAATAATGTTTTTAAAGCTTGAAATATTACTTTCCATCTGCATTTTAAATACTTATAGTAGATCTTTCTACTATGTGTGTGAATGTGTTTCCTGAGGTGATTTAATCCAGTCTGATGTTGCCTCCCCAAAAAATTCTGTTATACTTTCTGTTCTCTCTCTGTTAATACACATATATGTGCACAGGATGAACTTGCACACACATGTTATACCCATACCTAAACAGGCAAGTCAGTATAAAACAAAGAAAACTAAATATTTTTCTGTGTTTGTTAATAATGCAGTCTGCTATTCACATTTCTAGTTCTGTAAAACTAAGGTAATGACCCCAAGAATAGTTCTTCATTCATAGAGTTTTCCTATGAAAATAATTTATTCCACTTGGCATACTTTCTTTTCTATTTTTTTTCTATTCTGCCGATCATTAGGCTGTGTAGTCACTGTCTGTCCATTATGGGCTGTTATTCCACGGGTTATGTGCAACTGTGGATACTGATCTACTCTAATATACTATAGGGATCTCAGTTGGAAAAAAATTGCCCCAGATCTAAAGAACGCTCTTCATATCTTAACAGAAAAAAAAAACAGATGCAAATTTTAGGGTGCTTGGGCAATTATCAACAAAACTCATAATTTTTGTTATCAAAAAAAAAGTGTTTGTGCTGCTGTTTAATCAATCTTGCCTTAAAAACGGAATTCAGCTGCATAGACAGCAGACTTCAAAGATTTTGTGAGAATCCCTACACATATTATGTTTGCATTTGGGATAAAAAAAACAAGGTCAGCTTTGGAAATGATTAATGCCTTTTTGCTGAAAGCTGTACCAAACGTCCTTGAGTTTAATCAAAACTATTTGTTTTTAGTCAGCTTTGCTGTTGTCTCTTTTACTCTTGTCCACTGATAGCTTGACATTAATGACATCATAAATCATGTGAAGTGGCGGCTAGGGTTTGGTAGCATTTCAAGTGTTTGTTGAGACGTCCTGGGGTATCTGAGGAGCTGGTGTAAGGAGGGATATTGGGCTGCTCTAAGCCTTCAGCCTGCTGCATTTGTCTGCATTTAAAATTAGGCAGTATGTGAATTAAAAACTTGAGCTTTTACCACAGGGCAATCTACTCTTTCTAAATGGTCAGCTGGTAGGAAATTCCTCCGTGATTATTTCAAATGCTTCCCCCCACAATGTCAGTGCGTTAGAAACCTTGTGAAGTGGATGCACATATTGCACAAAGAAATATACGTCTCAGGTTTGGAAATTCCTTAGTCATTCCTTTGAGAGGAAGGCAGGGGTCTAAGCCTGTGCTCTTCCAATCCCTATGTGATACAGTCAATCAGGCACTGAGGCGTTAAGCCTAATTTGCACAAACCTATCATTTAGAAGTGTTGCTGTTTTGTTGTGTTGTTTTGGATTTGGTTTTGGTGGGGTTTTTTTGCTTTAAATAGCAGAACATAAAACATGAACACTTTGAAAACGTTTTCTTTGAAAAACATTTAGCTCTTATCAGTTATGCATTTCAGAGATTTGACCGGATCATTGTATGTTTCATAGCTTGTTATCTGTATGACTCTATTCTTAGAACATGCTTTCCATTATCTTTTACCTTACTGTGAGAAGAATGGAGAGCTCATCCTTTGAATGTTATTTATTCAGCTGGATTCTCTTACATTACACTATGTAATTTGTAGACTATTATGAAAAGTATTTGTTCTGTTAGTATCTCTAACCCTTACAAACTTTATTCATTGACAAAAATGTCACTTCTTTGTGCCAAGGGATCTCCCCAAAGTTGGAGAGTTTCTTTTGTTCAATCATTTAGAAAGGATATATGTTTCAAAATAATACCTAATGTGTCCTACACAGAGGAGAAAAACACTGAGGTATGGCATATCAATTGGGTTTCAATTAAAAGGTTCATCACCATTTAACAAATTTGCTAAAGAATGTGTTTGGGTCCCACTACCTCAAACATAAGCTTAAGGTTAATCACTTACTTCAGCGGTTTTGTTTAAAGCCACCTGGGTGAAAGGTAAATGGTGGTGGTAGCATGAGTAGGATTATCAACACTACGTTTCCGAGGCCCACATGTGTGAAAATATATGGATATCCTTTCTCTCGCTCCTGATAAGTTAAGAGAAAAATCAAACTACAGAAAATGTATGTCACATGTAATTTTGGAGAAAAAAGTCACTGTGTGACTTCTGAATATGTGACTTATATCTCTGAATATGTGACTTTCTTTGCGACCAGGAAGCATCACTGGCACATTGATGAGACTTCTCACCCTAGAAAAAGAGAAGGACCTCATTTACACAGTCCATGTGGTTTTAAGTGACCTGGATGTGGAACAAAGGCTTTCATATAATTATATTCATTATTTGAACCACTCTGTGAAGTCACCTGCGGGTCTCAGCCCAGCAAGCATCTTCCTGTAATCCACCAATGTTTCACTCCCGTATATAGCTTCTCCTGGAAGCCAGGCAAGGGGCATTAAGCACTTCTGACTCTATGCCAGCCCAAGCTGCACTGCAGATCCTGTACATACAGTGAATGATGGTAATTATAGTGAAGGATCTAGGGTATTATTTATTTCTCACTAGCAGACAGCACCTGACAGTCTTTGTATATCAAGTTGTTATTAAAATCCTGTGTCTGGATGTTAAGCTGACTTATTTTACAACTAATCTTCTTTTACAACTAATCAGGAACTATGTATAAAGTTTGGTAAGTAAATTCATCTAATTTGACAGGAGAGATATTAAAATGAAATAATTTATGTCATAAAATAAACCATAGTAACTTGTTTTTGTGATTGCCCAATGCAGTTTCATTACTACATTGGTGTAAACATCTTTTGAGTAATTTCAATCATGTATTAAGACTGGATTTGCATGATAGCACATAATTTTATTACTTATAGAATGCATTTTCTGAGGATTTTGCATATAAATCTCTTCTGAATTATCATGCCACATGGAAGCCAGGGACATAAAGAAATCTTTACTGATGACTCCCATCCAGGGAGCATGTCACCCTTTTGCTCAGTGCTCTGATGCCAAAATGCAGTAGAGCTCAAGCTGAGCTAGAAGAGAGGTCTGCTCCAGTTTCTTCTTCTGAACTGAGCTTGTTTTCCAATATGTGTTCTGGGAAAACTTTGATTTCCTGAAGTATGCTTGTTGGTACAGGCCAACTCATGATACAGCCTAGTGAAAACAATGTGAGCAGAATTTCATGACTATAAAAATACACTGTCCTCACTTCCTTTGGGTTGAGTTTTATCTAACTGGATAAAAACAGACAAGAAAAAGAATATGGCAGGGAGGACCACATTTAAAAACATACTACCCAGAGACAATTATGCAAAACTGGGTGCTCAGATCTCAAAATAATAATAGCAATCAATGACCTCTGGAACGATTTGGTGTACTTGAGCACTTGTAGGGATCTAATCTACTGAGGAAAGAAACAAGCTACCGTTCTTCTTTCCATGTCTTCTGGTCTTAATTTGAAATGCTTGCACTAGACCTAACAGTACCTCTTCATGTTTCCCTTCACACCCTGCTGTCAAACAACCAAAAATCAGTCCCACTCTGCAAGTCAAAGAAAATCCTTACTTACAGAGTATGGATTTCAATGGCACTTGTCTTCCACCAGTTTTCAGAAGCAGGCAAGTCACAGCCAAAGTACTGCAAGTTGCTCATCAAATCTGTCTGTAATATCACTGGTCTGTCTGTAATGTTGTTGGGTTTGGTTTGGGATTTTTTTACATTTTATCACTTTTTAACTTCCCACTCCTGCCCTTTACATAGCAGGTTCACTGGGAGGAAACTAAAAACTTACACTACATGTGAAAGGAGACCAGAAATCACCAAATGGGGTAAGTTGCAGTTTGTTTACGGTGTTCAGTGTTTTCACAGCTTGCCGACAAAGCTCCTCATAACTTATTTTCTTTTTTTTTTATGACTTATACTGTTTACTCATGCATAATTGAATAAGTTAGGTAGGGAAAAGGACAAGGATCTATTTAACTAAACAGTAAGAAGTAAAAACATCTTCTTTGCTGTTTTGTTAACATGCAGTGTTTAAAGAAATATTTAAAGCAACTGAAATAAAACACTTATGAAATACCAGATCTCATTAAAAATATGTATTTAGAAATATAAATGGCTATTATAGCCCTTTTTAATGCAAGAGTACTGCCCAGCGTAAAGAAATCACAGGCGGTTTATATGTATGGACTCCACAGTAGTATTTTACTATAAAAGCATGGACTCCTGCTGGCATATGTAATTTAATGTGCAGCATGCCTCTCCTAATTCAATCAGGTCTCTACATCCCTTCTTTTATATTCCGATTGGTTTCCATGTGCTAAAGCCATCAAGATTTTCAGGACGAAATGAATGATTGTATTAATCCAGCAATTTCCATTTAAAACAGAACATCGATTTGATTAATAAGGTTTGATGCTGAATAATTATATGGCAAATATGTAGGATATAGAAAAACCACAGATGTGACCATCAGCAAAAGCCTTGTGGGAGAAGGGGGTCAAAGGGAAGCAATGGCCATGACTGAGGTGATGAATTTTTGGCTTTTCTCTTATGCAATTAACAAGCAATGCTGCTATTAATTTGCCACCCTCAGAGTCATCACTGGTCAGATGTGTTAGGGTCAAGGGGCATAGGGTCAGAGCAGGGGTCAGCATCTCAGAAGCCTTGAAAAGAAACGAGAAAATGAAAGAAATCCAAATTAAATGGTAGAGCACACTTTTAGCAGTGTGGCAGGGGGTGAGGCATCCATTTAATGTTAAGACTCCTGGTTTAGAATAATAAAAATGTTCTCTGCACATTTAATTCAAAGTAATCAATCTGAGGTGCAGCACTTGAGCATCCAATAAAAGAAAATCAATGTAGTCTCTACAAGAGAAGACAAACAATGCCAGCTTTTACTAAAGGGATTATAGGTTAACATTTATTCAGTGTATTGTAATCTGATGTCAAGTAGTATAAAATCAAGCCAACAATCCATTACCACCCGTTATAGGCTAGGTGCTGATGTCATGCAAATTGACTTTTCATAGAACTTATTAAATCATTTCTGTGTTCTTGCTATAGAACATTTTTATACAGCTGCTGAACTTCAATAAATTCTATTTCATACTTGTACTGAGGAATATCAAAAAGACAAATATTTGTCATTTCAAAGCACAGTTTAAATTTTTGCATGGTTTCCTTGTGCTTCCCATCATTAATTAATCAAACGGAACGTAGTTTGTCTTAGGTTAGTAACAGGCAAAAAAAAATCATTATTTTGAGAACCAATACAAAGCAGTAATTCTCTGACTCTCTAGTTTGGTCCTGCTTACCTCCCATGAATGATATTAATTTTTAAGTATTAAGTAGAATAAATTGACTGTGAAAAAAGGCAGTTTTTAAAAGACGCCTATTCTGTTTAGAGTTAATCATGGTAATTTGTAATAAAATGCTTTGTAGGGAAGAAGGATTCCATGCAAATGTCAGCTCTCAAAAGAAATCTTTGACAATGAAAGGCCCAAACCTGTTCCCAAGCAAAATCAATTGGAATTTGCCACTGATGTTAGTCAGGGTGAAACAGGGCTAACATGTCTGCCTTTAATAAGCAGCACTAAAAGGAGTAAAGCCTTTTAAATGATGTATCATAAAAATGGATTTGTGTCCATCACAAGCATTTTTCTAGGTGTTAATTCAGAGGAATATAGAGGGTTTTGGAATGTGGCTCAAACCCCCAGTTTGTCCTGTTGGTTACTGGCTGTAGTAAAAACCACTTAATCATATCAGCTGAGATGAGGAAAAGCATAGTGCTCTTTTCAAGTTTCAGGAAAAGTCAGTACTCTTGAGTTTAACATCAAACAAAATAGCTAAAGAAGTTGTCAAAGTTAATGTTATTTTTGAAACAGTATGGTTCACTGTTAGGGTTGGGTCACTTTTATGTGTGTGGAAAAATATTACCACATGTTTGAAAATAGTGCTGATATTCTGCAGCTGCAAAGCTCTGCTACTTCAAAACACTTCAGAATTTAGACAGAGGTAGGAAGGGAAATTGGATATGACACTACTTTTATTTTAAAAGCTAAGTTTGGTTTTTCTACCCTTGACACAGCAGAATATTTTAGCCAGGAAGATGTCTTTTGTTTTTTCCCCCTTCTTTTTTTTATACATAACATTGTAGTTCTAAAAGGAAAATAAAGCCCTAAGTTTCTCAGTGTCACAGTGTCACTCCTCTAGCAGGCCAATGAAGGCAGTGCAAATTTTGATTATTTGAGCAATGAAAAATAAGGGTAAAAAAAGATTGTGTGGATTTGGCAGAGAGAAAATTAATGCTCCCTCTTTTGCTCTGCTAATTGTTGGACCGTTTTGCAAGTCTTTGCATGGATTTCTACCTCAGTTTCTCCTCTCTAAACCAGGAAAATTTTGTTGCAACATCGTTTCAGCTTTCTGCATGTTCAAACCCAGATGACTACAAGAGGGAGAAACCCCTTTTTAGGGACTGATGCTAAAAGGCTGCTTGAGCCTCAAAATTCAACTACGTGTTGGGAAAGCCAAAATTTTCATCTCGATTTTTTCTCAAGTGAAGTTTAGGCTAAAATAAGTGTGAAAAGCCCATTAAGAGTTCATCCTATACTTCTCCCACCAAGGTGAGCCAAGCTACAGCTTTGAGTCCCATCCATTATCTGCAAATTTTTAGACCTGACTTCTTCTCAAGCCTCTCTGCTGTTTTGCTATGTTGTCTTCATTTTCCACAGGCAATGATTTGCTTTCTGTGCCCATGGCTGCCTGTCTCAAGGGCATTTCCTGTGGAATTCAAAGCACCAGTGCCAAGGAGAAAGCTGTGCTGCAGAATTGATAGCTCACCCCCATCAACACCCATTTTTGCTGTGGTAGCTGCTAAAAAGTCTGGCAATTTGAATTAAAACTTAAAATGTCAGAGTGATATTAGATAGTTCATATCATCCACAGTCAGCAATGAACTGATGTTCTTATGCTTTACCCCTTTCTGAACAGAGAATCATGACTCAGGAAATCCAAAGTGCATGAAAAAAAGTGTGAAAACAAGAAGGTGGTCAGACACAAGAGGTTGATATTAAGCTAAAAGACCCTCCTGCTGGAAAATATCCTGGTTTTCAGATTCTGAATGATTTATGCCAAGGTTTCAAGAAAAAAGGGGAAGTGGTTTTGCCTGAAGGACATCATAGACTTATGGCTTTGAAAAGCATCCTGCTTCTGCATTTTTCATCTGAGGGCCACAAAAGGTCTGTGGTGGGTTTCTGTATAATTCTAGTTTAGAAAGATACAACCAGTTAAAGGTGATTGAATACCAAAGGCTGAGCAGCACTTATTATGCCTGTTGTTGTGAGAATTCAATTCATTATTGTAACATACCGAAAAAACAGAGCAGCTGCACCGGACATGGTTGTAGTATTGATTTGGCTTCTCAAAAGTCTTCTCTTAGGATGCAGTGCAGACAAACATGAACAAACATCACTCAGTTCCCCTAATTCTGTTATGTGCTCCCTACACCTCAAAGCAAAGCAACCTCAAGATACAGGAAAACGTCTCTTTAGTTGAAGGCAGACAGGGCTCTAAGCCTGACTCAAGGGGGTTGTGCAAATGTGGTGACCTTTCTTCCAGAGACCACATTTTACACTCAACTTGCCATTAAAGATCTGTATTCCCTCGAGGCCCATAGTCAACTTGTGTGTTTTTTCCACTAGGGTTAAAAATCAGTGTGGCACTGTGCCCCCCCTGCATACTAAACAGACTGGTGCATAAATAAGAGGCAGACCAGCCAACTGTCCAAGGAAAATTGCATCTTTTTAAAAATATTTTTTGTAATACAGGTGATGCCTAAAGGAGCTGAGGAAAAAAAAAAATCCAAAGCAATTTAATTGGAGATAAGAAAAGGATTTAATTCGGTTACAAGATGCGCATGTCCCCCGTGTCTCAGACATTACAATTTATAACACTGCCTGTCCAATCCAAGGTTTTCCCACTCTCTGGCTTTTGCCCTGGACCACCCTCAGTCATGCCCCTTGAGAATTGAGGATGGGGTCTTTTGAGACCACCTCTTCATCTGTCTTCATCTTCTTCAGAGCACAAAGGGCACACATTCACCCAGGTTTTGACTGTAATCTGCAGTTTAGGCCAAAGTACAAATGTTCTCTGAACAGAATAGGCCTACCTTGACAAGAGACTAAACATTTCTAATGGAATTCAGGGAATATTGATATGGGGAATCGGGGTAAGAGGGTTGTAGTTACTATGCTAAGGGTAAGAGAATAAGGTAAGAGAATAAGAAGCTGCTGCTTCTAAATCTATTTCTACTATATAACTACTTATAAAACTTATAAAAATTAGAAAAATCAAAAAACTAAAAGGACCTTAAGGTATCACAGGGTATTTGCCTGCATGGTGACAAATGCAATATCTAACTGGGCTAGTCTGAGTTCCCTTGCTGCAAACACCAAATGCACAGGAAATGTTGCACTTTTCTCATGCTCTAAATTAACCATAAAAATCAGAGCAAACGAAAGCAGCCTCTACCTGCACCCAATGTCAACAAATGTACTTTGGAAGTGCGGAACTGGAAATGAAGAGTGTTTCCTCTTCCTTTATGGTAGACTAAACAGAACATTTCCATGAGCACCTTGCATGTTCAGCTGGGTTTCAGCCACTCAACTTTGTTCACAACATGCAGCATCTCTGCAGTCCTTCCATGCGAACTACTGGAGGCCCTTGGCCAGAGTAAGGTCTTTGGTCCTTATGTACAACTTACAGAGAAGTCCTGTTAAAGCATAGTAGCATTATGCTATTAAGATCAACACAAAAACTGTGCCATCTGGGACTTTTTCTATTATGTATCTTCTAGCCATTCCACCCTCAACTCTTCCTCAGCGCTGTGGGCACACAAGCTTTCAAACACAAATTCCAAATTTCACCTCTTAGAGCAACCTGTCAACAATGGGTATAGAAAATAGAATGGCTCTGGAAAGAGAAAGAGTGTTTGCAAAATTCTTACCTCCCCTGCAAAACAGAGCCCCAGATTTATCTTCCTATGCTCCCAAATGGCTCTCATGTGCAGACCCGGTATGGTAAAAAAGAACTTTATATAATAAACACATGTGAGATCTCTTCAAGGGGTGAACATCCAGCAACCTTTAAAAGGAACAGACAATTTGGTCTATTTCAAAAGCAGCATCTGAGTAATGAAAGCTTGATTTTGCATTGAATTCCTTGAAGCAGCACACTTCAAGGAATTAAACTTGAACATAATGTTTCATACGTAAAACTATATTCCTATCTCTGCAAACGGTAACTAAACATACTTTCTCAAAAATTATTTGAAGAAGACCTGAAAAGTTTTCTCTGAAATAGAAAGAGCGTATTATTAATTGTGAAAGTACAGCGGCACATTAGAGAAAAGCTGTGTCCCTGCAAATCAGTGGGGATTTGTGAAAACTCATATGATGAATTATTGTGGTGGTGATCCACATGGACTCTGCCAGCAGGAGAAAGCGCAGTCCCCAGAAAGATGAGGTTCTGTTTCCATCTGGCGCTTTTCCCTTTCCTCCCCACCCAGCCCCAGCAAGTGATGGGGTGGGAAATTACTTCTTAAAGAGACAATCCCTGCAAAATAACACTGGAAAAAAAAGGAACAAAATACAAGAATCTACTTTAACCATGACAATAGGCAGTATAAGAAATAGGAAATACATCTGTCAGCAGTAGGTGATTCATAGTGGTTTATCTTTAAAAAGTTAAGTAATTTTTAAAAGCAGGAAGCAATTTTAATTTGATTACAGGAATTTTTTTCTCTCTGCTGCACCCCAAATTATTACCCCATTATTTGGTTAAGTAGAGCATCTGAAGACAAATTCAAGTTACTAAGGTATCCGTTATAACATTAAATAGAATACACAGAGCCCCTTCCCAGCTCAATGTCAACAGCAGTCTGTAGCTTGTGTCACAAGTCTTTCATATGATCACTAAACACCACAGTAAACATAAGTTTTAAAAGACAAAGGAAAATAGCTGCCTTAAATACCACCATGGCTACTAGTTACCAGAATTGGGTGGGCAAGCACTTCAGTGGGGAGCTGTACCTGGTAAGGAAATATCCTGTATGTACTCACAGCTGGAAGTTGAGTTAATTAAAGTATGAATAATAACTACTCTAACACCCTCATAAGCCTATATTACAAGCAGCTATTTGATATAAGGCTGCTTGATCTTGTCTCAAAGCTAAAAGAATCTCCATTTTAATATTTCCTCTAACACTTGAAATGTTTGGTTCTCAAGGAAGGTATTTGGTTAGAAAAGAATTCAGTGTCAGAAACATATCTTTTCTTTGTTGCATTCCCCTCCCAAAAAAGCCCACCATGGTATAGTACAAAAAAACTAGCAGAATTCCATTTATATTTTAATGAATGTAATTCCAGGATGCACCTGTTATGAAACAGGACTGAAAAGACAGTAGCTTTCTTGGAAACCAAAAAAAACATAGTCTGTAAATAATTTCATTATATATGTGTTGGATATATTGGCTTTCCTTCGTAATGAGATAGAAAAGTATTGTAGATGTAGGTTCCAAGTTCTTTTGAATTTGATCTTTTTCCTCCAAGATGCTTTGTAGACTGTAGACTATCTCCTTCACAAGGCAAACCCCAATACCCCTTGTATTTTGCAACCTGTTGAGAAAAATTAATGTGTTCTGCATATGTTACCATATTTGCAATCCTACTTTGAATCACCAATGAAGTCATAGCCTCTAAAAAAACCTACCTTCAGATCAGCCAGAGAAAGAGTAGTGTTTTCCCTAGTTTCCCCTGATTACCCTTTAGTCTGCTGTTTCTAGGTCCTGCACAAATACACAAGAAGCTGCTTTAGTCATTCTTGAAGGTATTTTCTCCCTTTTTGTTTATTATATATCTCAGTGATATCTTTCTCCAGTTATTCTTCAAGCCATTGCCATGACATTTCAACTTCATTTACTTATTGCAAAAGACCTTTGTAGGATTTTCTGTAAAGTTAGAACTACTTATAATAGGTTTCCTGTCATATTAAATAGTCAGTAAGCTCACTGAAACCGCAAGTCAAACTTTACGTTGACCTTCTTATATCCATTTGTTTGTTTCAGAAGCTCAAGATCTTCAGCTATAATAGTGGGTTGTAATATTTTTCTTTAAAAAAAAAAGATTAGTTTGCACAAGAAGATCACAGCTTTAAAGGAAGGAAGATTTTTGATTACCTGCCTGAAAATAAATCTAATAAGAAGGGACCCAGAATCTTCTTAGGAAAAGGAAAACTATTTATTAAACAGCATAATCAGTTTTGAAAAACCTACTCTCGGCTATTAGGCAGGTAGTATTTGTTTGTCCATTCTTTTATTCTTTTTATTTATCAGGCCAAACAGCTGTGAAAGGGTCATTCCAATCTCTAACACTAACATAGAATGGTGTGAACCAAGGTCTTTCCATAAAAAGGAAGCTATTCACATTTCAGTAGCCATGTTATTTAACTCGATGTAACTCATTGGATAATTAGCCAAATTTGACAGAGTATCCTGTACTTCCAAGAAAGGCCAGAAAATTTACTGAAATTTTGTGGCCAAACACTGGACAAAATGGCACATTGTCCTTACCAACTTTGTAGAGGCAAAGGCCTTTAGTTTTCTAATTCACAGTGTGCACTGCAAGATACGACAGTTTTCATAGATTATATGCATTATAAATTAAAACTGAAGCTCAGCTTTAAAACACCTGAAATAGTTCTCTAAAGTCAGTAAAAAACTCAATAAAAAAGAACAATATACAACTGGGTGTTACATGTGAGATTTCAACTCCAAACATGATTGCATCAACTGCAAATCTTCATTCCTTGAAGAGCTGTTTCATGAGTGTCGTGATGGGTTTACTAGCGCTCTGAAACTAAAGATGGTTAATTCCAGGGGTGGACTTGACTTCCTGGTTCTGACCCAAGGAAGAACCAATCGAAAGCTTTAGTAACACCTCTGCGAATTACATATGTAAGAGGCCGGAAGAGAAGCCTGGTTGCGCAGAAGAAATTAGAACCAAGAAGGTGACAGAGAGAGAGAGAGCCAGCTGGCCTGAGGGGCCAGGCCCCCCCTCCCGGCCCGGGCCTGGGGGGCCCTGGTGCAGCACTAGAGCTGGGCTGGGGGCTGTGGCCAGGGCTGGGGTGCCTCCCCCAATGTGAGTGGGGGTGGCGGTGATGGCCGGAGCGGCCAGCTGCGGCCAGGGCCAGGACTGGGCCCCTGGCCAAGACATGCAGCAGAGCTCAGAAGAAATTCCAGAGAGTAACAGAAAAGCTGCCTGGAGCGGCAGCAGTGCGCGGCCAGGAGTGGCCCAGAGTGGGCCCGGAATGGCAGCAGAGCGTGGTACGGAGCAGAGCGGATAGGAGAAGCACAGCCAACATAGCTACTGCCGCCGCTCAAATTTGCAACTCAGAGAGAGAGAGAGAGAGCAGCTGCGCTGAGCAGGTTTATTCTGGGTGGGACTCTGATGAAAACTATCGGAGTATAAAGACTGAGATGAACCCCAGAACCTGCAACCCGGGGGAGGAGTGGACCCAACTTGGAGGGATCCTCCAAGAGCTTATTCCTCTGGGAGGGACCCCACAGAACAGGGATGAAAAACTCAGAGCTCTAACTCCCTGTAACCGGTGGGGAAGATCATGGTGAAGTGAGTTGTCCCCCTGCAGTCTTTGAAAGGACCTGGGGGGTTGCAGAGATCCCCCACACCCTGACGAAAAGAGACCTTAGCTATCACCCTGAGAGTTTCTCCTCCTGCATTGATGCAGGTGGCCAAAGGGTGGTTGTATTTTATTATTCTTTAGTTTCTATTCTGTTAGCAATAAATTTTAGTATTATTCCTCACATCAAGTCCATCTAGCCTGTTGTGAACCTCTCTCATCTTTTAGCACTTTTTCAGGGGTTTGAATCCAGCCAGAGTAAACCCACGACAATGAGCTAACAGGGAGATACATAAAAAGAATAAAATCCAGTTCCTTCTGTCATCACTTCAATGTGACAGATGCCACCCCAAAAACATTTTGGCAGGAGCATCCACCTGATGTGACGCTCCACAACAAACATGACCACTGCTCTCAGCTGCTTTCTTCCCTCCCAGCCTCATAATTTCCATATGATCTTGTGCAGTCACATGTGATCTGTGGGATCACCCCTACGGAGATCCTAGAATTCATGGAGTAAAAAGTAGAGTTATAACATGAGAACAGAATCATCTAGAGATGGTAGAAATGTACATTTTATTTTAAATAATAAGATTAAGTACTTTCTCATCCCGAGTGGTAAAATTTGAGTAAATGTCTTTTTAGTTTTATACTGATCCACCCTACAATAATGAATATTGTTATATTTATTTAAAAAGCTATATTAAAAATTGTTACAGAGATGGTCCCAATGATCTTGGAACACTTAATACTCAACAGTTTTTAAAAAGAAAATAAAAGAGTGTACCTAACGGGAATGAACGTTAACATGTTCTGTTTTGTAAGGGTGTGGTACTTTTTGTTTGTTAGTTTCCAAATGGTATAAAAGCTTCCTTCCTTATCTTGTATAACATGAGAAATGCCAGCCTGAATTTAATACATTAATATTGTAAAATAAGCACAAGGCACCCTGTGCCAGTCTTCCAGAATGTATCGCTACAGCTGCATTAAAAGCTTGTGAGGACAAGATATGTGTTGTTGCAGAAGTACTAGTCGACTCTAAATATGCCATTATAACCAATATAGGTAGCATCAAAGAAAAGGAAAAAAAATACAGATGATGAAGAGAGTTCTAACTTTTTAACCACATAAGATATCAAGAGATGAAAAGACTGAGTTAAACAACACTTCACAGTAGTATTATAATTAAAGATTTTTAAACAGTTGTATATGTGTTTCTGTAGATGAAACAATAATGTTTAACCCACCTGAAAAGAACTCAGAAAATGACACTGACATCACTTGTACCTGGAGCACATCATGTCTGTTCCTGCTACATGGCTTTTTAGGACTAGCAGGTTGATTTTGGTAACCTTAAATCCATAAGAAATACTAGTTTTATCATACCTTTTACAAACATTAGACTCCATCTAACAGAGCTTTGAAAGCTTATTTATAACGGTCCCACCTACAGCCACTAACCCCCGTTCCTTACCTAGGACATAATTAAACTTCTCCAGATCCTCATTAACCTGTTCCTTTGATCTCTGCGGTGATGATATGCAAAGCCATCTTATAAGGCCTCATCTCTTGCTATTGGTTGGGATTTTTGATAACTGTATGCAGAGTTCTGAGGAAGCAAAATCTATTGAAGATTTTCTCAAGCTATGGACAAATCCAGCTCAAAAGACCAATTTAAAAAAATCCACATATTGAGTGAAGTGTCTTCATTAGGGCCTAAGGCCTAAAAGAAAATACCAGTCTAGGGAAATTCTGAAGGTCTGTGAGTGACCTTTCTCTGGTTTTAATCACTGAAACTCTCGGCAGCTTAATAAGTTGAAGGTGCTGGATCACAGCCTAACTTAATAAGGCCCCACAGAAGAGCCTTGGCCACCTTTGATTGTTCCCATAAGTCTTAGCACATCTGGTAATCTGTCCTTGGGTGAGAAATGTTTTCCATAACTTTCCCTGTGTTCAATACCCTGCACGTGAATTACTTTTACTAAACCAAAAATGATACAGCACTGTATATTTGTGTAAGCTTATGCAGTTTTCAGCCATCATCCTACTGGGAGAGATGATTACTTTCTCAAAAATAGAATTAAACAAGGTTTATCACAGAAATCTCCTTAGATTCCCCACCACCACCACCATTTGTTTTGCTGAGAATCACATGGGTCAACCTAACCTTCAGCTGTGAGACAAGGTTAAAGAACTGGAGATTGCAACAAGTAGGGTAGGAATCACCTTCAATCTGCTGCTTTTGTTCTTTTTTAAAAAATACAGTACACAAGGGTAAGCACAGATTTGGTCAGGAAGCTTGCTCTTAAATAAACAGAAAGTCAAGACCTATGCTAACTTAACTGGGAAAGGTATTTTTTGTATGCATAGTTTAACTATAATTAAAATTAATATAAAGTGAATTTATATATAGAAAATGTGGCAAAAACGGAAAAAAGTAATTGTTTTAGAATGACTGTTGCATATAAGTGTTTGACTTTACTACACGTTCATGTATACAGACATGTAGGAGAATAATGGTGTTCACAAAAAATCAGAAACTGCCTTGCGAAAATGTGTTGTTTCTGCCAGATCTAATTTTACACAACCTTTCAATATTTTGAATGTCTATTTGTTTGTTTTCTATTTTCTTTGGATCCTTTTCTGTTCACAGATGTAGAACATCTCAGAAACTTCAGTCTGGGCTGAGAAAAAACAATTTGAGTGGTGCCAGTGATCCTTTTTTTTCCCCATCCTCCTCCTGGAAATAAGGGTGCAAAGTAGGGTTTGCTCATCATAGGTTTTTGATTACTGTCGTTATTTAATACATAATGTAATATTTATCTTGGAAAACCAATATAATGAGAAGAATCGTGCACTAGAAGAACAGGCTGGTGATGTTTGCAAAGGTCCTCATACAAATTTTGTTGGATTTCGTTCCACAGTTTTGTACCAGCCATCGAGAAAGGGGTTTTTTTTGCACAGGTAGATTAATAGATTTTGGACAGATATGCACATAAATGAAAACTGCATTCATTTGAATGGATAGCCAATTAGAACTTCACTTGTCTTTTTAATATGTTGTGCAATACTGTGTCTCAAAACTGGATAGCTGAACAATTGAGGAGATGTGCAGTTCTAACGAGGGACTTACAGGCAAGGTTGGTGTTTGTAAGCTTTTTTGGAAAAGGAATACTCTGACTTCAGTTTCTATGTGGAATTCAAAGCACTTTCTTTAAGGCAAAAACTGGTTAAATAATGATGATTAGTCTTTCCCTACCTTTTTTAATTAATGCAGAAAAATACATTTTACAAATGATAAAATTATTCACAGATTTCTGACCTGAATATAGGATCTGTTTTACTTGTAACTGTTTTTAATTTTAATTTTTTTCTATTGTGACCTAGGTAGATTGCATAAGTGTTATTTTAGGATAATCTCTTCCTGCAAATTGTTTGAAGAGATAACTACCCAATAAATTGTCCCACATGGCCTCAAAACCCTAAAATGTTTGTCATTAAATATGTGTTCACGGGACTAACCACATACTTCTAAAGGAGGACTTCTCACTCATTGTCATCATCACCATAAAATGAAGATGCTGCTGTAATAATGGCAGAGGTTTTACGATCATTCTGGGTCTGATCATTGCCCATTCAGGAATGGCTATAAGAGATGTCCAGGGGAGAGAAAGAAGAGAGCAAGTTTATGTGATAGTTCTCTTAGTACTCTCTAAGCCTTCACTTACTTTCAGCTCAGATACTTTCTGAGTTTGAATGGATTTTTATGCAAATTATATGTAAATTCTACATAATCTCAATAGATTCCTCTTCTGTGAAATCACTCAGTGTAACTTGAGCCCACCTATACTTACAGCTTCCCTTGTATTCTCAGGCAAAAAAAAAAAAAAGCCTCCAGCCATAACTTCTTACGTTTGATTTGAGGTTTGCTTCTTTGATGCTTCCTTTTCCAGGTTAGAAGAGGTAGCGAATAGTCTACAGTCACCTTCGCAATGCCACTCATGGCCTTCAAAACTCTACCAAATGTCTTTCAACCCATGTTCTCTTTTTTCCAGATTTCTACTTAATTCTACTTCATATGAAAATCATTCTGCACTATTGATTATCCATTTGGCCCGTATAAGCACTTTCTGCTACTCCACCATTTTGGAGAGAAAGAGACCAGAACTGCAAACAGTGTTCAAGAGGTGAGTGAGCACAATGTAGTACCTGATTCTTTTTCTTCACTTCATAGCATTTGCTTTGCTTTTCTGATTGCCACTAAGCTCTAAGCTCACATTGTTATGTAATTACCTCAGTAACGGGTCACAAAGATACTGCTCCTGCATGGTAATGTTGAGGTCAGAGTCCATCAGTTCATAAGTAAAATCAGGATTTTTCTTTTTCCATGTGCATGACTTGACAATTTTTCTGTGTTGGGTTTGAAATGTCATTTCATTGCTCAGTCACACAATCTCACAAGGTTCTTCTGTAGTCTTTCAGTCAACTCTCTTTATTAGTGCACTGGATAATTTCAAATCATTTATTTCCATGAGCTCAGCTTTTCCTCTGTTTAATAGTAATTAGATGCAGATGTTTTTGAATCATCAGAAGAAAGAAATATTCAAGTTAGGTGAAACTTTGGCAAGTCATCTTTCCATAGTCCAGCTCAAAACAGGGTTAAGAGTGAAGTCAGACTAGGTCTCCCATGTCTTTCTGCAATCAAGTTCTTGAAAGCCTCTGGTGAAGGAGATTACCCAGCCTCTCTGGGAAACCCAGTCCACAGCTCAAGACTGACTTATATCTGTTGTGAAATTCCTCTACCTATATAGTGTCAATCCCTTTTCAGTATATGACTATTGTCCCTCAGTCTCTGATACAATCCAGTCAGGGGCCGTTCTTTTAGATGACTACTTCGAAGGCGAGATTAAGGCACACAACTCCAAATGCTTAGGTCTCAAACACACAACTCACTTTATTTGTAATGACAAGTAAAAGGGGGAAAGACTGGGGAAGAAAGACAGATAAGGAAAAGGAAAGGCTACAAAAGGAAAGTGCAAAAAGGGTACCACCACCAGTGAGAGAACCGGGTGTCTTCAGCCTCAGGCAGTCAGGGGAGAACTGCTGGAAGGAAAGAGATGGTAAGCAGACTGGAAACAAGACAGAGAGGAGACGCAGGCAGGCGGGACATGAGCAGGACGGGGGCAGGAAGAAAGGAGCGAGGAGTGGGGTCAGCAGCCAGGACAGGACCTTGGGCAACACCGACCGGACTGGACCGGGCCACCGGGCAACGCTGGGCACTGCCTTAAAAACCCCCCAGTGGGTACTCACTGGCCAGCTTGGATCCGGGCAGATCTTTCCACAGATCTTTCTGCAGATTGGCTAAGCTGCTGATATCCAGGCAGGCCGGCTGTGCCAAAGTGAGAAAATGTAACAACTTTCTGTTGTAGACGCTCCAGGACGCCAGCAAGCAGTCCAGAATGTCCCCTGGGTCGATGAAGACAGCCCTGCAAAGAGCCAAAGTCGGTGTCCGCCACTTTGTTCGGTCGCTCGGGGGGGTTGGGTGGGTGGGCAGGGTGCGCTCCTGTAAGCCTGCAAAACTTACACTTTGGCACCTCAGCCGATGGAGTTAGTGTGAAGTGGTTAATCACCGCTTGTGCAACTTTAAACAGCTTCAAAGAAGCCTTGCCCAAGGTGCTTTATTGCCCCATTAACACCTCTCACACCTCGGCAGAGCGGGTAATTACCAATTGCTTATTGCACTGTCAATGTAAAAACAAATTAGAGAGTTAGAGATGGAGCAATCTCTTACAGTCTCCCACTATGCACCACAGAAAGGAGAGTGACTTTATCCTCTTGGTAACCTCATAGAGTCACCAGCCTGCACTTTCTTGGATCAAGTTTCTTTTCCTTTCTGAAGATAGGTGTAACTCTGCCTTTCCGTCCTCTTTCAAAGCCCTCCCCTAACCTCTCTTACCCTTTAAAGATAACAGAGTGTCCTCATAATTCTTGAGAATTAGTATACATAATTTTTCTGTTTGTGGAGGTTGGCCTGCCAGCCCTCCTGAGACCCTTTATCCTATCTGTCATAGGATCTCTCCCACCAGTTCCCTGAGCTGGTGGGAGCTGAAGCTGAAGCCTACTGAGGTCTGTACCTTCTCGAGAGCTCTTATCAATTCTCTTGGGATTGGGAACCCTGCTATAACACAGTCATTACAAAAAATGTTGCCATTGTTTAGCACATCGCCAGCCAGTTCTTCCTTGCTAGCTAAACAGCAGATCCAACAACATCCCTGATTGCTCCAATATATCATCTGTGGGATTCCGAAAAACATTTGCATGTCTTGGTGTGGCTTTTTCAGATTTGGGAAATTCTACAGGGCTTCACAGACTCAGAGAATATATTTTCTCCCCCTGACTTCAAGTTGCTGTAAAGCTTATTCCAAAATTTAGATAGCCTTGCATATTAAATTCTGATATTGCACCTCAAAGAGACTGACTGGGGCACCCTCTTTCACATCAGGAACATGTGGTCTCCTGCACTTTTTGGAAGAGACCTTCCCTCTTTTCCGTCTCTCTTACACAAAAGCTTGTGAAACAGCCCTTTAATGACCCCTCCACATCTACCATCTGCAATGCATCAGCTGGGATGGTTCTTCAAATGCGGTTTTGTGTCCCTCTAGCTCACCTGTGTGGCAAAATAAGGCCAGCGGTCATATGGCAGGTTTTGATCCCTTTTCCAGTTTGCTAAAAACTCAACTCTCTCAACTAAAGTCATCCTGAAGTCAACAAGCTCTACCCCATCTTCAAAGAAACTCTTTTTCTCATTGAATGTTGCAATCTTGTCTTTTTATAGCGAAGTGCATTAACAGATAAGGAAATCAGGCACTTTTATCAGAGTCTGAGAAAAGTATTCTGCTAGTTTCAAGGTTTCAAAGATCTTTTTTCTGGGTACACCCTGTCTTGGCTGACCTAGCAGCTTTTGCAAGGAAAAAAATATTTTCTTTTATTTTTGGGTATTATGTTACAAGATGTAAAGCTTGTATGATAGCTTTTTCTTGCCAGTTCAGTGTTACCAATTGCATCAATACTATCATTTTAAATGCAGGCTCTTTATTTTTCTGTGCTACTACAAATGAGCAAGGTGAAAAGTCAATGGATGCAATTCCTCATCATTAATTTTATAATCATTACCTTACAGTGCAATTATTCTTATAGTTGTTTGACTGATTTTCTTTCTGTTCTTTGTATTGATGCCTGTCAGCATTAAAAAATTCACAACTCCTCCAGATTGAAGTTCCTGAAATCTGTAATAAAGAGAAGAACTTGTTTTTTTTAAAAAAATAGAACAAAAAAACCCAAAACAAAACAAATCCAACAAACAAAACAAAAACGAAAAAACCCCCCACAAGCATTAAAAATTAATTTTAACTGTTTCCTGAGGCTTCTATGAGTGAAGCCTGTGTAATTCACCAACAGACTTTAAAGGATATATGTGAAATAATATTATCTGTAATCAAGCAATGGACTCAGACTGGCTCCTGGCCACACACTTTGGCTCATGTTCGTTGGACAGTTGTTTAGTTTCTTTGGTCCAATTTAACCCAGCCTAACTTCAGGGATACAACAGAGGCATCTAATTAAGATTGTAATTGCTTTAGGTTCTCTTTGCTCAAAAGTGGAGAGAGAGAGGGACCTCTGAGAGGCAACTCAGATTTAAAATATAGGTTTATTTGCCCTTTGATGTGTCTGTCTTTCTCCAGTGACTAGCTGGGAAGATGAGGACAATTGCAATTCTAATTAAGTGCCTCTCTTAATACCTAAAATTAGCTAAGATTAATCCAGATTTCTGTGCCTTAATTTCCTTTTGTAAAAAAAAATTTAATTGTACTTGTTCTGTGTGAATATGTAGCACTAGGCATGGATATGATATAAATTTTAGTGATCTTTGTAATGTCAGTCATTTGTAATGTCAATATCAACTGCAGATTCACCTAACATAAAATTATCTTTCTTCAAAAAAGCTGAGTCACTCAGATGTGAAAAAGTTTTAATGATATTTCTTGTGCCTAACTGGCACAAAAGATCCTGTCCAAGGATTTAAGGGAGGCTCACCCTGTGAAGCCCCTTAGAAATATCAAAAGTGATGTGAATCACTTTTTTGAAGAACCCTGAAGATTATATTAAATGTTGATTTATTCTAATTTCCTTCATTGCAATGCTTACCCACACCACAAAACTCTCCCCATCAAGAAAGTATCAATTTTTTCACATTTATCATATTCCTGCTGTTGCTTGGAGACACAATGCCTCTACCCGTGGCCAACCAGTGCCACTACTAACACATAACACTTCCTGCTCCTAGTGCATACTACCTGCTCTTTGCTGGAAACTGTCACAATGATGATCTTGCCAGGACTGCCTATGGTCGCATGAAAATATGAGCATGTTCGAGCAAGGGAGGGCTCAAGCTAATTCTTCCTACATCCTGCACTGCTTTGTTCAACAAACCTCTGTCTCTTCCTTTCTCTCTCCTTCTCTCCTTTTGCCATCTATTAGAAGCTGCAAGACTAATAATTTAGTTTTTTTTTAAGTTAGAGGAGTTAAGTTGGAGGATCTCTCTGATGCAGCTGCAGAAGTGAGACAGTTTTTAGCAGCTGAAGTAAAAAGGAGGGGGGAAAGCTGCTCTAAAGAATATCACCTGGCTTTCTGCCATACAAGAACTTTCCTCCTTTTGTTGAAGGGTCCCAGGCTTTCTTCCTTTTGTTCTTTTGGATTTAGTAAAACCTTTTGTACCCCTTCCACTCCTTCTCCCCCAGGTGATCTACATAACTGCTGTTTGAGGTCAGCTGCAAGAAACGTAATGTCCTGAGTACAGTGCATCACCCTTAATCCTGATATTAGAGATCCAGCACTCTGGAAGCTGGAGACATTATTGATCTCCTGGCTGTCTGACCTCAGTCAACAGTTGTTCTGGTTACCAAGTGTGAGCCCCCCTACGAAAGGCACGAGAGGAATACTCTGCACATGGCTTCCGAGCAGAAACAGTTTTGCTTATGTAAGGGAGGGAAGATATTGGTAGCCAGGGTGATGCAGGTGGGCAGGGCAAGATCACCATTCTCCTGTGAGGTTCAGGGCAAAACTTGGGTCACCCCGGCAGATGGAGGCTCCAGGGTCCAGAGGTCTTCTGTGAGCTGTAGTCCACAGTGCAGAGCTATTGCTGTGCAGAGCCCTGAGGCACCTGAAGGGGACAAGAAAGGAAATTGTAGCTCTGAAGCATCAGATTTATCTATTTATTTTCTCCTCCCTGCAGACTCCTCTGACAAAGAAATTAGTTTTCCTTGAGTACATGTATTGACGTGCAGTCTGCTGCAGATACAACTCTCCTGTATCTCCCTGTCCCTAGCACACTAGACACTGTAATTTCTTAACTCATAAAACAGGGAAGGAGATGATCTCTTTGCAAATCTAATCAACCGTTTACAAATCTGCTCTTCTCTGTTATTGGTTAAGATCTAGATCAGGGAACAAAGTTACCCACCTCCCCTTCAGGTTCTCATTGGTCTTTGGTACCAGAAACACACAGTGTGTCTCAGCTTGGACTCAGGGTAACCTCCCTGCTCGAGGCACAAGCTTCCAGCAGTTGGTGGCCAGGGACAAGATGATGGATAACTCTACAGGGCACTTCAGCTTCCTCACACACCTCTGTCTTAGTGTGAAAGTCAAGCCATGCAACCATTTCAGTATGACGAGAACTGAATATGGAGGCACTTATCAGTTGTGTAATAATGACACCAAAGTCTGAGTACCCTGGGAATATGTGGAGATGAGTGGAAAATCAATATCTTCCATATCCACCTCATGATATCCATGAATTATGTATAATATAATGACGTAAGTATAATACATATAATATGAGTTCCGAAAGAAAAAAAAAATCATAGGTTGGGCTGTTTTGCAGATGAAACAAGGATTTACCCTGCAGGATCTCACCTGAGTCAATTACCTCAGCAGATCCCTTTGGTGGAAGTGTTTCTTTCCTTTCTGTCAGCCACAGCTAAGTTGCAGGACGCAGAAAAGGGAAATTTAACATCACACAACTCAACACCATCAGAGAGAGTAAAAGATATGGACAGTTCAGGTAGGGAGAAACATCACTGTGGTGTTTTTCATGGACTGCCACTGGGTTTTGCCAACACTGTGACCTGAATCTTGAACTGCAAAGTCATGAAACTCGTGTGGGGGTACCAGAGAAAGAAGGGGAAGGAAAAGCACTTCCTCGTCATATGTCTAACTGTGGGAAGAGGAAGACAGAGCTTTTCTTTTTTTGTTGCCTGGCTTTAGGCACATGACTTGGTAGACATCATTACTCTCCCTGAAAGAGCTTCCCCCCTTTAGAAAGCATTGCCATGCTTCCTAGGAGCTTTCACATCTTCACAGTACAAGTGCACATTTCACAGTATGCTTTTCAGGATTAGATTTGAAAACAAACTTAGAAGAGAGACAGAAGTGTTCCAGCTCACACCTGACAGACAATTTCCCCAAGAAATCTTTTTCTACATCTACATCCCAGTTTACCAGCTGGTTTACAAAGTGCAAACCACCAGACACAGTTCCTACTCCCTTGTCACAGCTAACTGCAGGACTACTAAGATGCAGGACAACAAGACTGTGATCATAAAGTCATCCATTTGACAGGTGAATTGTCCCTTTTCTCAGCTGCTTGTTAGTTTTTTTTTGAACATATGTTTCCCAAATGCAGGAGTTCCTTCCTGATGCCTCTATGAATGTATAGACATGAATTTCCCACTGCTGAGAAGCACCTTCCAGTTTACTTGCAAGTCCTAGCTAGAACTCATTATCATTCCTCACTCTTAAGACGGGAAAGTTGTGAAATGCTTTCCAACTTAGAGTCACAGATTTAAGTGTTTTTTAAAGTCGGTTATTTGGTTGGAGAATTAACCTCAGAGTTGGACAAGTTCAGCACTTTTTCCCCCTTGGCTTCAGCATGCCAGGAAATCCAGCACATGATAAGTATACATAGCTCTGATGTTATTGTTACTCAGATGTGTCTGCTGTTCAGCTGTTGACTCCAGATAGATCAAATCCTGATATTTAATAAGCACTGCTGCTGATTTAACTTGGGAATATTTAATATAATTTGTAGGATTGTGAGTCCTACAATATTTAAGCAGTTAAACACCACCACTTGGTTCAGTAGTAAAACTGTATATTTTTGGCTGGGATGGGAAAGATCCATATTTGCACTGTATTCTTCATGTTTTGAGTGCAACATCTGGCAATCTTGCAAAGGTGTTGCAGCATTTTTGGGTGCTAGATCGTGAGAAAAAGATGGGGGGAGTGGGTATGGGGAGAAAGCTCATGATGAAATGTTCCTTCAAGAGTCCATATTTCTTAATTACTACACCAAATTGTTCCTGCTCTGTCACTTTCCCAACTGTCTCAACCAGCTCACGTACATGCTTGTGGCAACCATGCAAGGAGAAGAAAAACTGACCTGCTCTTAGATGAGGAGACTCCCAGAACTGCAGTCATAGAAACAGTGGGTATTTGCTATTTAGTCTGTCCCCTCTGACATGGAGTCCAGGTGAAGTGTGGTCCTCAGAGACGAGCATTTCCAGAGCTGTAATCCCAGTTCTGAAAATTGTTCCTGCTGTGGCCTCTAGACAAAGCATTTTTCCTCTGCACCCTTGTTTCAATATATTTTAGAAGAGGTAAAATACCTGCTTGACAGAGTCATCCATTTGGAAGCTGGGAAACACTTTTCGCACAGCATTTTTGATTTTGCATTTCTCCAATAACCCGTTTCTCTAAACAATTTCCCTACGTAATTAATATGATGTTACTGAAAGAAAGAAGAGGGTGATCAATACAAGACTGAATCTCCACACCATTTACACACAAGGATTTTTGGGGTGGAGATTAGCACAGTGAAAGGATGTCACTGAATTGTGTTATTTATTATTGATGTATCGGTAGCTCCTGAAAGTCACGGTCAAATGTGAAGTTATCATTCAACTTGACTCTAACTATAACAAAACAAAACAAACAAGACCAAACAACAACTGCAAAACCCAAAACCAACCTAACAACACATCTTCAAAGATCTTTGAGTCTTGAAACACTTTGGAAAGTACCGATATATAAACATTTGCTGGAAAATTGTATTTCCTAGGCCTGTTTTCAGACAAAGAGCATCAGGAAATTTAGCCTGTGAATCTGTATTAATGTTTGGTCCCAAGTATTCACTAAACATAAAAATATATACCATCTGTGCAGAGTCTAGCAGTGGGATTCAGCCAACATTTATCAGGACTGTGCGGTCCATATGGGTCCACATGGGGCACAATATGAGGAATGTCGTGGTATTAAACTCAGCTGAAAACTAAGCACTACACAGCCACTCCCTCAATCCTCCTCCTCTCTGCTCCCAACGCCAAAGAATTTAACTCTATTCCAGCTGAAACCAGGACACTCCTCTAGGATGATATTGTTCTAATTTTTGTTGTCCAATAATGTCTTGCTATTTTTCCTATTGAAAACTCTCTTAAAAGGTTTATTTTAATTTTACTTTATAATATCATTCTGAACATATTTCTTTGTAGGAAACTTTGAATGAAAAAGATACCAGTCAACAAGCAGAGGGAAAGAAAACTGAGAAACTATGAAAACATACTCACTATGCCAGCAGTGGTTAAAAGGTCCATCACTTTCAGTGGAATGTCCCTCATCTTGAAGTTCTCATTTCTCTTTGGCAGTGGGATATTTTTCACTTTCTATACATAATGAAACTCTTCATCTTTCCCTAGATATTCTTTCTGAATTTTTTTTTAAACAGCCTTCCCTTGGTATCTCTAAATATCAAAGATTGAAGTCTTCCTTTGTATGTTGTCCTTCTACAAGAGGACTTCTGCAGCGTCTCATGAACACTCCTGCTATCTCACTGATTTCCTTCAGTTAAGATTATTTCCTAATCCTGTTTGAGAGTGTGTGAGAGCTAGTTTTCAGTTAGAAGCAGAGAAAAATGAGTGTCTGCCTTATAATGTCATGTGAGTGAGAAATTGATTCAAAAACTGCACCTTGTCTCACCCAGCATTTTAAGGAAACCTGTTCTTCCTCTTTCTTAGAGGTACCTCTGACAAAACTTCCTGGTGCTACGAAATGTCATCTAAGAACTCAGTACCTCCTGAGAAGCTCCAGGGCTCATATCTCTCCTCCTCTAAGACAGTAGTATGTTCTGCATACCAAGATGATATGAGTTGTGCAGTCTGAGTGAAAGCTGTCCTTCTTTTGAGAAAGATAGTAGTAATATACTTCTTCATTACTGGTTAGAAACTGCTAGTGTAGAAACAGAATTTAACAGGAATAAGAATCATGACTTAAACCAGAGATTAAAAAGGCCTGTAATTCATTTGTACCTCTGTAGTTTTACTACTGAGAACTTGTGGAACAAACTCCTGGAGTGTGATATGCAGGCACAGTAAATTGTGATAAAAACCCTCAGAAGATACCTATAACAGGAGCAGGCATTTTTTGTTGTAGTTTATACAAGTAGACTATGAGCAAAAAAGGAAAAAATTCTTCTCCATTAAATTATAAGGTAAATACCTACAAACCAAATTAAAATAAACCACATTTCCTGAGTTTTTTTCTGTAAGACTTATTCATAAATTAGGATTTATTCATAAATAAGGATTTATGAATCACAGAATCAAAATGCTTGAGATGAGGATGGATCACCTGGTCCAATCCCCCCTTGCTCAAGTCTGGATACTTAGTCAGTGGCCCGGGACTATATCAATCAGGCTTTGAATATCTCAAAGGATAAACACTCCACAACCTCTCTGGGAGGTTTGTCTAGGGTGTGACCACCACCTCCCCCAATATATTAGTGTTTATTGGTTTCAGATGGACTGTCACATGTTTTGTTTCTACACATTGCCTCTTATCCTGGTCATTCTCAGTTTTTGAGAAGTCTTAATTTACTGTACAAAGTCTTACATAGCCTTTTCAAAGAGGAGAATATTTTGTAAATAATTGATGCAAAATGCTCAATCTCATAGAATTCTGTTAGCAAATCTATGCTATTGTTAAACTAAACAAAGACAAAGTAAGTTTAGCCAGCTAAATATATGCCAACTCTGTCTGTCTTAACAGTATAATTCACATTCTGCTGTCCTTGTTCTTCTGGGTAAATTAACATGAGAAAAAGGAAGTTTATTTTCTATCAATTTGTACTTTACAGAGAAACTGAAGCCTAAAATGTTTGCAGGAGATCATAAGTTGAGTTTGCATAACTATCACAAGGGAAAATACTTCAGTTAATAGTGTGTTGGTAGTAGTCTTAAGCATACTGTTGTCACGTACAAGCAAATCTCATCATTTGTGTTTGAATTGTCACCTAAATATTTCATTATATTTACATTCTTCTTGTGAATTTCAAGGGTACTCAGGTCCTGAGGCGTGATTCTTCTTTTTTTTTTTTTTTTTTAATGCCCTTAACTTCTTAGTTTCTCTCTGATGTGTACTATTTTAAGATGGCAGAAAATGCAGCTGTTATATGGAAACTCTATATTCCTCATTCAAGTAGGAGACTCTGAAGCATGACGAAAAAGTAAAAACAGGAGATGATAACACGAAGGGCAGAAAGGCAAAGCAAACAAAGAAGTTAGAGCAGGGCATAGAAAATGAAAATGCAATTGTAAAGGAAATGCAAAAATAACTTTCAAAATTGAGGATATAATGTTATCTTAGGCTTATGGTAGGGTACAAATTAATTCATACCTTCTTGTGATTTATGGTGTCACTGTTAAACCCTTAAATAGTATTAAATCCATGCAATTCAAAGTTACATAGCGGTTTTTTTCTGCGTACTTTATGTAACATCTCCACAGATAGTCCTCTATTCCATGCACAGCCACAAATGTGATTTTAAAATAAATATTGCATCACAGGGGCCACTTACTGAGCAAGCAAAAAGCAAAAATACATTATCTGAATAGCAATTGGGTAGGGATAAAACACCTCTACAGTATTCTATAAGCATTAGCTTTATCAAGAGGCATTATCTAACAGCAAGGTGCATCTGCAGAAAATACAATGTTCCTAACTACTCTGGTAATTTATTTTTAAGTATTGAAGAACAAAGTATTTGCAGGGTCAGCCAGAAGTCATCATTGACGGGAAATATGTGTGATCACACAGAGATTATGGAGGAAATACATTCAGTTCATCCAAACATTACAATAATAGGATTAGAAGATAATAGGATTATAAATACTAAACCTTTGAGGATAAATTCTACTGTTGAGAAGATCTGTGACTGGATCTCTTGATTGTCTGCCGATCTTTTACACCACTAGAGGAAGAGGAATCATTTGGAGTATTTCCTGACTTAATTTGGGTGTTGTTTCAAACATGATTTTTTTTTTTACCAACTCTGTCATATGTTGTAGCCTCCCCAAAACCTTTTCCAGACATATTTTTCTATAATTCTATAATACCTTAAGTATGAATTATTATTGTAAGGAGCTTTGTTCATCATGCCATATACACAAAGAGGAGTGGCGTATAATAAGATCTGCTTTTCAACTTCTTTTTATGAAAAAAGACCAGAGTCACCATACAAAAATAATTGTTTCATGATGGATTGTTTCAGACAAGGAATTCAATTCTCCATTGTTTTTCATTCTGTATTGTCTTAGGCAAGGCTGTATTTTGTATATGATTCTGCTTTATACTGATTTTGAACAAGTATTTACACTAGCTATAGTGTCAGCTATAGTCAGGGGGGGTTTAATTTCCACTCTCCCCATTCCCAGCAAAAAAAGGCCAAACATAGAGTCACAGCTCTGTCATTTTACAATGGTAGAAGTTCCAAATTTTCCTTCCTATCAGGCTACTAGGGAGACTGTACAAGAGGAATATGCCATGGACCACAGTCACAAGTTTGAACTAACACAGAGAAGTAACAAAGTGTCCAGGGGACAGTGTGATGCTGGAAGCTCTTGCATTTCAATTAGGAAAGCAGCAAGACTTGGGGGCGGATCCTGTGTGTATACACGAGTGCACTAACCATAGAGAAAAACAGAGATATTAAAAGTCCGCGTACAACTGCAGAGCTATTTTATGGTGGGATAGCTCATGCAACTGGAAAACAGCAATGTGTAGATACAGACCAAGAAAATGAAGGTTGTGCCGCCTTCATACAGCTGCAGGAGACAATTGCAAAGCTTGGAAATCATGGGGAATTTTAATGACCTTGATATTTTTGAGAAGTGTAACATAATAAGGTATGAGAAATACAAGAGATTGATGAAGTGTGATGATGAAAACTACTTGATACAAGTCATCAATGAGCCAGTTAAGGAAGATACATTGCTGGACCCATAATAGAGAAACAAGTAGGAATTGATTCATAATGTGAAGAACATGGGTAACCTTGGCTGTAAACGACCATATGATTGCAATGTTTAACATCCTAAGAGAAATCAGTAGGATAAATAAGAAAATTACAATCCTGGACTTCAAGGGAGAAGGCCCATTGACTTAATCAAGAATCCACTCGGAAGCATCCTGGCACCTAGGACGCCTAGGTAATCTTCAAGGGTAATCCTTAAAGCAAAAGTATGGTCTGTTCTAACATGTAGAAAGTTAAATAAGCATGGAGGAGACCAGTATAGATTACCAGAGAGATCCTGATTAAAAATGAATGTTTAAAAGGAAGATAGAAGAGCACCCAGCAATTGGGTGACCCAGATGCGTGGAGCCCAAGCACCAAAGGATGGAGATAGGGGGGCTGAGATAGCTGAGGTGAAGCTGATGAGTAATGAAAAACAGGAGAACTTCTAGCCATTAAGTGGAACAAAAGGAAGAATGAAAAAAGTGGAGGCAGAAACCTAATGACAATAGGCTTAGAAAAAGCTGAAATACTCAACAACCTTTTTTTCATTTTTTCTGGTAAAGTCTGCCTCTCCCTCCACAGAGACAGCATTATCTCAGCAACTTTTGTCCAGTGGATTCTGAAAGCAGTATTTTATTCCTCAGCATCAAAACAAAGGTCTGTCTCTAAGTTGACATCATTTCAATTGTTTTATCTCTGAAAAGAGGAAGCCCATGAGAAAAAAATGATATTAAAAATTGCAGAATAGGAGAGTTATCCATTCTGGTAATAGTTGTGCACTGGGATCTTGTATCCATAGTAAACTATAGAGCAGTTTGAATGTGGGGTGGATTTGTTTCTAACTGGAAGGATACCAATCCTAATGTACAGAAGACAGGAAAGATCATTCTGAGAGGTGTGAGTGATTAATAATGACTGCATTATTATTGTTCTGGTTTGAGATTTCTCTCTACAGTTCTGAGAAAAAAATATAACATTCATATTAGGTGTGTACTCTGCTAGAAAACATAAGAAAGAAAAGTTAAGAATTTCCTAAATCTGTCAAGAAATATTCACACAAGAAAAAAGTAAATTCATAAAAAGTATGTATCTTTGGAGGTATAGTTTTCAGAAAATTGGAAGAAACTAACTTTCAAAAATTTAGAGGAAGCAAGAGCTTTTATATTTGGCACTAAATGTCAGGGAGTAAGAAAGGTATTGGTCATGCCTGCAGAAGCTTTCTAAAATACTTTCATGCAAGAGCTGACTTTCAGCACTTAGTCAGAATCATGAAACATCTTTTATTCACAATTAAATCTGACTAAAATTTGTAAAATATTTTTTTTAGGAGAAAAAAAAATAATTGTATGAAAATGGGGACGTTATTTGTATTGGCATTTCTGAAACTAAAGGTTTTGGTCTGACCTGGTAGATTCACAAAAAGCCTTACCTACCAAGCACACAAGTAGGAAGATGTGAGATGTTTCAGTGTTCTTTCATCTTCCCATGTACCATAGCCTGACATGTAGGGAACTCATGTAGGAAATCGAAGGTCTCAATCAACATTCATGTGATGTGTGACCTGGGCCAGGAATCTGGAAATTTCCCATCATTTCATCTTCTTTTTTTTGTTAAAAATGTCTGATTTTTTATTGTTGTTTTGTCTTTCTTTCACTTCAGAGATTCTGCTTTGTTATTTTAATTTTTTAATTATTTTTTAATTTGTTTTTACCTTAACAAAAATATGTTAGTTATTCTGACACATCAGTTTAGTGTGCAATCCAGAACTCTCTTATTGCATTATTAATTGTCTAATGCAACAGAGACCAAAAATGCATCCAAAATAATTCTCAAAATGCGTTATAATGTTGACCAAAAAATATAGATGGCCTACAAAAATGGTAATATTAATTCATCTGCCTTTCCTCATTTGGATCAACTATTTTTTCCTGGGTTACAGGTGCATATATTTTATCTTATATGTAAAAATCTCGTAATGTGGATAATCATACCTACATGTTATGTGTGCACATTATAAGGAATGCCGGAAATTTCTGTTTCTCCATGTGAGGGGTGATGCACATTGCACGTCACTCTGCAGACCCCCTTTTTGATGTCTCCTGCTGCTTAATTCGATATATATAGGGAATACTAGAGTAGTGAAGGGATTAGTCTCTGAGTATGAGATGTCCACTGCACTTCTCCATCCACATTTAGCCACTAGTACCATACAAAGCCCTAAGGGGGTTGGTGGGAATCTTAGCTATGGATAAAATGAGCTCTCAGCTTCCCAGGGCCAGAGGCAAGGATGTCAGTAGCACTGCTACCTGCTCTCCCTAAGATGAAATCCATTTGTGAATGAGAAAAGGGTTCCAAAATACCCTAAAGGAATAACAGAAATTCAAAAAAAGTTGGAAAATGGCCTATTACTTGCTTTCTTAGTGCTGTCACTGGTTTTAAACAAGTATTCCTTACTCTTCATATGCATCATAGCCAAGCATTAGATTTTCCATAGCATATTTATCCTTTCAATGCTTAGTCTGCATTATTGTGTGTGTTCATACAGAGAATGAGTTATTCAAAGTGTGAGCAATGATAAAGTAAGTAAACCTTTCAAACAAACACATACCCTGTCTTGTACAATATGCATGTTTTGGAGAATGTCCATTTTTCAATAACAGAGTTACTGAAGGTAGTCAGAATATTTTCTTCTTATTCACATCCTTCTGAAGGGGTGAAAACAGACATTCTTCATGAGATCCTTCTTTGGGAAAAATACTAAGAGTAGGGAAAACTGATTCCCTGAGTGGGATATTCCAGAAATAGGAGTATTTGGGAATTTATATAATTCAGACTCCCAGTGTAAATTAAAGGATTTTAAAATTCAAACAGTCTAGGGAACACTTCTGAAATGGGCCATAAGTTTTTTCAGGGGAAAAAAAAGTCAGCGTTGATTGACAATGAATACTTTCACACTTTCACATCAAATTGAAGAGAGACAATATTCTAAGGGACAGTATGAAAGTATTCTACTTTAAACAGAGGATAAAATAAATCTTTGAAATGTTTTGGTAATGCAGACTTTGCTAAATATCTATCCTTTCAAGGCTTTGTTAAAGCAATGTTGTTTACGAAGTCTGAAGCTGATGAGAAGCAGAAGAAAATTAAGAAATGTTATCTAGGTGACTTCCTGTGAACAGTCAGTTGGTCTCCTTCAGACTTTTATAGAGGGCTCAGATAAATGGACAGAATGTTTAAAATTGGACTGCACATAATGAAAGTGCCTTGTAAGTATTAAACACCCAAAGACAACACAAAGCTCTTCAGACAATTACTGAAGTCTGAATAGCAGCTATGCGTTGAAAAGCTAGGATCGTAAACTAGCAGGGAATCAGAGCAGCATTTCATATGACTCACTCAGCACCCCCACCGGGATAGGTTTTTATGTGCGTGCATTGGTGATAAATTGAAAGGAAAGGAATGTATAGGTAAATATCTATTTAACTTTTTCAATGTCATTATTTAGAATTTACTTTCTATCTTCTACAGCTTATTTTCCAGATTCAACCCGATAAATGTATCTTTCGAGATACATATCTATACATAAGATCACAAAAGCAAGCATGCATGTATTACATGTTTACATGTAATTGTAGAAGGAGGACAAAGATGAAGTGTCATAATTCTTCCAGGACTGAACACACTACAAAGCAGTATATTGTCATGGTGGTTTACACAGAAGCATCAACTAAGACTCATGGATCTTTCTTTGTGATTTCAAAAAAGCTTATCTACCTTTATTTAACCTTTGACACAGAATGTAAAATATTGGTAAAAAAAGACCTTTTAAATTATAAATGCGTAACGAATTATTTGGCCACTTCCTGAGAAATACTATATATTATCTAAAGAGAATTCAAGCCTCCTGTTTCTAGCAGTGCTGAAGAAGGACAGTACTGGCACGCCACTACCACATCAGAGACCTGACAAAAAACAACAGTGGGCTTTTTCTCAAAATGATTTGGCTTTTGCAGTGGCCCTTTCCAGAACATGAAATTTTGCACGTAATATTCCAAGCAGTCTAAGCAATCAATTAATTCCCTGTCTCTTGTTTATGCTGTTCTTGAAAGCCAAGTTTTCTGCGTGTTCGTCAGTAGGCAAATCCTTAAAGCTGATTTTTCTATGTGATTTTGCAGATTCTTTATTTCAGCAGGGAACTCCATAGGCTTTTTTATTTATCTTCCAGATACCAGGAAGATACATAAACTTTATTGTTGTTATTGCCCATTTGATGAGTCTGTGTCCCTAATGGCTGACTACTGACTATTGAAATAGAAAACAAAAAATCCCCCAAATTATACCAAAGTATGAAATAAGACTCCCAAGGGGAAAACTCACTCTATTTTCTTTATCTCATCCAAATCATAAACCACTTGTGAACTGCACGTGTCCCAATATTCAAATGCTTGTCACAGAGAGCCCTATCTGACGGTCAACATGTCCTCTCTGTATCACTCATCGATTGCCAGATGTATAGTCATTGCACCAGGGGAAAAAAGTTTCTTCGTATTTTCGGACTTGTTTTTATATTTATTCTTTACTTTAGGAGCAATTTATTGACCAAGAGAATGCTGAAAATATGTTTCTTAAAATGGACCTGATGGGAAGCCAAATTGCAAAGATGGATCATGCAAGGCATTGATGACGAGATACAGGTCTTTCACACCTAGCCTGATGTTTCTAATCTGGCCTGAAGTTGTCTGTTGCTACCACCTAATAGCTCTTTAGTAACCAGAGAAAATGAGCTTATGGTCTTAGTCTGCTCCACTGGATGACATATTGATATGCAATACTTAATAATGAAATTTTGTGATTTCAACATCATGGGTTTTGTTCACAAATTAAAAAAAGGAGAACAACACTCTCTAGGAAAGTTTTTGAGAGACCAGCTCTAACTTTTATGGCAGAACTGGAAAAAAATTTCAGCACTAAATGGCAAAAATCTTTGCTTCTTATTGATGCTCCTACTTCAGTTATCCATATTTTTCAGGCCAACTGCCTGTGACGTGTGCTAGGAATAAGCAGGTCCACAACTTCATAGGTGAGACTGGCAAGACAGCTTTGTTATGGTGAAATGTAAAAGAACACAACTGAACAAGTCAAGAGTAAGCAAAAAAGGGGCCCAATATAAAATGTCTTCCACTTTATATAAGGTAGGTGTGGCAGTTTGAGCCACATTAGAAATCCAAAATCCAATCTCCAGGCTTCCTCCACCCCTCTCACAATTTATCCCAACACTGAAGAGAAACCTTTCAGGCCAGAGGCTTCTATAGGGGAAGGGGGAAGTATTTACATTTATTTGCAGAAATAAATACACTGTACAAACTAAAAGCAACTATATATATAATTACACTTCTATCAGTCCCTTCGAAGCTTCTCCTTTTAACTTTAGTCCAGGAAAAAGCCTTTTCAGGCTGATAAGTAACCAGTCTGTCTCTCGTGGGAGTGTTCGGGGACCCAAACGCTCCCCCCTCACCAAGCTCCAGCTGTTTGTGGAAGTCCTTCCTTCCTCACAAAGTCCAAGAATGTAGCTCTGAGTTCTTTTCTCCTTGGTCATGTGTCATTTCTGCTGTGTGATCTTTCTCTCATACCTTGGTTCACTGCTGTAGTGTAGCTTATCACAGTAGGCATTTAGAAACTTCATTCCTCTAAGTCAGTTTTCGGCTGTCAGTCAAACCTCGGCAGGGCAACTCCCTAGTCCATTGGCCCATCTCCAGTTTTGCTTGGGATTATTTTCCCTAGCGCCGAGCTGCTTTATTATCAGCCCGTCCACTTGGCTCTGCTTTAATGCTGAGCCTTAAAATCACTCCCACTAAACAGTGAGAGGAAAAACAGCCCCCTTCTGGAGCCTGGCTGCAAAGGGGGGGAAAGAAGAAGAGGGCTTGGCCACAAGGCCTGCCTCTCTCTCTCCCACTTACCAGTTGTTTGTGACTCACGTCCCTCACAAACACTCACTCCAATGCTGCCTCTAACTCTGGCCTAGGCAGAGTTGGTGGGGCCGCAGGGCTCCCCTCCCCCCCGGAGGGGGGAAGAAGGAGCCCAGCCACCCCTTGGCTTTCTACACCTACACGCAGCAGACACCAACAGCAGAACTGCCAACACCTTCAGGTGCTGTGTATATGTGATTTTGAGCAGAAGTGAACAAGACGAGTGGTGATTGGCTCTCCAGGGAACACTGCCCTGGCACCTAATCACCTCTGAGCACCCGACTCCCAGGGGGGCCAATGACAGTAGGGTAGGGAAGGTGCTAGAACAAAAGGAAGAGTTAAGGCAGAGCATTTAAATTATGACCACAAAGGGAAGACATAACCATACGTGGGTAACAGCTGTAATGCACCAAATATTGATCAATAGAAAAACAGAGTTTAGGGATAAAGGAGATAGGAAAACTGGGTTTACATACATGAGAAATAAGGGAGAATACATGAAAGGATAATACAATAAAATACGAAACGCAACATAACATAAGGCTTAAATACATATTCTCAAACTGTCTACAAAAGTCCACATCTGCTTATCTTTGTGAGGAGGGATTCGTCTTTTGTGTATCTCCAACAACTGTATTAGATTACTGTCAGTGTGGTCTTCTTATTTAACCTCACACCTTATTTAATCCACTTTCACCATTATTCACTAGAGTACAAACACACCTCCCTGGAAACGGGGAACACACCATTAAAATTTGCCCACAAAAGAACCATTGTGAGTTGCATTGGATAAAACTCATCCTGAATTTAGTCCCCAAACTTAGGTAAACATAACTAACTTTTTTCAATTATATTATAAAAACTGTGGGAAAAAATATATATTCAAAACATATTAATTATAAAATGGGACACCGAATTATCTTGTTCAGTTTAGAAGAAAGATTGGTACCTTTTAAACACTACATTGTAACAACAACAACCTGCTTTTGCCAAATGGGACACATACGGCCTCACTTGACCACAGTGGGTTCTCTTGCAGTACTTGTTTAACTTATCTGCCATCCAGGTACCCTGAAGCTCAGAAGTTATGCCTCTTTATTTTACCCTTAAGAAGCAAGACAGGAGAGCTCAGGCTTTTCCATTCCTCCATTTAGATAATGTAGGAGAAGTTGGCAATATGGTCTATTTCTACTTTTTTTCCTTTTTTTATTTTTTTTTAATTGAGTAGGGTCCATTTTTTGTCTTTCAGAGCCTTCCATCTGTATGGAAGTGGAAAAAAAGAAAATCTTCTATTTTCTTTTGTGTTTTTTTCTTTTTTTTTTTTCCATTCTACCATTTGGATTCAATCCATGGACAATTTACATTTTCCACTAATGCTTCCTACCTATATACTTCCATTTTCTGGAATTCCTTGCTGGTTCTTGGTGCACAGACCATTTCAAGGTGTATCCTAAGGCTAGTCCAACTTACTTGGAAGTACCAAAAGAGAGAAAGACTTTGTATATGCTTTGTTAAAAATATGAATCCAAAAACTCTTAGCTGGTGATATCCCATTTTAATAGGATGGAGTAGAAAACCTTCTACATGGTAGAAGATTGCATCTTGCAGCTCTTTTGTAAAGTTTTAACTGACTAAACAAACAAGCAAACAAACGAAACCCACAAAACAAAACACAAAGCCCTATTTTTTGGTTACATCTAAGTAACAAAGGTAACTGTGGATCTTCTGTCAAAATGGAATATAAGCATGAGACTCCATCAGTTTAATAGAGCTATGTTATCATTACTTTCAGTCAAGACATTAGATGTAGTAAAAGATATTCAACACATTTCTTTTTTGCTAGAAGCAAAGATTGAAAGAATTGAGGTGCGGTGCTCTCATAGAAAAACCAGTCTTCTCCTTTGGTGATGCCTTTAGAAAATATTTGTACAATCAGGAATTAATTTTTTGGAAGTATATTTTCTACATCTTCTCATTACATTAATAAAATTGTAGTCATTTGCCATAATAATTTTATTAATTGCTTATCTTCATGTAGGCTATTAAAACACAAAATCTCCCAAACTCATTTCATACCAACCAAATGAAACAAAACTATATGAAGAAGCTTCATTTTTTTGCAGATGTGGTCCACAGTGTTACATATTCCCCAGTTTCATCTGTCTTTATCTGTCCTCTCTTTCTGAAGCCTGTTAAGTTGGCACTCAGACTATTTACACTTTTATCAGGGCCATATTCTCATGCTGTACTGGGGAATTATCCTTATCCTATAAAGTCTGGAATCACCTGTAAGATACATGGACATCTTCTGCTCCAGTTGTGTTTGATAAAAAGAGGGAATTCTGCACATCTTGACAATCGTTGCATTCTCTAGTCCAAAAGGAAATCTGTTCAATTCTGTTTCCAGAAATAGCTTGCACCGATTGACATCCACAGGTCCAAGGGCTGTGGATATTGTTTTGCCTTGTCTTTTCTTTGGTCACTCTACTTAGATACAAGAGTGAGTATAACCTAACAAATGCTGCAAAGCATCCGGGGAATACAACAGCATATGCTTTAGGAAGTAGAGGATGACGCATAATACAATTATTAGTAGGACTTGTTCCACACAGGTATTTGGGAGCCTAGCTCACCCTGATTACCTTTATGCATCTGGGCTTCTGCCTCTGTCTCTTGGGAAGCTGATTATTTACAGACAGAAGAGACCAGTCTTAGAGATGTAAGACTATGTACACGCACTCCATATATCGTGGAAACAGATATTTTAAAGATTCACAGAATCACGGAATATGCTGAGTTGGAAGGGACCCACAGGGATCATCCAGTCCAACTCTTTTGTTTCACTCTCCAGACATGAGGTATAACTTGTAAAATTCTCTACTCAGCAGAAGTTGAAGCTTCTTGTAACCTAGGAAGTTCTGATTCTGTTCTGAAGTTTATTAGACAGTAAGTCTTGAAGAACAGAGGGTAATGATTTGGCATGGGTGATGAATGTGCACACAGCAAACAGGAAACTCACACAAAACAAAAAATACATCCTGATTACCAAACATCTTAAACTACCCAGAGCAATGTAATGGCAAGAAGCCTACTTATGCCCAGAGATTTTTCTCATACTTTCTTCCCAGACAGTATCTCATGAAATCGATCTGTTTCCTGTTCCTTCTGTACACCTCTCAGCTTGCAGATTGGCAGGATGCATTCTCATTCCAGTGCTGAAGCAGTCAGTTCTTGGAGCCACTAATATCCTTCCAGTGCACCAGAAAATGCAGACAAAACTTACAAACTATGAAGCAAGCCAGATGAAATGTACCAGTTAGCTCTAAAAGGTGAGATTTCACTCTCTTGTTCCCTATACATCTCCCATCATTCCTGGAGAAAAACAAACAAACAAACAAAACAGCACCAAACCACACAACTGAACAAATCTCATTGGTTAAGATACTTCAGAGATCTTTTATGATTGCATGCTTATCAACATGGTAGCCATGCAAAAAGAGTAAAGTTTCAAGAACATACGCTCGTACACTATATTCTGGCTATCAGGATTGAAAAATATGTGTGTAACACCATAAATGTGGTTATGACTACTTTTATTTGAAAGCAAGCAGAGATTAAGAAAGTTTCTTGAGGTTAGAGACGACAATGGTGAATGGGTGTATGTATTCTCTGTGAGGTGATGCACATCATAAACAGCTCTATAAAGCCAAGTCTGTTACATATAGGTTAACAGGTCTGTATATTGTGTCTTTGAATATACACTAACGTCCATAGAAGAGCAATTTACCAAAACCTTGTGTTCCCGAGGGTTTTTAGGAACATTGCTTCACCTCTTCAGAAACGGAACAAAGCCTCTCTTGAGGAGGTGAGGACTCCAGGCTCTTTGCCCTATTGGAAACACCAGAAGCAACATCACTCCCAGGCCAACTTTACCTGAAAATTTTAGGAGAATGAGTAATTTAAACACCTAAGGAGAAATTGACATTATTCCGTTTTAGTTCTGAACACAGGCAGGAAATGTATAACTTCCATCTCTCTACATGTGGTTAAATTTATGCTTCAGTCAATGGAGAGAGAGAGTCTCTAGTAAAAGGCCATTTAAAATTAAATTACTTACCTTAGCTATTGGGAAAGCCTATCTAATGGTCAGAGAGGGAGCCAGGGTATTCTGGACATCTAATTTATCTAACCAAGCTGCACGCTGAAGTTGGAAGGGATAGTAATGCGGCAAAATACTAAATTACTGCATCCTGTAAATGCCAAGACTAGAGCGTGAGAGGCAGAGCTTCTTTTGTTTTCAGAGAACTTGTAGTGGAATGATTAATTTTGTTTCTTTCCATGTGGTTATTCACAAAGGGTCAAACCCAGTCCACATTTATGTTTTCTTCATCTATTAATTTCTGGTATAATTTGTAGCAGTAAACCTGCATTATATGGGAAAACTGTTGTTTAAACATGTCTTAAAATGACTTTTTGTGGTCTCTTTGCAAACACATGCTTCTTCTTCCCAACACCCCCCACGACAAGTGTTATCCCATGCAAGAATGTCCTGAGAAGATATCCTGAAGTCTTCTCATTGGCCCCTTTTAACCTCTTCCTATTGGTTGTTAACCCTTTCCTGCGACCTGTAATTGGTTACCCTGTGAATCTTCCTAACCCTATAAATGTAACATCCCCAACAATAAACTCTTTCTTGCCTCCTCTCTGCGCCGGTGTGCTGTCTCTGTGCCGGCCATGGAACCACGTGGGTGGGAGGAGGAGGGGAGAGCACCTCTCCCCTCCAGGCTCAGGACCTGAAGAAACCCCTGATGCTGGAGTTCCCTTTCCCTATCCTTCAAGCCATCAGAAATGGTTCCTCAGATGGAAATGGAACTAGAACTGGGCCGCCCCACGCCATGGGGGGAAAGGGATCCAGAATAATTCTTTCTCCTGCAGCCCATGATGGTGTCTACATTTAGTAGGCATTCCATTGTTCCAAAATCAATTACAAAGGGAAGATACCTCCTGAAAATGGAAGACTACAATAACAGTTATTTATCTTATAAACTACCATATTGTTATTAAAGGCAAAAATAACACGTGTTTGAATGAGAATTGAAAGTTCTTAAAGCTCAAAAATAAGTTGCTTAGTTTTACTTTGGAAATCTTGGTCCATTTTCTTCTCTATTCTCCAGAATCTTCTTATGTGACATCCAGGGAGCACATCTTATGACTAATAGTCTTCATGGGCTGTCAGAATGCTTATGAGTAATTTGTGTAGCATTACAAGAATGCCCATAGGAAAGTCCCTTCTCCATGCCTTCCACACGATAAAGACCTCAAAAAGTCTTTGCAAATCATTACACCTCTCAAGCAAGATTAGGCATTACCTAAGGCACTTAGGCAGTAAGCTTATTTTTTGTTGTTGCTGGTCGTTGTTTAAAATATGGGATTCTCTGTAGTAAAGGCTCTTTTAACATTTATACACTTACACATACACAGATCAGCAAGCGATAATATCAGCACAGACACTGAAGCAAAGAAGTTCAGTGGTAGGTTCATGCTTTGAGCAATGGGGCAAGAGTTTCGCACCGTTTCTGTTCCCTATTGTGAAAAAACAGCCTTTATTCCACAGCGTTGATAGGTTACAGAAGTAACCTATAGTTTTTCTAAAACCCTATCTACAAACATCCTCTTTTTGTAGGTGTTTATTTTACTAGTTTTATGCAAAGTCTGGTACTTCTAAATATCATATCTGTTAGCTGCAGAAATCTCTCCCTTTTATCTGGGGAATAAAAACAACACACAAAACAAAACAAAAAAAAACCCCAAAAACAAACAAAAAAAAATGAACACGAAGTCTGTGAATTAACTTCCTCCTATTTTTCTTGTTGCATTTCACTTACACTCCCACCACCCCTCTCCTTCTTCATTTCTATTCTTTAGAGATTCATAATGTACAGTAACACCTGCTGGAGTGGTAACAGCAGTTTGAGCTCTCCCATAATGATGCTCTCCTAGCACAAAGAGTGATAGAGATGAGCATCTCTGTCCCTCTCATTGTGCACTTCTTGGTCATATCCTCCCTCTCAGGTATGACCACGCTCCAGAGCAGCCCTCATGCCTAGTGGGGCAAGACCTAGGCACTTGGTCCTATTTGGAGTTGTTATGGACCTTGACAGACCCATGGAGCTGAGAATAAAATAAATGTCTCTCTAGTACAGACGGTCAACAGGCTTAAGTGAGTTAATGCTTTGAGCACAGACCAGATCTGTTTCAATTACTAAAAACCCTGTCATTCCAGGGTCTCTCTGTCATAAGCTGTTGCTCTGCTCAGGTAATTCTTTTTAATACATAAACCATGCAGTTAAATATCTGCCAACTTTAAATGCATTATTTAAATAACCTTAAAATCTTCCCTGCTTTAGCTTTTTCAACCTTTCTCAGGGAAACCTGTGCATTATTTGTATGGATTTATGGAGATATAAACGCCTAAAGTAATGTTTCAGCACTAACAAATGTGGGTAGATGTGACTTAAAAACAAACTGATTGTGCATTGAAACAGCAAAGACTGGAGAATTAATGCAGTCAGTGAAGATGAAAGTGTAGGCAAATCTGCAGGGAAAAAAATAAGCTTGCAAGGAGATCCTAAACAAGTTGAACATGCAGGAAATGTTTAAAGATTGGCCTTCACCAGTGTGTTGTTTTTAAAATAACCAACAGGTAGATAACAGTGTCATGAATGTCTAAGTTGCTCAGCTTCAAGTATACCTGGCCTGATTTCCTCAAAAGAAAAGTTTTACTACCCATATTGTCTTAAGATATTTATGCCCACATGCTTAGAAAAATTTTTAATGAGTTCAGTAGGGAAGATTTCACAGAGCATGGAAAAAAATCCATGTGGAACTCCAGCTTCCTCGTCTGCTTGCAGCTGGTCTGAACACAGACCTCACAAAGCATTTCTGCAATATTTTCTTGTTAAGCACACGTGCTTTTTTCCTATTTGAACAATGCCAAAAAGTGATAACTCAGACTCTTAGAATTGTGCTGACAGTCAGCTGTCACTCATTGTCCTTTATTCTGACAACCTCAGGCATTCAGCAATGGATTCATGAGTTTTCCCCTTTCTCTTTATTTTTAAAGGAGGTGGGGGATGGGTGAGTATATCAGAGGATTCAGCCCTGAATAGACTTTTGTTTTGTTCTTTCTTTTGCCTCCTGACTGTGTCAAATGCAGGGTGTCTCTCATGCACTTTCACTCTTTAGAGAGCCTTGACTGGCCCATCTAGTTAGTATTCAGAAACAAGTCAAAGTGGATAAAATTCTTCTTTCTGGCTTGCTGAGGCTGCAAATAAGTAATTAGACTAAATGCTCAGTATTGAGGAGGGAGGATGGTGGTGGAGCTGGTGGTTAGGGAGGGAAAAAAACTTTTGTGGCCTTTGTTGTTGACTGGAACCTGCCAATATACTTTATAACTTTGAGAACCACATAAGAAAGAAAATTCTACACACTGTTAGGAATATGTACTGGTTAGCATACTTGCACTGTATTTTCCTAAAGACAGCTCAGTAGTACACCCTACTCTCTGAACTGTAGCATTTACCATTTAATATAATGAGAAAGAAAGAAAAAATTTTGGCACTGGAAATGGAAAATTCATCTTTTCCTCATAAGTAATTGAAATGTTTCAAAGACAGAGGTATATGATAAAATACAGATTCCCATCCCCATTTCAACCTGTGCTAAGAGTTTCCTTCACTGCCAAATGCTTTTCCATGATATTCATATCCAGTCCTCTTGTCAACACTGACATGCCTCTGTCACTTTTTTCCCTGTCTAGTATCCCCCCTGTTTCATCCTCCACTCTTCTACTCAATGCCTTTCTGCCATACCCACACCTTCACACAAAGTGCCCTTCCCGATCTGACAGGATTGCAGAACCATCCTCCTCCAAACCCCTTTCTGAGTCGATGCTTTCTACAATACCTCTGATTGTCTGAGAGCTTGAGGGTTGTAAATGATGATTCCAAACATTTGATAATATTCTGTGTAAAAATATTCTGTACTACTAGAAGAGAGGTCATGTGTATATGTATATGTGTACATGCACGTATATGTATTAGAATAGGTATATCTATGTGTACCTATATTATATGTATGAACAATCAGAAATAAAGTCTATTGCTAGCTTAAATTCCATGCCCCATCTTTCACATCCTTGGTTAAGAAAATAAAAACTCCAAACAACAAACCACAAACGTCAATTCTCCACTAGGAAAAGCATCCAAAAATTCATTATGACTCGAATCCCAGACATGCAGACCTGGATGGATTTCTCCTACCTCTTCCCTCCTTCAAGCTGCACTCTTGTGTCTAGGTTCTTTCCTTGTTGAAGTTTTCTTTTTTAATTTTTAAAAAGTTTTTGCTGACTTTCAAGGACCAATATTTCTCCAGTAGAATGGGCCCTAAGGATGTGACACTTCTAACTCCAGGTAGTCTATCTAGGAAGGGCAAAAGGACTCTAGCCCATAATTTGGCGAGACTGATCAGGAGGGCTTTAAACTAGGTTTGAAGGGGGAAGGGGTTGAAACTGGGCTCTCCAGAAAGGAGCCTGAGGGTGGAAAGTCTGAGTTAAGAGTGAAATCAGCAGCCCAGCTGAAGTGCATGTACACCAATGCACACAGTGTGGGTAACAAACAAGAGGAGCTGGAAGCCATCGTGCAGCAGGAAAGCTGTGATGTAGTCACCATCATGGAAACATGGTGGGATGAGTCTCATGACTGGAGTGCTGCCATGGGTGGCTACAGGCTCTTCAGAAGGGACAGGCAGGGTGGGAGAGGTGGAGGGGTAGCTCTGTATGTTAGAGAATCTCTCGAATCTGTAGCACTTGAAGGCAGCAACAACAAGGTTGAGTGCCTGTGGATCAGAATCAGGAGGAAGGCCAACAAGGCTGACATCCTGGTGGGAGTCTGTTACAGACCACCCAACCAGGATGATGAGGGTGATGAATTATTCTACAAGCAGATGTCTCAAAATCTCCAACCCTTGTTCTTTTGGGTGACTTTAACCTGCTGGATGTCTGCTGGGAACTCCACACAGCAGAGAAGAGACAATCTAGGAGATTCCTAGAGTGTATAGAGGACAATTTCCTGCTCCAGCTGCTAAATGAGCCTACCTGGGACAGGGCCCTGCTAGATATTCTGTTCACAAACAGAGAGGGGCTGGTGGGAGATGTGGTGTCGGAGGCCGTCTGGGGCACAGTGACCATGAAATAATAGTTTTCAATACTCAGGGATGCAAGGAGGGCCGTCAATAAAACCTCTACAGCGGACTTCTGGAGGGCAGATTTTGGCCTATTCAGAAGACTAGTTCAGAGTGTACTCTGGGAAACAGCCCTTGAAAACAAAGGGGGCCAGGAGGAATGGACATGCTTCAAGAAGGAAGTCTTGAACACACAGGAGCAGGCTGTCCCAGTCTGCCAAAAGGCAAGCTGGTGGGGAAGACGACCAGTCTGGCTGAACAGGGAGATTTTGAAGGAAATTAGGGTAAAAAAGAGAGCTTACCCATTATGGAAAAAAGGGCTGGCTACTCAGAAAAAGTTTAGGAATATAGTTAGGTCATGTAGAAAGAAAATTAGAGAGACAGAGGCAAACTTGAACTTAATCTAGCCACTTCTGTGAAGGATAACAAAAAATCCTTCTACAGATTCATCAATAGGAAAAGGAGGGGAAGGAAAACCTCTGTTCTTTATTGGACGTGGGTGGGAATATAGTTATCAAAGATGAGGAAAAGGCTGAGGTACTTAACACCTCAGTTTTCAACAGTAAGACAGGTTGCCCTGAGGACAGCTGGCTTCCAGAGTTTGTAGACAGAGAGAAGAATCTGAATACCCCCCTGTACAGAATCATAGAATCAGCTGGGTTGGAAAGGACCTTCAAGATCAAGTCCAACTCTTGATCCACTACCGCTGTGGTTACTAGACCATGGCACTAAGTGCCACATCCAGTCTCTTCTTAAAAACCTCCAGGGACGGAGAATCCATCACTTCCCTGGGCAGCCCATTCCAATGTCTGACCACCCTCTCTGTAAAGAAATTCTTTCTAATATCTAACCTAAACCTGGGCAGGTCCTGTCTGACCAACCTGATCTCCTTTTATGATCAGGTGACCCTCCTGGTGGATGAGGGGAAGGCTGTGGATGTGTCTATCTGGACTTCAGCAAGGCCTTTGACACCGTCTCCCACAGCATACTCCTGGAAAAGCTGGCAGCCCACAGCTTGGACAGGGGCACTCTGTGTTTAGTTAGGAACTGGCTGGAGGGCTGGACCCAGAGAGTGGTGGTGAACGGTGCTGCATCCAGTTGGTGGCTGGTCACTGGTGGTGTCACCCAGGGATCAGTGCTGGGCCCAGTTCTGTTTAATATCTTTATTAACAATTTAGATGAGGGAATTGAGTGTACCATTAGCAAATTTGTAGATGACACAGTTGTGGGGGAGTATCGATCATCTGGAAGGCAGGAGGGCTCTGCAGATGGACCTGGACAGACTGGAGAGTTGGTCTGATTCCAACGGGATGAGGTTCAACAAGGCCAAGTGCCGGGTCCTGCACTTTGGCCACAACAACCCCCTGCAGCGCTACAGGCTGGGCACAGAGTGGCTGGAGAGCAGCCAGGCAGAGAGGGACCTGGGAGTTTGGATTGACAGGAATCTGAACATGAGCCAACAGTGTGCCCAGGTGGCCAAGAAGGCCAATGGCATCCTGGCCTGGATTGGGAACAGCGTGGCCAGCAGGACCAGGGAAGTGATTCTTCCCCTGTACTCAGTGCTGGTGAGGTCACACCTGGAGTGCTCTGTCCAGTTCTGGGCCCTCAGTTCAGGAAGAATATTGAGGTGCTGGAGCAGGTCCAGAGGAGGGCAACTAGGCTGGTGAAGGGACCTGAGCACAAGTCCTATGAGGAGAGGCTGAGGGAGCTGGGATTGTTTAGCCTGGAGGAGACTCAGGGGAGACCTCATCACTCTCTTCAAGTACCTGAAAGGAGGTTGTAGCCAGGTGGGGTTGGTCTCTTCTCCCACACAACTATCAGTAAGACGAGATGGCATGGTCTTAAGCTGTGCCAGGGGAGGTTTAGGTTAGATATTAGGGGGAAATTCTTTACCGAAAGAGTAATCAGACATTGGAATGGGCTGCCCAGGGAAGTGATGGATTCTCCGTCCCTGGAGGTTTTTAAGAAGAGACTGGATGTGGCACTTAGTGCCATGGTCTAGTAACCACAGCGGTGTTGGCTCAAGGGTTGGACTTGATGATCTCAGAGTTCCCTTCCAACCCAGCTGATTCTATGATTCTATGATTCTATGATTCTATGATTCTATGATTAGGTTCTACTACCTTTTGTGACTTCTGGAGTTCAAACCAGTTCCCTTCCTTCTTTTTCAGGTTCTTTTCCAGCAGCAGAGAGAGCATATTTAGGTCTTGACTGCATATTTTTACCCTTCATATGGCATGTAACAGGCTGACAAGAGGGAGAAACAGTCTTCTCCATGCTCTGTCACTCTGCTTGGTCTCAATGTCCTTCTTTCATGGTGATGGCTCCTTGTGAGAGACTGAAATGTTCATGGCTAATGGCTCAAACAATGGACCATTTGCAAAAGCAGCAAGTGCTTTGCTGATGGTGTGCAAGATAACAGCCCAGGTACAGAGCGTGTGTGCACTCACCATGGGAGGCTACAAGCAGGGGTTTTGAGCCAGATAAGAGGCCAACAAGAAGCAGAACCTGTAGAGGTAGAGTAAAGGTTTTTATCATGCCAGCATCCTCCTCCTTTATGCAACTGGCTCAGGGGTAAACCCCTCCCCAGGGAAGGCATTGGGATATTCACATTATCATCCCTTCTGATGGGGCATAACTGGCTCAGGTCTGAAAACTTTTTCTGGGGAAATACCAAGACACTCACACATAGGTCTGACGGTATTCATCCTTTCTGGTGGGGCATAATTGGTTCAACTACACTGACACTGAGGTGAGAGGCAGCTGTTATGTCTTAGAAGTTGTCATAAATCATCAAAGAATCCCTGAAGTGTCCCCAGACTCATTTCTGGGGCCTTCCACCAGAGGACTGTGTGTGTTCCACATAGTTACACCACACAGTGTAAGATTCCCCCTCCCCCCAGCCCCCCGCCCCCGTGAGAGATACCTGGGCTTTCCCACCTGTCCTGGGTTTTATATTTCCAAGGCTTCCCTCACCCCCAGTGAACCAAGACTGTGACCATCACTTTGACGAGTGGACTTCAGAATTGCAACAATGAAGTCTCAGCACGGGATCCACAGGTGGTGATATCTTTCTATTCTTATAATTTCTTTGTCTTTCTTTTTTTTCCCTTATACGTTAGCATAAGTATTATTTTTATGCCTTTATATTGTTGAATTTCTATAGATAATAATATCTAAAATGGTTACATACCTCCTTTCTATTGCAACCAAATTGTTCTAAAATAAACCCTACATTTTTACATATATATATATATATATATATATATATAAAACCAGTCGTTCAGTGTCATTTCATTCTCACCCACCCCAAAGCATCTATTAACAAAATCCTGAGTTACCCTTGCCTTCAATATTCCTACAGTCAAAGTGTTTGGTGGCTGATCCCACGTGACAGTGGGACACCCCACTGACTGGACTGTAACCATAGATGTGTGCTACCAAGCAGTGGTTATAGGGATGCTGCTGAGGATAGCTCATCAAGCTTCGTACACCAGGACTCGCTCTTGACACCACCAGGAGTAATAGAAAACATTTGGATGGGATGTCAGCATGTCTTGTGCCCATACTGTAAGAAGAATCATTCATGCACCAAAGCTTGGAGGTGATCATGCCACACATCTACAAGACCCTTGCTAGCAGTAGTGTCCAGTCTTGCATGGGGAACCTACTGGTGCGCACAAGGGTGCTGGTACCTATCCTGTCTGCTGGACTACTCCATCCATCTTCCCATCTTGCCATATCCCGTGACAGACACTGGGCAAAGACGGTCAATGTCTTCTCTGAAAAGGACGACCACTTTGGGAGAGGCTGTGTGGTCACCCTGAACTATATCGTATTTGAATTATTAAATGACTTAATACGCAGTATAGTTGTTTCCATACCCTGACACCTAAGCTATACTCAGTTTCTAGAGATCTGTAATGTCTGATGTTACTCCTGATTTAAACAGGAAGAAGGATCTGTAGGCAACAGGAGCATGGGCTGGCTTTTAGAGGTGAACATTTATACTCAATCCTGGCAAGCTCCCAATGACCACTTTTCCTAGAAGACAAGGCTTGTAGGTAGCAAGAATATTATGTAGTAGACTAATCAGTAAAGCTGGAAAAATGAAACAAGTTTCAAGTCTCTCCAGATTATTTAGAGCTGTAGAATGTGCAGTTCTCAAAGCTGAATACTACCTGATAGTAATTTCTCAGAGATCAGATATACATCGATTAGACTACTTTTGAATGAAAAGAGGGTTAATATCTGTGATGTACAGACGACAACGTAGAGACTGAGAAGGAAGTCCTCTCTAGGAGAGGAGAAACAGTCAGGTTGTAATGTCTAGTAAGTATTGAATCCATGTTTGCTTGCTTTCCAATAGAGTTGTGAATTTTATTGCCTTGTCTTCACAGAATATTCTGAGTTGGAAAGGACCCACAAAGATTGTCTTATCTTTATAAAGTCCAAAGTTGTAGGCAGGGAAACAGATTTCCCTAGGCCATTTAATTTTCTGTAGATTTCCTACAAAATGGCTACTGCTTTGTGTGCTAAAAGGTGTTGCCATCATCTATGAGTCTGTGCTGTGCATGTTTTTAGACCCTTTCAACCATAGCAAAGTACTACAGCAGTTCACCTGAATGTTTGTAAATTCCTGTCTCTAAGAAAGGTCCTGATTTTCACTCTCCAGATTACAAGAACAGAAAAACTGCTGTTAAGGATCTTGAAACTGTAACTCAGTAGAATTGCAAGAATAAAGAAACATAGATGCCTGAATCTCTGTTGCTATTGATGCCGTATGGGAACTTGGATCAACTAAAGTTAGCAGAAGATTTGTTAATCGTCATAGTTGCACTGGAAACAATTTGTCTGCAGGTTGGAAAGCGATAAACACCAGCCATATGCTACAATGAAAAACTCCTTTTGCCCTGCTAGTTACTTATGACTCTACATTATATATTATATTTTTATATATGCAGTATTTTTACAATAAAGAATCATTGCCGCTTTGATGATTGCTGAGACACTCTGAACTGTCTCCTAGAAGCAAGAAGACATTGCAATATAACAACTTTAAAAAAAAATTGCATTGCAAACCAGAATTTAAGATTGTCAGAAATGGTTGATTCAGGCAAGTCATCTTTCAAGAGTATTTTTAGTCATATAGAAGTTTTTTAAAAAAACTGTCTTGAAGTGCAGACATATGTTACCCTATTCAGGGGAACACATTCAATGTTTCTTTCCCTAATACTAATAAAAATCCACATTTCTTATGAATCCATCAATAAAATGAAAGGATATATTTTAAGAATATGTATTGTTCAGATGTTATCATCATTACATTTAATTTCTTACAGAATCACAGAATCACAGAATATTCTGAGTTGGAAGGGATGTACGAGGATTGCAAAGTCCAGCTTTTAAGTGAATGGCATGTACACTGTCATATGGAATTAAATATATGCATCTGTATTTAAATATTTTTTTGCTCCTCCTGTATACATACAAACTTTTCCAAGCATTTAGGATTATTCTTTTATTTACAAGATAAAAATATAATCTATAGAATGTATAAAAACTTATTAATATTTATATGGTTTCTAGCTGTATAAGAATATCAGATTGAGAAAATTGTTCCAGTATCTTGCCTGGTTTTACAATGTGATTGGCACAGATTGGGTTCTTCACATATGTTAAACCCAATTGACTTCAATGATATTTTGCAGAGGCCCAGCAGATTTATTTACACAGTAAGATCTAGGCCATAATGATCAACTAAAACAAACAACATAGTCACATAGGCTTATGAAAATTAAAACAGAAATAAGCAGTTGCTACTCCACTAATTTTATATTGCTTTTAATTATCATATCTTAAAATGTACTTAAAAATAGAAACAATTTTAGGTTTGGCAAACACAGAAATGTATAAACACCAGCAGAGGCAAAGTCCAGACATTGTATTCTCTGTAATTTTTGATGTCTCACAATCTCTATTTCTTAAAAAATAAGAAAATGTAATAAATCCACTATCACAAATCAAAAGTGGGAAAAGTATGATTTGTTAGAATGAAATCCAAAGCATATATAGGCACCTAAGGTTTGTACTACTCATACCAGCTGTTTAAACAGCATACATGAATTTCATGTTTACAGGTGCAAATCTTCAGAAGTTGTGCCTATGAGAAAAATAGATGCATCATTATCTGTAGTTCACTTTACAAGCCAAATTTGTTACTTTGGTTTATTTAGAGGATTTGCATAATCTTCATACTGCACTAAAAGCCATATCTGTGGATTGTATTTCTCTTTTTACCTCATTAAATAGATATTGAGCATGTAACATTTGCACTATATAAATGTTTTCTAACATGTTACTGCTATTTCTTTAAACAGAATCTGCATTTTTCTTAGTCGTGAATAGTAGTATGAAATCCATTCAATGAAACTGCGAAAGTAGATGTCTAAATGTCTTTTTTTTTTTTTTTTGATCTTCATGAGGACATTCTACAGTAGGCAGTAAAGTATTTCAGTCATTCCAGAGTCATGTAAACTATCCTAAAAATGTACTGGGAAGATGAAGAAATGACTGTAGTTCATTATTTTTTGCAATGAACTGACATGAAAGACTACATTTTCAAGAATCCAGTGACTTAATTTTCTTTGCTAGCTGAATATCAATGCTACCATTCCAGAGATGTTTTGACTATTTAATGTAGAATGAATTCTTTGATAAACAATGACTTGATTTTTGGTCAAAAAGAAAACGGGTTTTTGGGAATGTTTTTTTCTGCTTTTTCTTTTTCTGGTAGTAAACTGTAGTAGGTTTCAGCTGCCTTGTTTCAAAATCTTTTGGGTTTTATGAATAACTCTTAAAGTTTTGCTAGAACTTGCTGCTGTTGTAATTCCTCGAGAAAGCAGCACTAAAGTAGTTAGGAAAAATATCTTACTCCCAAGACACTTTAATGCTCAAAGTCATAAAGCGTTACCTCTCCTTGCATGGATTAATATGTAAAGCTCTGGTTCAGCAAGGCATACATGCAAGGTGTACATGATGCTAAGCCCAAACAGTAGTTCCACTGACTTTGATTGGTTTACACATGCGCTAGAAGTTATTTTTTGCTTAAGTGCCTTGTTGCTTGGGGACATAAAATGCTGCTTCAGGTAAAGGAAGGTGGTGTAACCTGGTCCACTGACACGCAGAAGTCCCTCCACAATTTCAAATATTAATTTAAACCTATGTCAAAATCAGATTCTAGAGCTGCAGAGGAACTGGGAACTAACTGGAGAGATGAGTGGGAGTTGAGAACAATACTGCTGCTGTCAACTTCCACTGTACTGGTGTAAGACCATGGCAAGTATAATACCTGCAGTTGCCAGATAATCTATCAACATGTAATTTTTTCTTTTCTTTTCAAAGTGATGTTTCTTATCATAGCAGAGTAGAGGATTCTTTCTTTTTTGCATGGTGTATTTGTGACATTTTTGCTATTGAGAAGCAATGCTGACATATGCTGGAAATGACAGATAGCCCTAGCGTAATAAAAGAGTTAAATCAAAACCAAAGCACAGATGTATTTTTCATTGTTTTGAAAGTACTGACCTAAGCACCTCTGCAAGATTTTATTAGTAAAATCTAAAAATATTTGGAGATGACTAGTGCTCTCTTGTAATAGCCGAAAAGCGCTGACTTGTCATCGTGTGTTTGAGATGCCTTTATATGGAGCTAGTTTCATGCCTGTTTGCAAAGGAGAAATTTTCTTAGGTCTTGGTCCATTACAGCTGAGATGTTATTGAATGCCAGGTGTCAGGGCTCAAACCAGATTGTCATAGGTGCAAAACAGTGCAGAGGGAAGAAAAATGAAGGAAGGGAAAGGAAGGAAGGAAGGAAGGAAAGAAAGGAAGGAAGAAAGGAGGGAGGGAGTGAGGCAGAAAGGAAGGAAAGAAGGAAGGAAGGAAAGAAGGAAGGAAGGAAGAAAGGAAGGAAGGGAGAGAGGAAGGGAGGGAAGTTGGAGAGTAAAAAAGCAAAAGCTGTACATGGAAAAGCTTTTAAGCAGCCCTTCTATCCTAACCCTGAAGGTCAGCATGTCATTGGACTAGTTCAGGCTGTGTAGTCACTGTCCACAAGTCTTCATGAAAAAAATTAAAATGAAAAATTAAAAAAGCTTCTTGTAAAATTATGTTTAGAATCAAGCATGAGTTTTGATCCTGAGTTTGATTCTAGTATGAATTTTCTTTTGCTGATAAAGTGGCTTTCATGTTCCTCATTTACTTTTATGCATCAAAAGACAACGAGATACCTCACTGAGCAGTTTCTGCCCCACAGATCTCACTGATCTAATCTTCAGGTCTGTGATCTCTAATTCCTGCAGTTTGTCCAGGTACTCCCATCACAAGGGACAGAGCTAAGTAAGCAGTGTATATACTAGTCCAAAGGACCATAAATAAAAATGTTTTGCACCTTTTCTTTCCTGCTCCCCAGGATAAAATCAGAAATTTTCAGGTTTGCTGTTGCTGAGGAGAAGCTGATATATTGCCTTTTTTCCTAACATCTACTCCTACATGCTCTACCACTTCTCACCTCAGGGTGTGGTTTTTCTTATCAAACAATAAAAAATCCCAACTCAATATCCTATATGCTACATTACGATAATTTTCAGACAACATACAACTGGGTAGAGAGCTATCCAGTTAGGCTGTTAATGAGGGCTGTTATGAGATAATTGAAAACATATGTTGGCCATGCACACCACTGTGATTGTCCTTTTGCTGATGATTAGGACTGATCCTCCCACAATGGAGATGCAGACTCAGAGGGGTTGTGAGTTCTGGTCTGCACCATGATATATTTTGAGCACTGTTATATGCTTTTTCAATATGTTTGGCTGTACGTAATTAATAATTGTCCTACAGTACATTGTCCTGTTCCACCAGCTACAGTCTGAATTCACTGATATCATCTCCTTAAAAGTTTGAAACCTCTCAGTGACAGGAATATTAATGTGCCAACACTGTCATATCTATTTCAGCTCATACATATGCAATGTCTTTGTTTTCAAAGATTTATGTCAGACTTTGCTGAAGTGAGGTATTCTACCATTTTAGATAATAGCATGCCAAAGTGATGTTATCAGGCACATTCAGCACTCATTCAAGCAAACGGGAAGGAGCACCAGTTCCTTCATAACTTAAATAGAGAGAAACTGTTATTTATCCTTATTTGATGAAGAAATCTTTCAGGGGGAAACTGTATTTTTAGAAGAAGATTATGGTCATCCTGTGGATTATCTTTTAATTAAGAATGGATGATTTGTGCCCACTCTGCTGTAGCAAATGTCTTGCTGCTAATGAAGTTTAAACAGACTTACTTTATTTAATTACAGCTAATCACTAGGGTAAAATGTGGAATTGTCTTTGATCCACATGTAGAGTGGTAATCCTAGTGGCAGATAGCATCTCTTATTCCCTCAAACTCTTTTCAGTTTCTCCAGGAGGTCCCAGCTTAACTAAGGGTTAATTGAGATAGCTGGACTGGTGTGATTGATGTATTTCTGTTCAGGGATGCCATCCTGCCTTTCCAAGGATTCTCTCTCTCTCTCTCCCTCTCTCCCCTCCGCCCCCTTCTCTCTCTCTCTCTCTTTCTATCTCTCTCACAATCCCCCTCTTCTCTCCCTGTGCAGTCACCTTCAGGCCCTGTAATGTAGTAGATGCCTGCTTGTTTGACATGAGGGACCTGCGGGGGCCAAGGTCCTGCTGGATCAGTGAGTGGAACAGAAACTGCTGGAGGGAGAGCAGAGGTTAGGAGAGGGCAGCAGAGACCAGTGTAAAGCAGAAGAGGGCACTAGTCAACTGACCTATTTCAACCACAACTCTTTACACTCCAAGAAGAAAAAAACTACTGAATATTGAAGGCAATATACTGCTTGGTCAGGGAGTAACATCAGGATATTTAATTTAATTTTATTCTTTTGTTTTCTTTAAATTTTTTTATTTATTTAATTTATTTAAAAAATAGTGATATATTTAATATATTAAAAAAAATAGTCCTCACATCCAGGAATGTCACAGAAACCTTTGACTTCCAGCCTTTTAAAATGTGGCAAGTACAGCCTGTGGAAGTGAAAAGTTGGCAAAAGAATATGGGAAATCCTATTTGCTGTGGAGAACTTTTGATCTCACTGTTTTGCCTGGTGCTTGTTTACAACTCTACCACAAAAATTTTCCTTACTTCCACATTCCCAGAACTTTCTGAGGCTAGTGAAAACTGTGGAAAGAGCCATTCAGAGAAATCATACTCAGTAAATAGAATCAGTCACAAGGAATAAAGTTTGTACAACTATTTTCTTATTGTGTTTTGTGCTTTCAACAAATATTGACTTAAAATTACTGGGCTTTTATTTTCTAAACTCATTTTTTCACTTTATCTTTCTATTTTGTTTTTCTTTCTGATCTGCATAGTAAAGTGAGTTGTCATTGTCTGAACATATTCTGGTTTCTTTTTGCCTTCTGTTAAAACAGAGTAACGTTGCTTATTTCATTCTCTGAACACAGGATATTTGGGCTTTTTTTGTTTGTTTGTTTGTTTCAAAGAGTAATTTGAAATGGAAACACTTATTTATCAGTCTGCTCTGAAATATTAACAGCTTTAATTAGCTCAGTGAAAAAGCTGTTTGCTTTTATTTACAGGAACTTTTAACTTGCACACCAGCAATAGAGGCTGAAGATATAGAATATCTCTTTTGTGCAAAATTTAAATAATTAAAATAGAATAGTTTGCAATTAGTTTCCACGATAATGCGTTAAACATCTGCAGTTTTGTCTCTCCATCGGGATCCATAGCTGTGCTGAAGTCACATCCTGATAACATCTGCAAGTTAGTGATAGCTTGTGCTTTAGTCTTTATGGTCTGCTGATGAGAGATTCTTCAAGAGCTCCTCAGTCATCAGAACCACTGTTGAAAATTTTGCTTGTGACATCCTGAAGGTGGCTTGATTTACATTTGCCAAATGTCATAATGCATGAAGATACTCTCAGTTAAACTATTTAACATCCTGGCCCTTTTTCACTTTGCTGCTTTGAAGCTTTTTTTCCCCCTCCCTTTCTGATGAAACTGCCTTTCACTTTTTTCCAAAGATTGTGAATCTAAACTAAATTTTTAGTGCTGAGATTTATTTTGTTCTGAGTTACTTCAACACCATGGATGAAGAAAAAAGTAATGTAAAAAAAAGTTTGTGAGGAGGAACAACATCTTCATTCCTGCTTGCATGGAAACAACAGCCGCATCCACATGAAAAGGCCAGCTTGTTAAACATCGTGTAACACTGATTGTACTGAATATTTTAAAGGTCAGGTATTGACAAGCACTGAGCTGCTTATGTTTCCCTAATGGCCGCAATTACATCTAAGCTGAGTAAGTAGTCAATAAACAATGGCACTACTGTATGTAGAAAAAGTGTTTATTTTACTTTTCCAAGACAATTGGCAATCTGCTGCTTGACATCCAAATGCAGAAGCTAGATCATAGGCTCTGATGAATGAGGAGGACAAGGGAGAGGTTATGGGTCTTAGAGACCTTGTGCCTGTCTGAGAAATTTCAGGTGGGCTGTCTCACACTCAGGCACAAAGTGGATCTCTGTTGTTTTGTGTAAGTAAAGAATCTTAAAGAGAAAAGATAAACACCCTCACTTATAATGTCCCTCATGCAATGAAACTTGCAACTGTGTCATATATGTAGCCAGAACATATTCAAAGAATCTGTAAGGATTCAATTAAGCCTTAATTTAAAGTAAAACACTGATGATTTTTATTGCTTACATACTCTCAGTTCTACTGTGAAATTAATCATCCTTCTTACTCACGAGCACTTTTTCTCAGTCTGTGAACAAAATTTCTAACCGTACTTGGAATAGTATAGCAACTTCACAATCCATTCTTGGAAGAGTGTGTAGACCTGTCAAATAATAAATGAGGCTTTGGGAACCCCCTTGCAACACAGCCTATAGGGGAAAAGAGATTTATCAAAATAATTGTAAAATATTAACAAATAAGACAAAAGACTGCCAGATTCATTCAATTTCCTTCACGAGCTACAAGCTTTAATGTAGGTACATTATTCTACCAGCTGCCTTGCACTGCAGCAATTACTGCTGACTGCTGAAGGAGCAGCTTGACTCCTCTCCAGCCCAGCAGTAAGAGATTGTGGGAGAGCAGCCAGGCAGAGAGGGACACTGAAACCATAAGGATGCAAGTGAAGAGAAGCTGGTAAATGCCCCCTTGCCCCCTCTCCATGAAGCCTCAATGCAAATAGTATTTTCATAGCAGCAACTTGCTTCCAGAGGATAAGAGGCTAATTCATTGACTATCATTGCTTCGCAGCAGAGTGATTTTTACAGGCTCCAGCTGACATCAGTCAGTCTCGGTATTGCACAGATCAGAAGATACAGTTTTTTGCACCAGAAGGTTTTCTGTAAAAATAAACTATGGCAGAATGTAAGTATTAACCCTATCTTATAGCTAGAGAAATTAGCTCAGACAGACTAAGTCTCCCATTCAACAAAGACTTAACTCTCTGCTTAACTTTTATGGGACCACTCCAGGGTTTTAAATTAAACACCAATTTAAGTGCATTGCTGGATCACAACCAAAATCACAAAATAAGTCTATAGCAGTTCCAGGACTTGAAATGTGAGTCTCTGAGGCCCAGTCCAATTCTTTAACTTACAGAAACATCCTTCTTCAATTTAAGTCTTAATCTGATGACTTTTCAGTAAGAAAGACATTTGGAGTTTGGCATGGATCAATGACATATCTGAAGCTTTTCTGAACCTGTAATAAATGTGTTGTTTTTAGAATTAAGAGGAAAAGCAAACTAGTATTTTACATTGCATCTCTCTTCCTCTGCAGGGGTACAAAAATAAAAAAGAAAAGGACTGCAGGTTAATTCATCTAGAAAAGCTTGTCATAAGCCTGAGTATTTTCTCATTTTGTTCATTTTTTTCCCCAACAGGTAGATAAGCAGAATAACATGACTTAGTGATGCTTTGTCGACATCAATTTATTTGAAGACAATCATAAAGTGTTTGAAGATAAGAAAGCAATGTTTCAACCTGCCTCACTGAGCACAATAAAGACCAATACCTTTCCTTGTACCACCAATACAGCCTAGTATTCACTGATGGGTGGTTTCTGATCAAGAATCTCTTCAGCTTCTTAGAAACCTGAACATAGCAGTGAACTGCTGGAGCTTTGATTTGCCTGCCCCATACTCAAGAAACAGGTTGAAATTATCATGGCTTTTTTTTTTTCTTGTCCTCTTGGTTTCTGCAAAGCTATAGGCATATTTTGTGTTTGTAGAGTTCACTTGGAGAACTATCATTCTGCTCCGTTAAATGACTTTATTTCACTTTTACAATACTTGTGTGATCAATGCATCTTTAGATATTCAAATGTCTCAGTATCATGGTAGTCAAAGGCAAGGTAGTTTCTCTCAGGCACAAGTGGAGATAATTGTAGGGCAGACACAAATAGGTAGAAAAGTAGAGGGGAAAGTCAAACAAATAAACTGGAAAGGAATTGGTTACTTCTGATTATCAACCAGTTTTGAATAAGTGGCAGATTGATCCTAGGCTAGAGAGAAAGGAGTGGGCACAATAGACAGCTCAATGTTGAAGCAAGGTCAAAGTAGGAAATCCAGACTCTTGGGGTGCTTCTGCATAATATGCCATTTCCAGTGCTACTTCCAACAGCAAGCATGACTCTAGCTCCGAAACAGCTAACGTCCAATGAATCAGTAACCTTTTATTTAGTTTCACTCTAAACTGAGTAATTGTCCCAGTTTGGGGGAATAATGCATGAAGAATAATGAAGCTGGTCATTTTGAAAGTTCACAATTTTCATTACCGTAATTACCTTTCAATTTTGTGGCCAGTGATACATATCCTCACATTATTGTATAAGTGTGCTCTTCCATTGTTGTTTCTAGTGGTCTGGGAACTGATAGCCTTTTACAGCAGATACATTATGCACACCAGAAGAGGAAATGATTCTCCTAAAAACACACAGTCTAATACTAAAATAATTACAGGAGCAATGTAGGGAAGAACCTTTAGATAGATATATAGATATATAGGCTTTATCTAAGAGGTAAAGCTTGGAAAGTGGTCCAAAAAAGTGATATATAACAGATATAGCTTGATATCTCATATTTAAGCATAAAGTGGCAGCATGAATCAGCAAACAAAATGAAAAGGAATTCTCAGTCTGGAAGAGAGGTGTTGCCAGAAGCATGTTAGGAAAGAAACTCAGGAAGGAAAGAGTGGTGGTGGAATGAGAATCAAGACAATGATAAAAAGTCTTGCATCTGTGCAGAGTAACAGTGAAATGAGAGTTTAAATAGTAAGAAGCAGAATTTGAACAGCAGGGAAAAGGGAGATTGGGTTTTTTACTATTTGTTTTCAGTGGAGTCTTTCCTCTCCTACCCTGCTTGTGGGCTGCTCTTTTGAATTCTAATCTGATGCAGGACACTTCTATTTGCTTTTCTGTTTGGATGGCATGAAGACACTCCTTTAATATCAGGCCCTTTACTGCAAGACAGTGCTGAAGGTATTGCCCCTGAAATTCAGTTATCTAATTTCTTTGCTGTTACCCCCTTCCCTCCATAAGTGGTTCTTGGCCTGCAGTTAGAAATGAGTGTAGCTGAGTACCTTAGATGTAGAGCCTGGGAAGCGTAATACTCCCAGTAGTGGGGATTCTGGTAAACCCTGGACCTCAGCAAACCCGCTTATACCAAAAGACTAGTTAAAAACCTGCATTCCTCTATTCGAGCTGGGGGCTTTTTGTTGGTTTTTTTTGGGTTTGGGGGTTTTTTTGCTGTAGCATTCCTACTGTCTTTTTTTTGCAATATTTTTAATTTCTGGTGTCACTTTGAGTGTCTCTAGCACTTTTTTTTCTGTGAAACTTTACCCCACCAGAATCATTTTGGAAAGAGGTGTCATACAGGGCCTGGTGTAATAGCTCCGGTTCATGTTTCTGAGCATAGTGGTGGAGGGCCATGTGTGCAGCTGAAATTTGTGAAAGTATGTAACTGGTGGCAAATTTAGCCATCACACTGTCCATATGGCTGACACAGGAGCACTAGGGCATGAAGGTCATGAGCAAAGTCATGCTCTGTCGTGCCTTTGTTTATAAAACTCCCCGGGTTTACAATACATGACCATACAACTATGGTCATGGTGCTGCAGCCTGGGCTGTCAGGGAAACACCAGTTTCATTACGATTCTTGAAGCCTATCATGTTACACTTCAGAAGTAGTGACCAGTTTATTTAAAACAAAGAAGCTTTGACCTTTCTCCCCTTTTGAAAGCAAAAACACATGAAGATAAAGTGACTCATTTCCGGATTTAAACAAGCTCTAAGAAATATTTTTTTCCCAAATACAGTTTGTGCACTTTCTCTTCTTCCCCTCTTTGCCACCTCTTTACCCCTCCCTGCCTTTTGCATAAATATCTCATTCCCTTCTTGTCAAGGTCAATGTATTTATTACTTATATTCACTGTGTAGTTCTTTTTCACTTTTAGTTTTCTTTCTTTTTTTCCTTCCTTTCTTTCTTTTTATCTGTGTTGTTTATAACCATGACCCTTGATCCTCCAAGTCTTAAAACAGCTTGGCTTTTAGCAGCTAAATCTGACAAGATCAGCATTTTTCTGTTTATTCTGAGAGTATTATTTACCCTCTGGGGTTTTTAAAAGCAATTCTATAAAACATTGCTTGGAAAAAAGTTTGTAGCATTCAAAGACTTCCATAAACCTAGTGCTCAGCATAGAGTAACTTTTAGTTCTTATTGCAGAACTCAGAACAATTAAGCTTGATTTTCCCTCTCCCTGCAAAATGTGTCTACACAAATGCATTTTCCAAGAATATTGGTAAGTATTTCACTATAAACACACTAGCAACCTACTGGTAGTTAGCATAATCTTTTGCAGTAGTGTAAAATGTAACAAAATCAAACATATTGTATGATCAATTAGTTCCTAGAATAACCTTATTTTTATATAACTACAACAGAGCTGTATTTATTCATTTGGGGGGGGTTATTGGAAATAAATGATTGTTGTGTCAGCTTTCTGTCAAAATATCAAACAATCCTGTAATCTTCAGAAAGTCAGAATATGACAGAACCAATGATACAAAAACAATGTATCCTTGGACTAATACATGGATTCTTAGTAAGTGTGTTAAATTTACACCCATTTAAAACAAGTCAATTTAAACAAGCTCAGAAGATTTTCAAGAAGGTGATTGCTTAAACACAAGTATCCCCAAGGCCATGTTAAAAATGACACTGCTGATAGTTCCTTTTGGGAATTGCAGAAAATTACAGATTTTCCCTCTGCAATTTCCTTTTTTCCTTTCCCTTCCTTTCCTCTTTCCTCCAGCTCTCTATTCATTGAAAACCAATGGGAATGAAGCTCTGCAGTATAAGCAGAAAGTGGGGATACAAAGAATGACAGAAAAACATCTGCAGCAAAACTGGAGGATTTCTGTGAGTGAAAAATGCTGCTGTTTGAGAGTTTTTTATAGGCCTTCTGTGTGAGAGTAACAGAGACACAGGAAAGAAACCTACCAGCAGCAGTCAGGTCACCAGGATGCAAAAAATTTCTTCTCAGAGCAGCATGCTAGAAAAAGAGATGGATGGACAGACAGAGAGGCATACAAACTTGGAAAATCTTCCCAAAAATCTCTGAGTATAGATAAAATGCAGACTTCAAAATCCTTGGCCTCTGGAGAAAATAGTTTCAGAAATATTTTTACGGTGAACTTAGGAGTTTTACCCAACCCGATACTACTCAGTTACTTCACTAAGAATGTTTCTCAGGAGACTGAGATGTCCTCCACCATGAGCGCACAGTGCTCATCTATCTTTCATTTGCCCCTCTGTGCTTTCTACAGGGAGGTGAGATCAGTAAGGGTAAACATTTGAAGAACTGCCATGAATTTTCCATGCTGGTTCTGAGCCTCGAGGTAAATTCTTCTGGAAAGTTTGGTAAGATTCTGTTTGTCTGATTTCCAATTAGCTATGCACATAATAAAATGTTTTCATATTTTAAGATGTTTTTCAGGGTGCTTTATTTTCTGGCTTAGGCAATGTCAAAACTGGCTTATTTTAGAAGAGGTTGCTTTCTGGAAGGAATGTATGCTTTGTTCAGTTTGAAAAAGAGGTGAGGGACAGATAAAGGAAGCTGAAACTAAGTAAATGTTGCAGAGCAAATATTAAAATATATCATTTTTCTTTGCTGAGAGGCTGAATTTCGGCTTGCACAGAAATTGTATGTGATTGAGTATTTAAAACGTGCTGAAAAGAAGGAGGAGATGAGGATAATGTTTCATAAACACCCTTCTACTAGTGATTTGCTGTGAGTTTTTGATAAATCACTGTTGTTACCTTTGTGTTAGGGTGCTCACTTCCTTTATCACAGTGCTGTGAGGAACCATTAGGTATCTATATGAGGGTTTCAAAATCTATTTTTTTACCACTATCATGATTCATGACATAAAAGAAAAAATTGTCTTTAGCTGACAATTAATATGAAACCAAATTATTGCAAAAGCAAAGAAACTCCCCTTGGTAACAAGGGTTAATCCAAAATTGGGATAAGTTAACGGGAATAATTTCAGTATGTTTGAGTGAATGGCTTAGTTTCACATACTGCGCCCCATAAATATCTGGTGTAACTATAATGAGGCCAATTGAAAGGGTTCACAGAACCTTTTATCTAGTGGAGAAAAACTTATAGCAATAAACAAGCAAATGCTGCATGCAAGGTAGAGAACTAAATTATAATTGCTGTAGAAGACAAGAATTTCACTTTAAGGGAAGGCAAGTTTTCTGCATGAAAATTTTACACCTGGAATGTTGCAATAACAAAGTTTTAATCATTATTTCTTCATGGTCTTTCTTGAAGTGAACACATTGCAGCATTTTAACATTTTATACAAAAACATGGTCTAGACATGTACATGTACCAGTGGAATGAAATCATTAATAATCACTATCTAAAATGAATTACATTCCAAAAGCACAGACTAATGATTTATCTTTTTTTTTTTCATGGGGCTGATCTCTATCAGATTGATTTATGTAGAAGCCAATCATGTTTCAGTAAACTCCAGTATTCACATGCATTTTTAAGTGATGATAAGTTGTGATTGTCAATTTATTTTTACACCAGAAGCCAAAAAAAATTTTAAAAGGCACCCAAACCTGCAAGAGCACTAGTATGCTTGCCAGCAGAAAAAGATGCTCAAAACGTAACTTCTCATATTGCTCTTTACCTTCTATGTCACATGCATGCCCAAACTAACATAATGGGATACAAAAACACATATCCTGAGGGGGGAGGGGTAAAAAATGTATGATTTGCTATGACAGATGATAAACGAGCTTATTTTTTACTTGCATGTTTACATTATTTGCTTTGGTAGAATGTGGAGGGCTTTTTTACATTACATAATTTGCTTTGATAGTAGATGCTTTTGTTGGTAGTTGGAGTGATTGGCAGCTTCAAGCTGTTCTGTTTAATTGCCTTTACACTTTGCAAAATTCTATGTTTGGAAGACACTGTTTCACAAATAAATCAAGTGTGTAGAAGAGTGTGTGTGTCTGTGTATGTGTATGTGCAACAGAGACAACTGGAGAAAGAAAGAATTTCTTCAATCAGATGCACTACCCATTCTGTTTTGCTTTTATGTGTATCTCCTTTAACTGTGCATTGGTTTGTTTCTATCTCTTTCTCAGTTCCTCTCTAATGGAGCAATATGGTGTTGATTTGGGTTAGGACTATCTGTAGAATCCTATTCATTTCACAGGAAGCAGGGGATAGGATGGAATCTTAGGAAAAAATAAGGAAGAATGGGCTAGAGTACATCCAAAGTTCTTAATTTCTTTTTTCATAAAGGGAAAACAAAAATACACATAAAGAAAAAAAAAAAGGTCTGCATTATATTCTTTGTTTTTCTGTGGTTTATCCTTTGGACTAGTTCTTAGAGGATATTTTTCATATTTTATTTCAAGTCTTAATTAAATTATTTTATCTCCCTCTTATTTCAGACCACAATATATGGATCCTTTGGAAAGTTTATTTTTGTTTTGTGTTTTACCGGCAAAGGGAAGGGAATTATGTTTTGTTTATATAAGTAAGAGTTTGGAAGCGAGAGACAGTGTCTACAGCACATGAGCAACTGCTGCCCAAGTCTGTAAAGAGTTGGTGCAAACAAGCAATTTGAAAACCCAATGTCTAGTGACATCTTCACATCTCAAATTAACCAAGACAGCTCTGAATTTCCTATTAATTTTATTTCCTGAAATTATAACAGGATGTTCAAAAGGTGTTTATTTCAGTAGTGACACTATTTTTCTTTGATTAGCAAACCTGAACAGTTTTAGAAATTTCATAAGCAGTTTTAGGGGTCTCATGAATAAATAAGCATACATTTTAAATGGAAACATTTCTAAAAATGCTGTATAAAAATGTATTTTTCTTTACACACAAGTACAGAACTTCTCTGCAGTGAGGTATAATGGTCAGATGGAAGTTATGTTACATGCGTTTGTGTTCTGAAAATATGATAAAAACATTGCATAGCAAAGATCCAAGACCTTTAAGCAAGCAAGGATTTCAGAAAATGTTGTTTCCCCATCTCAGGTTTAATTGTACAGAATATTAATAGTACAGGCTAATACTCAGCAGTTCACTTTCTTTTTAACATCTTCATTAAAGCTGTTAAAATATTTTAAGTACATTCTTTCCCTATAATTTTTACACAGAAAGAAGTAAAACAAGATAAAGAAACTCACTGGAATACCACTCAGCAGATTCCTTAAATAAGATACATAAAAGACTGTGTATTTTCATTTAAAGTCTTGTCTTAATTTGAGACTATGGGTATGTTTTATATGTTTTACATGTTTAGCATGTGGATGCTGAATACCAGAGTGGATAGGATTGTGTGCTCTTTAGTTACAAGGGGTTGTGTAGTGTATTCTACTGTATTAGTTTTATCTCATGATGAAAGTAAATTAGTAAATCAGAAAGGGGAAATATGGAATACGAAATAAATATGCTAACAAAAATCAGAATTGGAAAAATTAGTTCACAGTTGACACAGAGGTTTTTTCCGTGAGACTATTAGGGAGTCTCTTTAATAAACCTAAGTTACTACCATGTACTGATATTACACATGGAAAAATAACAAAGCAGAGGCTGATCAGTGCAACTGTGCACATTCAAATAATCTTACATGAACCAGTTCAGAAGTTTACTTTAGAAAAGCTATGCACAACGAGTACTCATTTTTTTCAAAACACACCAACATGTCTAAGTAATTCTGACATATTCAGGGTATTTCCCTTCTCATCACCCCTCAACCATCTTCCAGACTCAATAGACAAATGAGGTGAGGTGAAAGCCAATGACATAACAGAACATAGATAGCATGCATAATATATTGCATTAGTGTCCTCTGCATGACATTATAAAGCTGTAGATGTCTATTGGACAAAGAAATAAACAACAAACATGTTTTTCCCCACAGTGAAACAGCAGAGTAAAAACACACACTGCTCATACAAATATTATCACCACAGACATATCTTGCCATCCAGCTATATAACTGAAAATATTTTGATCTATATGACTCCAGTGGCCTTGATCCAAAGCTTATTGAAGCCAATTAAGAATCTCGATCATCTTTAGTGATTCGACCTAGCCCATTAAAAGATTTTGCTCTAGGGGAGTAAATGGAGGGTTTTTAAGGGCCACCCTTGCATGTCACTTCCATTTATCACAAAGGAAAAATACTTCCCTCCATTAACACTGTATAAGGCAGTTTCCTTTTCCAGCAACTCTACTGTATGTGTCAAACTCTTTCCCTTAGCTCTCCGCTGATCCCTTATACCAAAGATGACTGCAAATATAACGTAATATTACTTCTCAAAACAGTGCTTAGGAAGTCAGTGTTTCCAGAACTCATTCACATAATTTTTCCCTGCTGCAAAGCTCATGTGGGTAGTTTATGAATGACGACAGCTAAATTAAAAGTTATCCTATCTGAATGGGCTAAAAGACTGGCAAAACTCAGGAAACTATAAGCTAAATAGAAGTGACAGTTATAGTCACCTTTCACGTAAAAAAATCTGTAAACTATTTCCTGTTGTGTCCCATTTCAGAGCTGGAATGTACTGCAAGGATCAGGAGTGGATTAGGAAGCTAAAACACTTCTTCATTTCTTTCATGGATGTACAAACATAATACTGGGCATGGACTTTTTACCTATTGTTGATTTAGCCTAATAAGTTCTGAGTTTTTAATTGCAGACAGTTCCCTAAGTAGTAAAACTCAACATTACATTATATTGCATTATATATATATATATATGCATTACGAAGAGAGCCTTTGTTTTAAAAAAACACTGTCTATATACAGTTCTGCAAATATATCCTTATTTTTTTGCAAATATATCCTTTGTTTTCCGTGTTTTATCTGACTGCATGCAGAAGAGCTTTTTCTGATAAGCTTAATACTGGTGTGAGTTAGGAACAAAAACAGGTATTGCCTTCTCATCCACAACAAGTCAGTCTCTGGTTCTTGCAGTCATCTGCATTACTTCTCTGTACAATGACTCAGGTGGTAACAACCAGGAGCCTACAGTAATCTCTGATCCATATGATGCATACGGAATTGGCTGATGTAGATGATGCATATGGTCCATATGGGGATCAAACCTGCAACCTTAGTGTTATTAGCACCATGCTCTAACCAACTGAAATAATTTCAGGATTGTTCAGCCTGGAAATGAGAAGGCCTCAGAATGACCTAATTGCAGCCTTCCAGTACTTGAAGGGAGACAACAAGGTGGAGAGCGACCTTTTACAAAGGCATGTACTGACAGGACAAGGGGGAATGGTTTCAAACTGAAAGAGAGTAGATTTAGACTAGATGTTAGGAAAAATTCCTTATTGTGAGGGTAGCGAGACCATGGATCAGGTTGCCCAGAGAAGACGGCGATGTCCCATCCCTGGAAGTGTTCAAGTAGAGGTTGTATGGGACTCTGAGCAACCTGGTCAAGTGAAAGGTGTCTCTGCTCATGTGGCATGATGACTAGATGATCTTTACAGCCCCTTCCAATCCAAACCATTCTACAATTCTATGATTCTGTGAAGAAGACTGTGAGGATTTACAGATTCATCTTAACACACCTATGCCCTTCCAAAAAGATACACTTTCAGAAACAAATTCTCCAGAACTTTCACACTTTTGAAATCCTGGTAGACACCTTTCTTAAAACACAATCCTGAATTTTTCTTTTCCCTAGTGCAATGGTCAGTTGAATAGGAAGCCAAATATTAATCTGTATTGCTCCCACTTCATGTGCTGGAACACCTTTGAACCTACTGGAGATGTCACACTCCCAACTGGAGCACAGAGGTGCAGACAGAGGTGTTGTGTGGCGACATCCCTGCCTTACGTCTCACCTTGCAGAGGCACAAGGGACACTGCCCGTCCACACAGAACACAGATGTATGTTTTGGCAAATCCATGTAGGAAGTGAAAAATCATAAAATTTTCCAAATTTTTCCAAAAAATCATCTCCTAGGTTGTATATGTTTGAAGCTTTTCTTTATTTGGGGGAAAAAAAAAAGCCTCTATTTTCATAGCATTTCGGGAAAATATTTTAGCCACCTCTTCTGCTTTTGGGTAGTTTCTGCAGATAGTAGAATACAGCATACAATATATAAATACATATACAATAAATTTATATAAAATTTAAATACAATTATTACTGTCTTTTAAAGAATAAATATGTCAAGCATCAAAAAACATTCTGGGTCTACTGTCCTTCAGTTTGAGTAAAAATACCATTTGTTCCTCTTCAATGAATAAAATGACACACCTGTTAAATTAGCACATTTAATGTGCACCAAAGCTGTTCATTTGTACAGTAAATAAGTTAAAAACTTGATTGTTATATAATCCACTGTTCAATCTGACTGACTGCTGAACCTCCCTAATCAAATACTTCTACATGATATTGAAAGCTACATTACAGTACATTATTAGCTTGTAAAATGAAATTGCTGCAACGTTATGTACTGTATATTTGAAGCAGTAACAAATTTATCGGTGATAGATGAGCTAATGGATGCATTGTATTGCAATAAATATAAATTCAGAGTAGCAATTGGAAAACATTAACATTTTTATATATGAGTTTAGGCATTTATGAGGCTGATCCAGCTAGCAGTAAAAACTAAAAAGGTGTTCTTGCTAGCTGCCATTTCTGCATTGGACTGTCACAAGTAAAAATAAGTGGTCTTTCTTTGCAGCAGGGCTTTTATATCCAACATAACAGAAAACTGACAGAGTTTTGGTAAGTAGCTATCATTCATTTCTCTAAGAAAAAGTTCTCTGTACACCTGATTAGGAGGTCAAAGCCAGACACTGCTTACCAGTAATTTTCTATGGCCTTGCTATCAGTGTTTCTTCTTCTGCCCAGCACCCCCTCCAGTCTTTCTCTCCCAGTTTCCTCTTGAGCTCCTAATGCCGTCATGAACTATCCAACAACTGCTGTTGTTTAAAAGAAGCAAAGTCATTTCAGGAGAAGAGTCAAAAATAAAGTGAAAAAAGATAGAAAACAGCAGCCAGCTGCAAATGCTGTGAGGAAGACTGGGGACTTCTTTCCTGATATCCAGGCGTCTTTCATAGAAATATTTGAGAGAATTGTTCCCCTATGATCTTACAGCTGGTAAGCTGCACAGGAGCTTGGCATACTGCAGGCAATCCCCCCTGCCAAGGCAAAACACCAGTACTACCATATTCCCTCTGAAAGGCAGAAATGACAGCACTAGCAACCAGATTTGGGGAATCACCCGTTGTGGCAGCCAGAGGAAACATAGAGGCTGAGCGGGTGTGATGCAGGAGGAAAAGAACAGGCAAGTCAGAAGGCAAGGGGTTTGACTTAGGGCAAAGGACTGCAGGATGGGGAGGAGGTGGTAAATTTTTATATGGAGGTGTGAAGTTGGTTAAGAACCATCAGCATTCTCATGTGTTCAGACCCTGTCTTGCAGGCTGGTTGTTTGAGTGGTGTTTTCCAGATGCATGTGTGTTCTCGCACAGTGATGCTTTACTCAGCAGTATTTTCTTAGCATTTACAGCCAATATTTCTTCATGTACTATCCTTTTGTTTCCAACTTAGCAGAATGAGGGTTCTGTTGCAGACTTAGATGTCACAATGCATTTGTGATATAAGCAGAAGTGTGTCAGAATGTGGATGCAATTACAGAGTTACTGGAACGGGCAGAAATAAAATAAAGTGTTTGAGTATTATAATTCAGCTTAATGTGAAGTGCTGTTAGTTTGCTTGTCACTGAATATCCTTTTAATTAAGGAGTCTTGATATCAAAACATGCTGCATTTTGGTAGAGACCAAAGATATATGTCACCATTACTCTAAATTTGTGATGATGATTATAGCAGACAGTCACCTACCTTGTTAGAAAGAGGGAAGCACAGGGGCTGCTGAATTAATCAAAATCTGTAATCTTACTCATTAAAAGAACTGTAATATACTATTTCCAAGCAAATAGACAGATTCCCTTGACAGTGTGGGAGTGGAAGGAGCATAGAGGGATCTGTGAGGAAAGATCTACGATGAATTTGTCCTGGACCACTTATCTCATCATTTGAATTACTTCATTTCAGTATACTGAATATGAAGTGGATATCCAATTATTCAAAGGTATTATAATCCATTCCATGGTCAAACAAATCTGAAAAAATCACTTCTGGCTCGGACTTTTCTCAATCAGTACCAATAAAAATTCTTATTGTACAAGGATGAGTAAGACAATTTCAAGAAGTTGAAAACTATTTGACATTTTCCTTGATGAGTAGCTTATAAATCTGCCTTTTGTCTATTTTTAAGACCTATTTCTGTAGTGTGTGTAAGACTTAAAAGTGTTTGTGGATATATCCTAGCACACTGGCAAAGTAGGAAAATATCATGACTCAGACCCGAGACAAGAGATAAGTCTACACAAGGGGAGGCACGAGTGCCTCCCAGGTCTGGTAGCACATGGCCATTTGTCAGCTCACATGATGGTGGGATTCAGGCATGCACCCTGCTCCTCGCAGCGCTCATATACACACATTCGTTTTTTGTAGGGAACTTGGATATACAGAGCAGAAGGAAGCTGTGGTGTGCTGATTTGGGATGGAAAGCCAGACCAAGCCACAGAAAGTAATCACCTGGCAAGCCAGGCACAGCCAAAGTTTTTGAGCCATAGTCCCAAAGTCACCCTCTAGGTTACAAATTCAGGAGCTCACTATTGTAATAAAAAAAAAAAAAAAAAAAAAGATATTTTATTGCATTTGAAGAGGTGAGCATACTTTTTTTTATCACTGACAACTCTTTCAAAGACAGTGGTTCAAGGCTTAATGCTGCTCTGATCTGTTTTCACATTGATTTAAATATACATGCTGTATCCTTCTCTTCTTCCTGTATCCTTCTGCCAGGGGAAAGAAGGATAACTCCCTCTCTTAGGAGCAGAGTCTTGATCTTAAGCTTCCATTGATGATAATTGTTGAAATTTCTGAGTTTTCATCTTCTGTCCTAATGTTAAGGCACCTGTTTTGGCATATCATCAGGGCCCATTGTCAAGCTCCCAGAAGTTATCCCTCTTTAGTAGTCCCCTGATAAATAGTTTCCTGGCAAGAACTCTTAAGCTGTACTTTGCCTTATATTTTTCAACACTTTCTTGTTAGAGTAATTTTTATTTTTCTACAGTTGTCTGTTTCTTTATTCTTAGGTGCAGTGCTTAGAGCCTCCTATGCTTCCTTTTCCTCCTGTGGTCTGACACTCTCCAAAGTTACAAAACTGCTTGCACAGACATATTTGTTTTAAAAAAATGAACATATCCTCTCACCAGGTCCATGGAAGGGATAAGAATTCAGTCTTTTTTTTAAATTAACTTCTCTAACATATTTTGAAAAGAGTTATTGGAAGACTACAGGTTAAATTTGTCTTGAAATTCTGCTTTGAAATTCAGCCAAATATACTTTATTATAGAATGGTCCTCACAACACTCTGCTAAAACTAGGTTTTAAAAGCAATCTTCCAAAGATTATTTCACTTTTTTTTCTCTTGAATTCCACCATCAATTCTTAGAAGAGCAAAGCAGAAAGTCTTTTCTCTTTGAAAAATCTCATCTCTGACCACATCAGAAATATGAAATGTTTGGCTTTTTCAAACCCAATTTTCTACTGACTCATACTGCCCACATAAGCAATGAGATACACAAAGACATGGAAATATACAGATAAAATGCCTCACTTTATTTGGTTCAATTTTAATTCATTTTGTGTGGAATTTTAGGCAAAGGTTCCAATTAGTTAATTTTAAAACAACTTTTCTCCTCACAATTAGTATATTTCACAGTCTTGACTTTGGAATACATTTTTTTTTCCCAATACATCCCTTTCCTGGCTGTGAAGAATTAATTCTTCAAACTATTTAGTAGGCAAATAGTCTTTGGCTTAGACCAGCCAAATCATTTTCACTTGTGGATTTGAACTCACAGGTCAGATTCATCAACAGGAAAATGAGACATTTTCTATATTTCAATTTTTAACAATTTTCATATCCATAGTCATTTAACTTTAAAAGATTATAAGTAATGGATAGTTCTAGTGATGTCTGTTAAATAAATTCCATAAGAACAGAAAACAAGAACTTCATAACTGGTGAATTGCACTATTGTTTACATTTAAATGTGTTGTCTTAAAAGGATAAATTAGATCATTATTACCAAAACTATTAATGATTTATTAGTATTTTTATCATAAAAAATAGAAATACTCATGTTTTGTTAAGAAATGGAAAGGTCTGCAGTAGTTACTGCTTGTTTTGTCAGCCTAGTTTTGTCTCTCTACAGGTAAAATGCAAAACCAATGAATTTCATCTTCTGTTCTTGATTGAAAAATACCCTACATATTTTTATGTGACCAGAAATTTTCATGCCACATTTCATTTATTGTTTCATAGTATTCATATGACATTGCATGCTAGGGAAAGCTACATAGACCTACCTCTTCCTACTTCTTGGATTTTGCACATAAATTACTCAAATTTTAAGTTGTTTAGATAGTTTTTTCTCCATACTCTGTATTCACATGTTGTCCACCACATCTATATGGAATGCTGCTACATACAGCAAATTAAAGATTCATCAGAAATAAGTTACACAAGTAAGTAAATAACTACATCACTGCTCAGCAATCATACATTTCTCTTTGCACATCAGAAACTTATATTCAACATTTCCCCTCTCCATGTGTTTATTTGCTTGGTCCAATCTTAACCAGTCTCTGCAGCATGTTACCCTCAGAAGGCAAAGTGTGCCTGATAAATAAGTGACACCAATGACCCCTGGAGTATGACTTTCAATAATTTTGGATCATGGAAAGGTTTTTTTCTGCCTTTTCAGAAGCTTCGACACTTCTCTCTGCATTATCAAGAGCAGGCAAATACCCAGTGCAGCACATTATCTGTACAAAAGCAATGCACGCCAGCAATGATGGCATTGCAAAGGGTCCTGAAAGCTAAAACAGTGAGAGATCGACAAGATCTTGCAGAAACCTGTGTGGCCTGAGCCTCAAGTGTCTCTGTCCATCCTGAGGCATCTATGTGATTAATGTGCTCCTAATAGCACCATATATCACAGCTGTCATAAGAAAGGTCAGCACCTGCGTGAGTGCTGCTCAAAAGAAGCAAGTCTCCTGTACATGAACTACTTGTTGATACAAACTCAGTGTCAGAGCGTGTGGACTGTAAATGCTGTGTTCTGAGAAACCTCTGCCACCTTGGATTTCACACAAGGATCAACAGCACACCTGTTTTTAGAACTACGCACAGGTCTGTCCTGGCTCATCTCAAGCTCTCTCCCTTTTCCTTGCTTCCCTGAAAAAGTTCTTTCAGACCATTAAAATGCAGAAAGAGCTGGACCTTGTGCATACCATAAATACACGTGAGAAGGAAATTACTTTGAAGCCCAATGTTAATCTGTAAGGCAAGTAAAGAAATAAATCAGTTTCAAGTCTTGGATGAGACCAAATTAACTCAGTTCAAGCATTCCCACGACTGTTCAACAGACTAAGAAAAGAGAAGGAATCCTATTTAATTAGGCTGAAGAATGGTGCTCGGACTTTTGTATTCACTGTGCCTTAAATCTACTTCATCTAATGAAAAAATCCAAAAACAAGTTTCACTTATGAGTTACTGATTCAGGTGATAAACCTGTCAATGAAATATTCCTGGCTAGTAGGATGAAGACCCGTGGACACATTTCCATTGTGTCAAACTCCTGGAGTTCCACAAGCCTTTAGAAAAAAACATTTCTCCATGCTAAGTGTCAAGCAGTCAGAGAACAAAGTAATGCCTAGCTGTGTTTAGGGAAGCACCACATCTTCGGGCACCATGTTCATTATTCCATTTGAGAAACACATATTCAAAAACGTCTGAGATATCTTGACTATTCAGAGGAGAAGATGATCCAGATTTTGGTGGCCCTGGAACAGTTAATCACAAAAGGATGGTGAAATAGTCCATGACTTAACAGCGTATAGTCAAGACCCATGACAATAGTCTTCTCAGAGCTTTACAAATATTTGAAGATATAAGCTCAATTTTGAATATGAAAAAAAACATGCATTAGAAAAGATGTCATAATTATTCAACAGATTTACTTTGACTTGTGGTTCACCTTAAAGGGAAGAGACTGTTGTGTGTGTAACATAGGGTAGAAGATGTAACATCCACTATGGATCTTGATCATGGTCCAGCACAGAGGTACTCACAAATACAAAATCCTGCTCTGACCAGAGCATTTGGATATTTTCACTATTAGTCAGAGGGCTCACTAAATCTTTTGAAACTACTTATAAACATATTTTGCCACTGAAGCATAACAACACCTATATGTTCAATAAATGGCTTGTGTCTTGAGGCACTCCTTCACTGTCTTCTAGATTCTGGGGAGATTTTATTGAAACAAGTGCTCTGTCAAGACTTCCCATTTTAAGAAGATTGCTGGCACGTGTGGGATATTATTGGCATACAGCATTTCAGTTCTTGCAAAGAATTTCAGCCTTCTTCAGCTACTCAAGAGCAGGTATTCCTGCTCCTGCAAGTCTGCTGTGTCATAAGCCACACCACTCCACCCTCTTCAAGAAAAACAAGTTAAAAACACAGAAAAGGCAAAAAACCCCCAAACTGTCAGGGACCCTGATTGTCAGAGTGTAAGGTGTCTTGGTCAGGCAGAGATGAGTCAGTCTGGGTACTCAGAGTCAAGGTAAACCAAGGCAGTACATCTCTCCAAGATTATGTATTGGTACTTCATCACATAGGCTGCTCTAGAGAAACCATATGTTCTCATGGTCTCCCACAAGCAGTGAGAAGACAGTACAGAACATCATACACAATATCACCAGTAAGCTGACATAAGATGCCTATCACACTCTTGACCTAGCTGCTCTCCAGCATTTGCGGCAATGATACCAGCTCCTGAATATTTTATTGTGAGATGAACTGTGAGCAATCATTTTGGTAAGAGCTCACCCAAGCCTAGATCCTAAAGCCACGTTTCACTTTCTTCGCAAGCAATTTAACCAGGTTTTTCAAAGAGATGAGATGATCACTGAAGTCATGCTTACTCCCTCCAGAAAGCAGCAAAACATGGCTTTTGGATCACTCTCAGCTGAGAGAGCCTCAAGATCATGCATTTCATTTTGCTGGTCTGACTCACTAACTGCAAAGTAAACACAGACTAATGCAGGAAATTACCACCTAAATAAGTCATTAAAATAAACCATTAGAAGTGCATGCTCTGAGTCAGGTATAATATTTAGTGTAATCCTGTTTATTTACAAAATATGTCTGTTTGTGTTCTTTCCACACTTGTCATGAGCATCAAAGGGTACTTTCCTGACACAGAGCTCCCATATTTATACTGCAGTCAGCTCTGTGCCCAGCAAGATGCATCCTTGAGTTTTCTCTCAGGGTCCTGCTCTCAACTAACTTTCCAGACAACCTTTTTTACTGTAGCAACTTCCAGGGTTGCGAAACCACAGTCCTAGACAGACTTTCAGTCATTTTCCTTACTTCTGTCCTACTCAGTGCCTTCATCTACCATCTTCTGTTCCTTTTGGCATACACAGGAGCCTAATCTCTCTAGAAACAGAAAGTTTTAGAGGGATTCACTGATTTAATGAAAAAAACCCTGTTTTGGGATTTAAAACTCACTTGAGGACATTAATACCATCACTAAAGGAGTTCTGTTACACATCACGACTCCTGGCATATCTGGAATAGAAAATTTTTTGCCACTGATGAAGAACTTTTAAGTTATATACCATGCTAAGATTTCAGTCTCAGATAGACATCTGTAAAGTTTGCCTTTCTAGATAAACAAAGAGCATGGACATTTAAACTTCATATATCCATTTATAATGAAGTGCAGGGGTGAGTAAGTTCACCACACCTCTTTGAGATGCTGCAATACTCAATTAGAAATTGAACCAGTTTCATTGAAGGGTCATGCACTGATATTCCTCCCTTTTAATTGCTAAAGCCTGTTGTACCATCAAGTCTTCACTTTTACAAATGGCTGTGCCTGGAAAACAAAGGGCTCACTCTGTTCTGTTACCAAAGCACTTCTATCACCAAAACCTTCAGTTTTGCTGAGTGTTCTCATGGTCTTTCAAACTACAATTCAGTTCAGATCCTTGGGTGATAGCCCCAGACCTCACTTCACTGGGTTGGGTCATTACCATTGACTCCTGTGAGTTCTGGCTCATGCTCTTGGTGAATGGAGCTAAAGATGTTGGTCAAGATGGACTGTGGGATGGTAACCACAGATATGAGCACTTATGTCACTTCTGCATAATTAACCCCTCTGTGCACTGCTCCTTTTTGTCTGAGAAAACCAAGGCATTGATTATGGAGTCAGAATGAAACAATGGAATTTTCCAAAATATTCAAGTACATTAAAAATACATTGACAAATCCTAGACTCTTTAACCAGATTCATGCAACTCATTTTAGGCTGAACTCTTACTGAACTCTGTTCCAGTTTTGCAAGAGTAAGAGTGGAGAAAGAATGTGAGAACATCTTTAGGTACACATTGATGAGTTTTAAATGTCAACTATTTTGACCCTAGAATTTAATGTAAAATTGAGATAGGCTACTCTACTTTCTATTACTAAAATCTACAAGACACTGAAAGTTCTAGATCTATAGGTAAAACAGATTGACCTACACAGTTCCCATTACTGCTGGTAGGAATAGTAATACCTAAAACTCTTCAAGTTTTCATAGGAAAGTAAAAATTCTGCCTTGTTTTGCTAGCAAATATAGCATATACTGTCACCATTTAAGAAAGAGATACATGACTTTTCATAAGTATAAGAGGAGTTAAAACAATATGTGAACTTTGAGATTAAAACAAAAAAGGAAAAGTTATGAAAAAAGAGGAATCTGACAGTTGAACTGAGTCAGCTACATAGATTAGATAGGGAAAGGAAATTAGAACTAGCACAAAATGCTAACGATCACAGAACAAATAAATGGATAACAGGAAGGGAATGAAACCAATATAAACAGCTGCAAAAGGGTATTGTTGGCAGAATTTCAGGCCTAGTAGTTTGAAGATGACAGAAATATTTAACTGTTGAGCAGCATTTTTCTAAAAGCTGCTTTACCTCAACATAATTATTTTTGAAAAATATTTTCAAAATCACAAGCTTTCTGTAACCATGGGACTACCAAATTAGCCTGGGCTTTCTCAAGGTCTTCCCTCTCTTTTTCCTCCACTGGGAAAGGAAAAAGAACTTCTATTTGTCTTGTCCTCCAACATCAGACTATAAGGAGACCCTAATGGTACTTATGTGAGATGTCATGCCTTCTCCTGACTCTTGTACTTCTCTCTTCCCAGCTTATGGTGTTTCCATGCTTTGTGATTTTCTCATTCTGCCCAGTCCTGAAGACTTTTGAGGCTATCATGGAGGGCAGGTCCATTAACATGATAGACCACAGTTGGAAGACATATTAGCATTTTTTTAAGAAGTCTTCTCTGTTCTGTGTGAGAATGATTTGTTTCCCAATCAACTACAATGTTGAATAAGACTTTTGGTTCCCTTTGCAGATCTCCAGCCATTGACGTTTTTTCACCAAATAGATCTGCAGAGCACCAGCCTTTATGGGGAGGGCAGACAGCAGAAATGACAGTTTTCAAACAACCAGAAACAGAAATCCTGATAAACTGCCTCCTCTGGACTCATCCTGAGGTGAGGCTGCAATCCTTCAGCCAAGCAAAGGATGTCAGCTCCTCTTGGATGAAAACTAAGGAATCACTGTAATAATACTACTGAGTCTAGCTAATGACAATCACCAGCAAGTCAATATCAGTGTCGATTCTGCTATATCAGAATATTCAGATAATATTCTGTTAATATCTTGTATAAGATTTCGGCTGAAGCAAGCAAAGCATGCTTAAACCAAAACTGTCTGACACAGACTTTGGGGTAGACTTGACACACATTTGCAACACATTAGAGAAGTAGCAGTCTTTTAGACATAAAATTCACAAATTACCTTTTTTTAAGCAATCTAATTAGTAGCTAGACATGTAAACAACCCACATGCCTAACACATTTGTTTTTCATTTGTTCTTTTTTCAAATTTCCCCTTCCACTCCAACTCTTTTTCACAGAGGGAATGATTTCTGGAAAGACATCCTTTTCTAGATTCTTCAGCCTGATCATTCAGACTGGTAAGCATTTCTGGATTACAACCACATTTCAATATATACATTAACTTTATTATTCAACAACCATATTAAAAATGCTTTTGATTCCTGTTACTGAGTCTTTTTCTTTACTATGTATCTTCCTGTTAATACCACTCCCTAAAATAAAATTTAGAGGCGAACTTCTCCCAGGTTTAATTTTAGACATTTGGTTTTTCTCCTAGAACAGATCGTGTTGTAACTTTTTATTGAATGTATTCAGATTCTGTGTCATGTATTTGTTTCTAAATTTTAGTTGTTTTCAATCAAGGTAAGACTGTATACGATATCTTTAACGGTCCCAACAGTACAAAGGCCCTCAATGGGCTGTTTCTAAAAAAATCAGACTTTTAAAGAGCTTCTAGCTGCTGTTCACAATTTTGGTAGCTAACGTAGCTAAAAAATCTTAGCACAGTCCCACCTGTGGAAATCTTATTAACTGTTGAATGTAGAGGAGAATGGTGAGCATGCAGTGTTAGAACAGCTCCACAAAGAAGACACATATGATACTCAAAATTTTAAAAATAACTCTGCTTTGATTTGTCTTGTTAATCAGAGGCCACATAAGGAAATTTCTTTCATAGTTCTCAAATGATTATCTTAATTTTTTTTTCATGTTCACCAGGGAATTCTCCTTCAAATATTCTTTGCTTAAGTGTATATGCGGGGAAACTCAACGATTCAGTTAAGGTTCTTCAGTTCTACAAAAAACCAAACAAACAACAAGTTTAGCATTTTGGGAAATGTAATGGATCTGACTTTCTTCTTTCTGTTGACTCTATCAAAAATATCACTGATGATGTTGTAAAGCTCAAGCGGTCACCTTATAAGAACATATAAGGATAATAAAAGTCCTGCAATCTGACATGCATATTGGGAAGTTTAAGATGCTTCGATATCAGAAGATGATGAGACTCCCTCTGCAATCCCACATTGTAATGAAATGAGCACAGGAATGAGAATCCAGAATAACTGAATTATAGTTCAATTCCTACTCCCCATATGTTTGAAATGTACCTCATGCTTATGCAGTACAACATTTACATACTTAATTTTTAAAAACTACAGCATTCTAGCAAAGATTTATTCTTGTGTGTTGCTCATATGTATATGTAAAACTTGATTCTCCTTTAACAAGGATCGTTGGAAATACAGCACTTGACATAACAGTGAAAGATACTCTGTGTACACAGACCCAGTTGGTGCTGCTAGAAAACAATGTTATTGTAGGTCAAAGCTGGTGTTTTATTTTTATTTGATTGCTATGCTACAAGGATGATAATGGAAAAAAACCAAGTGATTGTGGAAAAAATAGTGTTTTCAGAGCCTGCTTACTCCTGTAGCCTTCTGTGTTCACTGACATATTTTAGTCATATTTTGTCTCCATTGTAGCCAAAATCAATTTATGACAGTTCAACCATTTCTTTAGAAGAAGATCACAATGTTTAACAAGACTTATTATTCTCTGCCCATTCATTGTGCAAAGAGAACATTACTGCAGCATTTGGGAACTTCTATTTCAAGAAATCATTTAGCCCTATCTGAACAATTAATAGTAAATATACAAGCCAAAGCTTAGGATTCAAAATTCACTGTTTATTATGAAGGACAAAGAAGGATATAGATCTAGTGGCAAGGCTGTTTGACTCAACCAGAGACATTCTGTGCAGTTTTTTATTGTATTTAGCTTGGGCTGGTTCTAGCCAAAAAGGGCATTTACCAGGTTTGAGAAACTGCAGCGAGTTCAGCGTCATCATGATGGCACAACAGCGATGACCACAAAGACACTTAGAAAGAGCTTAAACTGTGGCAGCATTTTCACAGTGACACGGTGTTCCAGCTGATTCATTTGAAGCACTGGTAACAGAATCTGTTACAAAAGGAATTTTTAGAGGAAAAAAACCCTCTGTGGTAACTCTGGGCTTTGTTTCAGTCTGTAACTAACTCCAGTTACAGGAAGTATACAGTGCAAGATCAAAGGAAGAGACACTAAGTGAGCCTGTTGAAATGAAGTGTTACAGGCATATGTTCCTCATCTCACAGCTCCGTTGACTGGGTGCTGTAACAGCTGGGATATAAGAAAAACGTTTCAGGCAGATTCAGCAGAAGAGCCTGTACTTCATTTGGCCAGCTCAGAGCTTGCATTTCACCAAAGGACTGCAGCAGCTCGATGGAGGGATGTTTTTTTTTCCTTCTGCACATGAGCTACAAGGAGTTTATTCCTGCTTTTCCATAAACCAGCGTAAACCTCACTGGGTAGTAAGTAGTCATTGTGACCCTGAAGTCACTGGCCTTGGGATATGCATCTTACTCCTTGCTCCCAGAATCAAAAGCAGCATGACCAGAGGGCTGCAGGATACAGGTTCTACACTGACCCCCCCAGTCTCCCAAAGTAGGAACGAGGTCTGTTCCTGCACCAGAGCCACCTCAACACTACCACCTGCTTCTCTGCTTTTGCTCAAGAGTAGGTGACAGTCTGAGCATATGATAATGAGTGTGATGTGCCCCAGACTGCACAGTCAACACTGCTGCTGGTGAAGTCACAACAAATTAGGGTGATTTGTGCAACAAATGAGTTTGCCAATTAGTTCCTTTCACCATCAAGTGTGGCATGACCAAACGGGTAAACCTGGGAGCTGGGAGAAGGAGTCTTCTACTAATTCATTCACTGATCTCCCACATGCCCTACAGCAAAGGGAACTTCTCCCTCTGCCCTTTCCACTTAAGGTCGGCCCCATGGGCAGAGGGAAATCATCTTATACAGGGATCATCACCAGCCATGGCTTACTGACACACAGTGTTTGTACTGGTTTTGCCGGTTTTTAGGAGCTGAATTGAATGATTACATTTTTCTCCAGAGACAACTTTGTAATTTGCATAAAGATCTGTTTTGTGAGGATATTCTGCACTAGATGTTAAAGATATTCATATCACACCTGGTGTAAGTATGTCTGAGAAGCCATCAGACACTACTCCACTATAGTTAATTATTATAATTCTGTCATTGTTACTCCTCTTATTAATAGCCGTTACTACATTGCCATATGTGGATTTTTTTAAAAAAATACAGTTTTGCACATGTGTATGTCTTTATCTACATGCTTGCATGTAGATAAATGCTTGATAGTTCTGTCCAGACTTTCCTATCTTGGAAATGCACTGCAGTGGCAGGAAGGATTTTGAAGTGCAAACGCCTGCACTTGAGGTGGTTAATTTCTGTACAGTATGAAATCCTCAGTGTTAGAAGCCATACTACTTATTGGGGTTTTAATATAAACTTACAGGTGAACATAAAGAAGGATAGATAACACAGAAATTGTAGAAGCAAATGCAGTCCAGATATTTAGAAGATCAGAGAGTAGCTCATGCTGAGTTGTAATATCTTTTTGACTTTTTGTGGATCCTCCAGACTATTATATGACAGCTTAGCTTCTCACCAAGTAATATTAATCTCATCTTAATCAAGGTATGTTGGTTTTCAGCTTAAGACTGAAGAGAACTATTTAACAATATAGCTTTTTAAAAAGTGGTTGAGTAATTCTCTGGCAGGGGTGGGAAGAGTGAAGCTTATGTATAAGAATTAGTATGTTTTCTACAAGCAAGGAGTATTTTTTACCCCCAAATCCAACCCTGCCTGGTTACCTGAAATTAAAATCTAGTCACAGAGACTCAGCACACTTTCTTTCCAGGTAGAGTGATTTGTAACATGTAAATTTGAGGAAAGTTTAAATTAAGTGTAGCTCAAGTCCCAGTTTAAAAACAATTCTGTTACCATAGCTGCATGTGACTAGCACTGTTATTTCTCCTTCATGCCTCTTGGTTCAGCCTCACACTGTACAGCAAGTGATTTGGCAGTATTGTACCCACAGCACTGCCAAGAAATCAGCAACATTTACTTCTTGATTTCAGAAGTGAATCTATATTTAGTGGCTTTTTCTTGAAAGAAACCTGACCATTTTTTATGTGCCTAAAAGTAATATTAGCAACAGGTGCTGTACATAAATCTTTTGTACCTACAAAACTACTTAACTCAGTAACTCCCAAATTAGAGGAAAGCCCATTTGTATATGGTTATGACACAGGTTTTATATATTTGCTTTCAGACATTTGTAATATAAACATACAAGGTGTTAGCCTTAGTCCTCAGGTAATGTAGTTACCACAGAAAACAAAGGGGTTTTTCCTTGCATGCAGATGCAAAAAGGCAGGTTGCAGTCACAGGGCTATCAAAACACTGTCTAAGTTTCCCAGTATGAACACACCACTTATTTCAACCTTTGAGGGGGCTTTGCTGCTTAAAATCAATGGTATTTTACATTCCTCAGTGTGACTTATTTTTGAATCCTGTAAACAGAGGCTGACAACTTTTGCCAAAGTGTAATGAGCTCTTACCAGTGACTTCCTGTGTTCATAACTGATATCAAAAACACAGGGCAAGCTAATACAATATTATACAATTTAATGCGAAAATAGTACTTTTGCAGCTTGCTTTTAAAAGTCAACTTACAAACAATATATTTTCTATCTAAATACTCTTTTAAAGTCTCTGTCATAAATTGTAATTTTTTTTGCCTTTTGTTCTTGTTATCTTCAGCGGTGTCAAGTATTTTCCAAAGCATAATGGCTGCAAATGAACTTAGTTTTACATCAATAGAGTATGTTTATTTTATCTCAAAAGCAAATCAAAGGAACATATATCAAAAAGTACAGATATATGAAAGAGTGAGTTTTCCCTTGTGGTAGGACAAGGTCTATTTGAAGTCACCTGTGTCCTGAGAGGATGTTTATAGGTGTAGACAACACATACCGTTAACTTAATCTCTGTTTACAAACTGCCACTTGAAAGGACAGTCTGTTCATTCTGCTTCACATCTAATGACAACTTGAAATTTTCTGTTAATGGTATCTATCAGTGATGAGTGCAGTGGAGAAAGTCATGAAAAGCTCTTGGCAAAGTAGACCAAAATACTCTAGCTGAGAGCCTTAAAAGTTATCACCAGATGCATGACTTTTAGACTTTGGAACAGCAGAGTAGATTGCCCTTGAGAAAAAAAAAAAAAAAGTTGTAAATTACAAAATGCTCCCAAAGCATGCTGGCACAGCAGTTTGGGAGCTTATTCAAGACTATATAGATACCTATGCAGTAGAGATATTCAATAAAGCTATTAGCTATTTACCTTGATATCAATTCTCAACACTTTCAATCCTCAACATTTTTATTCAAGGAGAAACCAGTAATGAGGGACAGAGAAAAACTTTCCAAGTTCATTACTTTGGTTTCCTTGACTTTATAGGAAAGACCTATTGAGTTTTCTGTTCCAGGACACTGCTTCTTGACAAAGGTAATGGTAAATCATCAATAAACACCCTAAATGATAGTGGCAGGCATAATCATGAAGGCAATTCATAGAAAAAATGTACTGAAGTAATGCACCAACAACCCCAAAACAAGTGCCTTATCCCCATTCTTGCAGATACTGACCTTCATTTTTCATGTAATCTCTAGAATCCCTCTAAAAGTGTCTGCATTCAGTCAGATTTGGACATTTTAACACAATACTTAAAGGCTGAAACTGTGGTAAATAAAGTGTTTGGTACAGCACTTTCAATGAATGGTCTGCTTTAAATGTACATAGATACTCTGATCCCTTTCCTCAAAATATCAAGATTGATGACTAATGAATCAAGATACTATTTCTCAAGGTACATAATTTGTGACCACATTACCACTAAAATAACACTGGTTTTAGGAGTCCTTGAGCCTGAATTCATGAAGCAGTTAGAGTATTAAGATTTAGAAAATGAAACAAAAAACGGGAAAAAAAAAGAAAAAAGAAAAAAATCCCTGAATAACTGAATTCATGAAATTTTTTAAATTGCTGTTTTTCATTAAAAAGCAATCCTGCTCATGACTCTACAGGTGTGGACAGTCCTGGGTGAAGACAACCCATGCAGAAGAGAGAGTAGGTGCTGGGAAACTGTTTTGGAGAGCCCATGCCCATTGAGGGGGGCACAGTTTGGATGTGAGCCACAGGAAGCCAGGGACCAGCAGAGAGATCCAGAGCCATAAAGGGATGCCAGATTGCCCCCTGTTTGTCATGTGAAAATAGTTCTGTTTAGCTCAAGCTGGTGTACATTCTGAATAGTAATGGTAGTCATTTAAGTAGAAGCAACATTATCTATTTCACCGGAATCATTTTAGCAGAAATTCGGGTTATAAAGAAAAGTGGAAAGCTAGCAGCTGTCTCAGTTTGCTGGATTAGAGACAGAGATAGCTCTCCCCACATCAACTAGCTTCAAAGTTACCCTCCATTCTTGTCTATGGGTATGGAAAGACATGTACTTTCCCATCAACTCCCTGCACTCTGTGGACTTTGAAAAACAGAGCAGATGTAGCATGCATGTATCCCTTGGTCACAAAACCAGCAGCCCACTTTGAACAGAAAATAATCTGAGCATGTAGACAGAGCCCTAATACATCGGGTTTAATTCTAGGATTTCAAATCAAAGAATAAACCAAAATTATTATCTTTATTGTTATTATCATCATCATCATTATTATAATTATTATTATTCCCAATTATCATAAGAATAATTTCAGAATAAAAAATTACCTTTTATAGATTGCAGCTGACAAACAGAATAAAGGGGAAAACAGAGTTATAGGAAGATTTCTGTGGCATAAATAAATTTTGCATGCCACATCGGATGTGAAATCTTAAGTATACTTGAAGATATTATATGTTGAAGACTATATGACACTTAGATATGTCATCTAAATCATCTGAGATCAGTGGTCTCCTTTGATGCAGGCTTAGAAGTGTATCTCCTCATACATTTCTAAACATTAAAAAGCATGAAAGTAATTTTGAAAGAATCCCACTCTGTGAATTATCATTAGACTTCTGTCTCTATTTTCTGAGGCTCTGGTGTCATTGTTTATTTCAAAGTTACCAGCAACTGTTGCAGTTGAACATATATAGTTCTATATGTCAGCTAGGAAATTAGAGATCACTGTTGTGGGATTATTTAAATCAGGTCAATTACAATCTTGAAAGCTCATAACATTACATCACTGATGTGTAAACCACCACATTGATCTTGATGGTTTTCTACCGCTAAGAACAAGACAGCTGGTCATGACATTTCCTTGATGGGACAAGTCAGAAGTAAAGCAGGATGCTTGCTTTCTTCTCCATGCTTCCTCATTCATTGATGACAAGGGGTTTTGGGATTGTCTTCCATCTACTCCTGAGAAAAAAACTGAGGGTTCATCTTATTTGCCCTTGACATCTTCTTTTCAGGATGAGGATTTCTTCTAGCTTCACTTATTCTGCCAGACTATTATGCAGAATTACCTTTCATGCCTATTTTGATGGATTATTTTGGCTTTTCCAATCATTTTAGCTGCCTGCTTGTTACTGTCATGCAGATTTTACTTTTTGCACAGGATTTCCTATTTTTCACAAGTCTCAGTTTGCCCCTTTGTAGTTGTGGCTCTTGCTGTATAATTAAGGCAAACCGTTTTATCCAATGTTGTTAGCAATGTTAACGCTGCTACAAAATGCCCATAAAGTCACTGGTTACATTATTGCAGTATGCTTATTTATGGTTTCCAATTCAAGAAAATAGTAATTTTGTTAGGGGCGGGTGCAATTGATAGGTAGCCAGAGGCTTCAAAGGAAGCAGACATTCTCAGTTCAGCTATAGGAACCTCTGCAGAGACCACAAATGTCCAAAACTGCTCTCTAAAACCAGACCTTCAGGACTGTGTCACTGTAGTCCAGAGGACCAACTTATTTTGGAACATGAGTTTTAGTTTAATAGTTATTTATATATTTGCATCTTGTCCTTAGAGATATATCAATTACAAAGTCCAATTCATATCCTTTTCTGTTGGGATATCATAATTATATTATGCAATGTTAGATGAAATAAATTCACACTGTCAAGTACTATAATTAAGACTGTGCTGACCAGTTTGTTTTTAAAATATTCTCTTCAGTCTTGAGCTTCCGAAAAATTTCTCTTGTCTAGCAAACTATATGACGTAGATCCATGTCAGCAGATGGGAATAATTGCTCTGAGTATAATTAATGCAATCTGAAGGGCTTCAATAGTCATGGAGTTATTATGTAACTGCATGTTAATTAAATGATCAAGTAACTACTCAGTAATTTCATGGTGATTTGTGCTAGATAAGATATTTGCCTTGTGCAAACAAACAATGCTGTCATACAATTCAGAATGGATGTGAAAAGCTGGTAGCCCATGGCTTGGACAAGTGTACCCTCTCCTGGATTAGGAGCTGGCTGGAGGGTCGGGCCCAGAGAGTGCTGGTGAATGGAGCTGCATCCAGCTGGCAGCCGGTCACCAGTGGTGTTCCCCAGGGGTCTGTGTTGGGTCCAGTCCTGTTTAACATCTTTATTGATGATTTAGATGAGGGGATTGAGTCCATCATCAGCAAATTTGCAGATGACACCAAGTTGGGAGGGAGTGTCGACCTGCCGGAAGGCAGGAGGGCTCTGCAGAGGGATCTGGATAGACTTGAGAGATGGGCTGATTCCAATGGGATGAAGTTCAATAAAGCCAAGTGCCGGGTCCTGCACTTTGGCCACAACAACCCCCTGCAGCACTACAGGCTGGGCACAGAGTGGCTGGAAAGCAGCCAGGCAGAAAGGGACCTGGGGGTACTAATTGACAGGAAGCTCAACATGAGCCAACAGTGTGCCCAGGTGGCCAAGAAGGCCAATGGTATCTTGTCCTGTATCAAAAATAGCGTGGCCAGCAGGAGCAGGGAAGTGATCCTTCCCCTGTACTCTGCGTTGGTGAGGCCACACCTTGAGTATTGTGTTGAGTTCTGGGCCCCTCAGTTCAGAAAGGATATTGAGGTGCTGGAGCGGGTCCAGAGAAGAGCAACAAGGCTGGTGAAGGGACTGGAGCATAAGTCCTATGGGGAGAGGCTGAGGGAGCTGGGGTTGTTTAGCCTGGAGAAGAGGAGGCTCAGAGGTGACCTCATCGCCGTCTATAACTGCCTGAGGGGAAGTTCTAGCCAGGTGGGGGTTGGTCTCTTCTCTCGGGCACTCAGCAATAGGACAAGGGGGCACGGGCTTAGGCTCCGCCAGGGGAGATTTAAGTTGGATATCAGGAGAAAATTCTTTACAGAGAGAGTAATCAGGCATTGGAATGGGCTGCCCAGAGAGGTGGTGGATTCACCATCCCTGGAGATTTTTAAACGCAGATTGGACGTGGCACTGAGTGCCATGATCTAGTAAATGGACTGGATTTGGACCAAGGGTTGGACTCGATGATCTCGGAGGTCTTTTCCAACCCAATCGATTCTATGATTCTATGATTCTATGATTCTATGATTTGCATATCGATACTAAAAGTTATGCTAGATTTTTATGATGGCTTGCTCCCGAAATGATGACTGCTTCTGTGCATATTTTCTGTAAATGTGAAGGTTAAGAGGCATGTCTTTTTTTAATGAAATCATATATCCATATATACATAAGCACTTTTGTGGGCAGAGATTGAATTATGTCATATTTAAGCCTTGAAAATGTTAAAGACATGAAGCATAATGATGCATGTCTGGCCCTAAATTCAGAACCCTGGCCCTGGAGAAGGTTCTTCACAAACCTGATCTGTACATGGGGTGGAGTACATGGGCCACCTTGTGTTTTAGCGTTCATGGCTGCAAACTCCATGCTGTGAGCTCATTTGGAGCCACAAAGTACATGAATATTTGAAAGCAAATCTTGGAAGTTCAGTGTCATACACTGTGGAAAGTCAGAGAGTCATATTAAAATATCTAACCATCTGAAAGACGAGAGTTTAGATGAGCCATGACTGAATTTCATCTTTTGCAGACCAGATTGGGGCACTCTATTACAAATTCATAGTTGGAGAGTGGTGTCTATTTTGGTGTGTGGCAGTAGTTCTTGCTGGGGGTTTTTACATGCATATTAAAGCATATTATCAAGTGAAAGTCTAAAGACCCAGAAGTACACTGACTACTTCTTCTTTATAACCCACCTCTGAAAGAAGAAATTATGAAGCAAAGAAGGTGAAAAAACAATGAACAAAAAACCCAGGAGTATTGGAAGATGGGAAAGAAAACATATTTTGCTGTGAGAGCAGCATCAAATTAATATTTCATTGATCTTTGATTGATTACTTACCTTTTCTAAATGAAGGCAGTGTACGTAGCATCTATTTTTTTCGTTCCATTCAGGGACAAAGGTCACCATCTGTTATTTAGCTGGTCCTTTTTTTACACTAGTAGTGTTTTTTTTTATTTTTATGTTATATTCTTCAATATATTTCACATAATCCTTTATATACAGAATATGTGAATAAAAATCCTTCTTAAAAAAATAAACTTTAGTTGTTGTTTTGGGAATAAAACCATAGGTAGGTAGTTTAGAGGGGGTTTTGTGAGTTAAGTTAATTCCAGTGTAACAAATCCTAATGCATTGGAGATACACTCCTCCCCCTGTGGACCAGTGGACTTGAGTACAGTCAGTGACATCACTAGTGAGAGTTATCAAACTTTTTTTCTGTCAGAAGAAAAAATTAATGGATTGCATTTTCTTCCATAACAATGTAAACTACTAGCAATGAAATTATGTTGGGTCTGGCTGAGCTGGAGTTCATTTCCCCACAGTAGCCCTCACAGTACTGTGCTTTGCATTGGTAGCTAGAAGGGTGTTGATAACATACAGGTGTTTTGGCTACTGCTGAGCACAGCATCAGCACTGTAACATTCCTCCCTCAGCTGAGGGCAAGATCCTGGGAGGGGACACAAGTAGGCCAGCTGACCCAAACTGACCAAAGGGATATTCTGTACCGTATCAGCTCAGATACAAAAGCTGAGGCAAAGAGGAGGAAGGCAGACATTCATTGTCTCCAATGGCTGCCTGCTGAGGAACTGTCATGTTTACTGAAGCCCTGCTTCTTGGAAGTGGCCAGACATTGCTGCTCATGGGACGTAGAGAATAAACCCTGCTATCTTTCACTTTGCTCTTGCACGCGCAAGCTTCCACTTTACTTTTTGCTTTAAATAAACTGCCTTTTCCCAACCCACAAGTTGTTTTTCCACCTTACTCTCTCCACTATCTGGCTGGGAAGGGGAGTGATAGAGCGGCTGGGTGGGCACCTGGCATCCAGCCAAGGTCAACTCACCACAGAAATGTAAGGTTATTTCAAAGAGGCATTGCTATCTTCCTAAAAGTCTTAATTCTAACTCTGTGTTATCTTCACACTTCATTCCCTCAAGTGGTAAACATCTAACTTTTCCTCCATGGGGTGATGAAATTGATAAACCTCACTAATTCTGTCAGTGGAAGCTCCCCTGTAGTAATACACACTGAAAACCTCCCAGTAACCTCAGCTTTCGGTTGAGATCTCTCATGGGGCTCCCAGGCCTGAATCCGTGACCAAACAATAACAAATCATAGAATCATAGAATCAGCTGGGTTGGAAGGGACCAATATTTTATCTTAAACTGGACCAGAGAGCTGTTTACACAAGAGTTTTAGCTTCAGAGCAGCACAGGAAAGCTAATACTTTGCAGAAAGGTGTCTGGAGACCAAAAGAAATTTTTCAAGTGTCTAGTGAAACGCACCCTCCAGACTGCTAGGGAGTTGATGGTCAGATTCTTACTACAAGCAGCTGAGACTTTTAAAGTCCAGCAGATAAAAGCAGTGGTCAAGCCTCACAGACTAGATATTCCCACATGAAACACAATACAGCATGAAATGGAGAGAAAGAAGATCTTGTGCTTTCAACCAACAAGTCCCTGACAATGAGGTTGAGTGTAAGTAGATGTTGATGCTGCATTAACAACCAAGTCCTTTGTCCATACAGGCCTTAACAGGTTAGCATCTAATGGAAGGGTGGATGGCCTTGATCTACATAGTTCAGCATTAAGGCTAGAAATACTTTTTTATAGCCCTAAAGACAACTATCTTCTTAACACCAGGTATTTTGGAACACTTTATAATCCTTAAAGAGGCAAATTCACTTCACAACAAAGAAAACAAAGCAAATGTTTAAGGGATTTTTCTAAAAAGGTTTTCTACCCTTATCAGAGGTAAGGCCTTAAGAGCCAACTTTAGAGTTTAAAGTAAAAGCTTCAGACCTCAAAGCAACTTGTTTGAAGCGCTGTGAACCTCAGAGGCCAGTAGGTGAAATTCTAAGTACTTTAGAATCTCTCTTTTCTTTTTTTTGCTATTTTTCCTCCCTTTGCACCTTGGTTCTGGTTTTTCTGGCACGGTACCCAACCAGAACACTCCATCATGGGCTACCACAGTTTCCATGTATTTGTTAACATATGTCTGAGGTACATGCTTGTCTAGGCATACCTTCTGAGGTCCAAATTCTGTATGAGAGGCGAAGTGAAGCAAGGCATGAGAGTAGGAGCTGTCCTCTGGCCATCCGTCAAGGGTACTTGTTCACCAACCTCCCTTCATCTTTGCTTTCTGATCCATACCTCCTCAGGGATGTCACTGCCTGTGGCGGAGGGATTGGAAGTAGACCATCTTTGAGGTCCATACTAAACCAACCTATTCTATCATTCTGTGATCCCACACCAGGAATTACATTCATTATCCTCAAAACTGTTGTAAAATCTTATAGTGTGAATGTAAGTGCTCGGTTCTGGCTGAACAACCCCCTACACAGGCAAAGCAAGGCATTGTCCATTTTATACCTTCTGTATTTTATACACTGAGCAGACCAGGGTAGAGAAGGTAGATGCACTTTTGCTTTTTTCTTTGGAAGACACATTGGCTGTTATTTGTTTGTCATGGCATTGCATGTTTAGACTCCAGACTGTAAGTTTGAATAAGAGAGCTACTTCCTTTTCCTAAAAAATGCAGCGTGTTTACAAAAACAAACCATCAAGGCAATAGAAACAGAATGGAGAAAAGTTTTCAGAGTAAAAGAGCAATATCGTCATGATTAATCTTTCTGAATTTTGTGACTGATTCCAAGACTTTTTTCCCTGTAAGTCTGTGTGATTTGCTGATGATAAATGCGTATTTCTGACCAGAATACACAGTGCAAATCACTAGAGAAAAACAATGATAAAATATTATGCAAATAACAAGTAACTGGTAACTGCAGGCAAAATCACACTTTCTGTGATATTTATTACTGCAGATATTAGAAATATACTTTATTGACTTAAGTGTTGAATGTTTTGTTTTTTGAACACGACAGAAGTGCACATTTCTGATCAGAACATAGAGTGCCAAATTATTGTGAAAAAACATTGATACACTAGTATGCAAATAGCAGATAACTGGTAAGAAATAGACGTAAAATTCCTGCAATATTTATTACTGCATATATTAGAAATATGCTTTATCATTTTAAGTGTTTTACATTTTCTTATCTGATAGGATAACAAAATATTTACCTGGACAAAATATTTCCTGAAATTGAACTTTTTTTGAGGGGAGAAATTACAAGATTTTGTTTAATACGTAAGTTCTTCCATGTGCCACTGCCAATTTAATAATAGATAATAAGGTTTAAATAAAAGAAGTTGTGATGCTTCAATTTGGAATTCAGTTTTCTTTTCTCACTCTTTATTTTATATTGCTTTTTTAATTATAAAAACTTTTCAGTACTGGATTAAATAATGTTCTTAACTTAATATGTTTGCCAATTTAAAGAAGTCACACATAAATCAAATGGTGAGGATGTTAATTCTGAGTCATCTGAGTCATATTTCACTGCCATTTTTTATAAAGAAATGCATTCATTGTTTATTTTAAATCCTTTTTACAAAGTTTTCAGACAAAAAGAGGTCAAATCACATATAACACCACATCAACAAAAAGCAAAGGTCAATGGTTCATAATGCTGGTTTTTAAAGGTGAGAGGTCAATGTGCAAAGCTGTAGGATTTTTGAAAATAAAGAAACACATCTTTGAGAATACTGAAAAAGAGAGGTCTTATTTTAAATCATTTATTTTAAAAGACAAATACCTCCATAACAACAAGCCCTTGATGTCTCTGACACAAGACATGCAAAAGTCATTAAGGCTGTCCCAGCGGAACTCCTACAGTTGCTTCACTTTAGGGTGGGTGTGAGCATGCTTAAAATTAAATTACTTTAAAATAAAGTTAGAGCACTAAGCAATATTCTGCTTTTGACTCAGCAGGGTTTCCCGTGAGAAAAGAAAGTGGGCAAAGAGAGCTTAAAAAGACAGACAAACATATTTACCCCTAGGTGGAAGGTACAAATTAAATTAGCTTGCCACAAAAGGGAGATGTTTTCTCCTTCTGTTCAGATGTCATGGTAGTGAGGAAACATCGTCTGGGGCCAAGAAAAATGGCACAAATGCATTCATCTAAGCTACCATTCATCCTGTTCCAAGGACTAAACAGAACACATAAAAGAACAGCACTGCTGAAGCACTTCCTCTCCCTAGTTACCAAATGGGGACTGGTGGAGGAACATGTGATTGGAGGGTGGGGATATTTCCAGCATGGATTTCACTACTGTGCTGGGAATGACAGAGGATGTCATAGATCTGATGAGGCTGGATATGAACTGCGATTGCCACAATCTGATTGCCTCTTTGCCTTGAGGGGAAATGTCCCATTGTGCTCGGTGTGGTGTATTGAAAGGTGCACCACAAAACTTTTCCTCTCCCTCTCTAAAGCTGGAAAAACAATAGAAGCACTTCCTGAGAGTCAAGTATATTTTTTATTGTGCCTCATTAATATTCATGGATTTGGCACTCACTAGGGTTCAGCTGGTATGCTTTCCAGTATCTCATTCTTTATTTATATGAGACTGGGAGGTGTGACCTATGGAGCCAGTTGGCTGTCATGAATTGGAATATTCATTAAGCCTTTTGAATTATGCATTGGACTGCTTATAAAACCAAGATCCACAGTTGATCCAGCCAGGACTTTTAACTGCTTCCCATTAGATTGAATGATCCACAAATTGGTAAAAAACATACATGTGTGCTGTACATTGCAGAAAGCACTGTGCCAGTAATCCAGGGAAGTGCTTGGGGATTTTGTGTCTCATGCTCAACAAAGTCAGTTAATCTTTGTTTTCGTATTTATTTGAAGAGTTTCAGAGTTTAAATTTTGAATTTCTGCGCTTGCAGTCACATTTGCGCTGTGTTCCTCTAGATTTAGAGCTTCCCTTCCAATCATTCAGCAGCCTGTACAACAAATTGTTTTCTTGTCAGCCTTAGAGGTCTGCATCTGGCAAGAAATCTCTTTATATAGATATCAGCTGCTACTTTTTGTGGGGAATTCAGTATTAAGAAAATAAGAATACAGATTTACACAAAATCAAAGCTCTTGCTTGCACGCAAGGTCACTTTTTATTTATCACTTTACTGGATCAGGCTAAACATCACATAGAGGTTAGATTTTATTTTCAACCATTTTTCCTGGGTTTTGTATGTGTATTAAGGTTATATTTGTCTTAGTGCTTATGAAATAATGTTGCATACAAAGATTTTATACTCTAAAGCTGGTGATCAGGATCTTATTTGTATTTTGAAAAGCACCAATGACATATTCTTCTTAGACATTATTGTTTACCTAAGGAAGACTTAAAATGGAGGCAAGTGGTTAAAATAAATTTAAAAAAAATCTGGGAAACTTGATGTGTCAAGATTAATGAAGGATTTTTGAAGTCTTGGTCACCTTAATGGCATCAACTGGTCTCAGTGCAGAAACATCTTGTCACCTTATCACCTTTCAAGTTGAGACATATAGTTGCAGTATAACCTATGCAAGCCAAAACTGTCAAAAAGCAAAACCAACAAAAAAAACCCAAAATAAAACAAAACAAACAAACAAAACCCAACAAAAATGAACAAACAAACAAAAAACCAAACCAAACAAACAAAAAAACCCCCACCACAACAAACTAAACACCCTCCACTGAAAATTCTCCATGTGGTTTTTCCATTTGCCAGGAGGATTATGCACCAGATTTAAGTGATAGTCTTTCTGCTGAAGCATACCTGTCAAAACAAGTAGCAACTCTATGTGAAGCAGCTGGGAGAAGTAAAGCTCTTACACAATATGAATTCACTGCATTGTTTGTGATAAGTTCTGTGGCCTGGCCTGAAAGTTGATAGCCTGATCTATGAAAAGGTCACGGGTGAGCCCTGTGTAAAATGGCATTGTTTACAGTTTTTTTAGTAAAGAGATTAGCTGTCATTTATTTCCACATACCTTAACAGGAGCTTTAAAGGTTCCCAGCAAGACCATGTTCTTTTCTCTTTCTCAGCCTGTCACATACTTGTCAGATTCAATAAAATTCCTTACCTGAATTATGCAGATTAGATTTTGTTGTGTCCAGCACCCATCATTGTTCATCTCCACTACAGCTGAAACTTCTAGCAGCCCTCTTGCTTATACTGCCTGATTTCAGCACTCCTTAGGTCAAGACCTTTCAACCTCAGGGCTTGACTTATGCCACAACCATTTGACAAATCGTCCAGGCCTTCACAAAAGCTGGTTGAGCTCCAAAGTGACTGCTCTCTACACACCACTGTTTCACTGTTTTGACATTTCCTTCTCACTTTTCCCCTCAGTAATTAGACAAAAGAAGAAAAAGACATTTGTGTCCAAGGAATGCTTTCATTTAGGGCTGTGATAAATGGCTACCCTTTCCAACAAGCCACAGTCCCACTACAGGAGAAAATTTCATCACATGGAAGCTGAGCAAGGGCAACTACCCACCTTCTGCCCTGTGGGGCAAAAGGGTGAGTGAGACACACATCTTCCACTGTAAAACCTGCACAGTGCATCTATTGATCTTGTATAACCTTTCTTCCAGCCAATGTCAAGGAATTGAGCAAGTTGTCCATATCCTCTGTTCATAAGTTGGCGTGCAGGATAATGTAGGACATTTAGCATGTTTAGCATAATGGACGGAGTAGCAGACCAAGTTGGACTAAAATATACATGGTAGAAATATTAAAAAAAAAAAAAAAAGGCATATAACTTCCATTTATTTAAGGACTTTGGATTTTCTAAGATAGACAGAAAAAACAGGAACTTTTTATCCCAACTCTGACAGATTCTTTTTTCAATTTGATCAATTTTCTTCTTGGATTTAGTCTCCCCATACATGACATGAAAAATATAAAGTGTGATGTTTAGAGACACTTTAAAGTGTAGGGGAATCTCCAAGTGAAGAGCTCCGTATGAAGCACAAGACACTATTAAAAGTGGCAGCAGTTGTAGTATCATTGTTCTACTAGGTGTCTCCAATTTTAAGCACTGCTTAATTCAGAAAGTGCTCATTCTCATCAGAGAACATTAATCCCTTCTGCCCATTATTTTTCATGTATTTCTCTTGAAATTACACTAATTTATTGGACTACCAATGATTTGACATATTAGTGGATCATGAAGACTTTGGAAGTATCTTCAAGGCATTCAGATAAACATCTTTTAATCACAGAAATTAGTATGGTTAAAACAAAAATGCCATTGTAATGTCAAATATTTCTTAATAGAGAGAACTTCTGTCAACCATGTTTTTATAAGCTTCTTTCAGATTATTGTGTTAATGCTTATTGTTCCATTGGGAAGAATGTCTGCCAAACATGTAAAATAATTGAAACTGCATGTGACTCAGTTGTTAGAGCTCCAGTGAAGAATTAGTGTATTACAATTCATGGTATGGTTAATCTGTCTCTTCTGTTCATGGTAATGAATTAATCAGAACATTACCAAATCACATTACCAAATCGCTGACATTATTTTTATGATCTGATACAATGGAATTAATAAACCAACAAAGCTACCCTTGGAGTTCTGTGGATGATATATGACCCTTTTCTCCAAGGCTTGTAATTAAGAGCAGGACAAACACCAGAATCTTCTGAATACTTAATTTTGTGCAGCACAGGATTAGCAGGCTTTTCTCTGTAATACTGCCACCACATGACACTACTTGTTCCCCAAGAAACAAGGGAGCTGGAGTGGATTTCCTATAATGCACTTATATACTTATATATGTATACTTATATACATAGAATTATAGAATATGTTGAGTTGGAAGGGATCCATCAGGATCATTGAGTCCAGCTCCTGGTCCTGCACAGGACACTCTAAGAACAATATCATGCATCTGAAAGCACTGTCCTAATAACAGGGTAGGCTAGTTGTGTGCATCATGTAAACAAATCCATAGTGTAATTATTTTGGAAGCAATCCTACTATTAAGTAAAAAAATTCCATAGATTTGGCTTGTGGTTTTGTCTCTGAAAAAGGAAAGACTTCTTAAGTTTCCCATGCTAACATGTTGGACTGGATAGACTTATATACATGAAATAACACAGCCTCAGGCCTAGTAGCAGCACACATTCCAGATCACACTTCCTTCCCAATACATGTGAACGCATTCAGTATTGGGGTGGGATGGGGTGGGAAACCATGGAAACCTGGCTGGAAAACATTTAACTAGTATAGCATTATTCAAACCGTTAACTGGGCTAAACCAACCATTGCAAATCTAATGATGCTGAAAAGCAGCACAGCCACATGCACTCTCCTTTCTCAGGCAAAGTGCCACACTGTCATTAGGATCTTGACCTGCCTTCACCTACTGAGTTCAGTCAGACACAAACTGACACCTTCCAGCAGAAGAGAGCTGGAGAGAGATTTTGACAAGGGACTTTAAAGGTAGTCTAGTTCCACCACCCCTGCCATGGGTGGGGACACATTCCGCTTGATCAGGTTGCTCAGAGTCCCATTCAACCTGGCCTTGGACACTTTCAGGGCTGGGGCAACCACAGCTTCTTGGGGCAACCTGGTCCACTGTCTCACCACATTCATTGTAAAAAAATCATCCTAATATCTAAGTTTGAAGCCATTCCCCCATGTCCTGTCCTGTGCCCCTTGTAAAGAGTCTCTCCCCATCTTAGGCTCCCTTCACGTATTGGAAGGCCCCAGCTAGGTCACTTCAAAGCCTCTTTTCCAGGCTAAACAAGCCTAATTCTCTTCACCTTTCCTCTTAGAAGAGGTCCTCCATCCTGCTAATCATCTTGGTGGCCCTCCTCTGGACTCACTCCCTGTTGGAGCAGTGTTGATGTCCTTCCTGTGCTGGGATTGCCAGATCTGGATGCAGTACTCCAGGTGGGACCTCATGAGAGTGGAGTAGAGAGGCAGAAATCTCTTCCCTTGACTTGCTGTCCATACTGCTTTTGATGCAGCCCAGGACATGTTTGGCTCTCTGGGCTGCAAGTGCACTTTGATGGCTCATGTCCAGTCTCTCATCCACCAGCACATCCAAGTTCTCAGCAGGATTGCTCTTAATCTCTTCATCACCCAACATGTATTAATACTGGGGGTGACCCCACCCAGGTGCAGCACCTTGCACTTGGTCTTGTTAAACCTCATGAGATTCCCACTGACCCTCTTCTCAAGCTTGTCCAGGTCCCTCTAGATGGCATCCCATCCTTGAGGAATGTCAACAGCACCACTCAGCTTTGTGTTGTCTCCAAATTTGATGAGGGTGCACTCAATCCCTTCATCTACGTCATTAATGAAGATATTAAATAGCACTGGTCCCAATATGGACCAGTATGGGTCAGTATTGAGTGACACAATGTCCATTGGGATTCTGTCACTTGTCACTGATGTCCATTGGGACTCTGAGTTGTTGGTCACTACCTCCTGGATGTGACCATCCAACCAATTTCTTATATATCCATCTATCTAATAGTACACCCATCAAATCCATCTCTCTCCTGTTTTGAGAGAAGGATGTTGTGGGAGACCATGTCAAAGACTTCACAGGAATCCAGATAAATGACATCTGTAACTCTTCCCCTGTCCACTAATGTAGTCACTCCATGCAAGACAACAATAACTTGAAACCATAAGCCAATGTTATTTGTATAAAACCATTCAAGACAAGTCATCGCTATCCATTAGCAATTACTAAAAAATATTTTAACACTGCATGAAAACAGGTACAGCTTGGTTTGCAGACCAAATAGTATTAGAAAAGGAATTTTTTTCTTTGCAAATGCCTTATATATATAATTGCCATAGTTTATTGTCATAGTTTATTTTTGCATGAGGATTTTAGTAAATCACAGAAAAGAGGCTTATACTCCTGAAGCAGGGTTGACCCAGCCTGTGGTCACCACAGTTCTCTTCACTGCTAAACAAAAAACTGGAAGTACCTGTTTCTACACATGCCTCAGTTACCAACTACAGTAGCTCTTGGCACCAAAGACCTATTCCTGTTTTAATCATGTATAAAAATTCTCTAGCCTAGAGAAGCTGGACACATTACACACTTTGCCTTTCTTTGTTCTTTCAGGATAAGTTTTTCGCACCTACACAAAGAAGGTATTTTTCTGCTGGTCATGCTTACTCTGACAAGTCCAGTGACTGTGGTTCAGAAGAAAACATGGTGAGATCTAGTTTTCTATGGTGCATTGCTGTTATTGGTATTTTTAACTATTTTTAACTACTAAGGCTAAGATTCAAAATTTATCATACAAACAAATAAAAAGAGAAGACAAAACACTGATGTACATCTCTCCATCTAATAAATGACCTTGAGTCTGTTTCTGGATCTTTGAATCTTGTAGGTGAAAGTACTGTTTCCATATCACATCTGATACAGCTTGGTCGTATGCTAGTACAGAACTTGCATTTGGGTGAGCGCCTGCAGACAGCCTACAGAGACTTGTTTAAGAGATTGTACATAACATACCACAAGAGATCACATATCGCTACATCTAGTTCAAGATTCAGCTACAAGAGAGGAAAGTCGATGTGAAAGTGAAGAAATGCTTTCACTCCAAACTTCTTCAAAATCACAAAAAATAATCCCAGTTCTGTAGTTATTATTTTCACTGATCCATCGTGACTGTTCTATTGAGGGATGTGTTTCAAAATCCTTGCTTCAACATACATTCCTATATGGAATCGCACATTGCTATTTTCAATCAAACTAATGAGTGAAATCTTGACATTGTCATTGTAAAAAACTGCATAATACAACAAAGTCCTAAAATTACATAGAAAGATATGACTTTCTTTAGCCAAACTTCAACTGTACATATTAATTCAAAAAACCCACTTGTTCCTGCAGGAGCTATATCAAAAGTTGTTAGGAGCCATAAAACCTGAATCTTCTGTATCAAATGACCTCTGCAGAGGGGAGCATGCACAGGTGCTCACAGCAGTGAAGTGCTTCCAAGAGACATTACAGCTCCATCACAGGAAAGGACCACTGTCTGTTACCAGACAAGCAACCATCAGGCTGCTGCCAAACATGCAGTGCAGTGGCATCATGGACTGACATATTCTGGTTCAAAACCGTGTATGGATAAAAACATGTAATATGGTCAGCTCTAGTATATGAAATTAGAGTACTTTCTTCCCCATTGACCTTGAAAAAATTGTAGATTCAGTTTCTATTATCCTCCTGTATTTCTGCAAATGGCACTTAACGACATGTTGCTGGAAGGGCTAATGTTTGTAAGCCATGCTGGCCCAACAGAGATAAATAGTTAAATATAAATGGAAGATCATTCCTTCAGGAGATAATTTCATCATGTTGATTTTCTATTACATTCTTTGAACACAGAGAATGCTACTTGACAAGAGTGATTAATTTTAATTTTATTCCCAAACTTTAGTTTGCACTAATGGAACGCCTTAAAGACCTCATGGTTGGTCCTTCTGTATAGGAGCAAATTGAGTTTTACATGGACATAAGTACAGAGCAACTAGCACTATCATCAGTGTAGTTGTTCTTGTTTTACTCTGCTATTCTCAGAAATGTTTTTTAACTCAGCTATTCTTGGTACCGACATTCTTTATCTTAAAAGATCTGATGCATCTAAAGGAGTTACCATTCCTTGCAATCATACATGTGTCCCAATCCTCAGCTAGTGTAAAACAGAGTAGCTACACTGGCAGTTTAAGATATAGCCTGAAGGGAATGTTGTTCGTAACAGCTTCTAACAAGATTGCCAGCATATGAGTTATTCTTCTGTAATACACTACAGAGAACAGGTTTGCTGTAGTTCCCTTTATAAATGTAGCCCATTAAGAAATTGGAAAAATGCCATGTCCTAAACATAGTAAAAGACATACTTAAAGTGACCAGCATAATCTACAGATAATTAACTTCAATGGATGGTTGGTTACAATCGTTTAATTGCCAAACACTAAATACTAGTCAATTAAAAGGTTATAAAATGTGATTATTGAATACAATTAAAGTATGTTAGAATCATATTTTCATACAGATACGGTGTATCTATGTGATGCATCTCAAAGTGTGAACGTGCACAGTATCGCAGTTCTACTGACAGTAGCAACATCTGGGTGATTAAATCCTTTAAAACAAGCTGTGTGAAATAGTATTGATTCTCTAATCAGTAGATGTTGTACTCACCTGTGCCTTTCCATGTCAGAAAGTGAAATGATATTATATTCATTGAGGGCCTGGGAAGGAATAATACAAATTTAGGTTACTTGTGTCTCAAGCCATAGTTTACAATGTACATATTTCAAGTTTTCACTTCATACTAATGAAGAAAAAAATGCTCACAAAAGATGTGCTACTTTGGACAAGCTTGTAAAGGAAATGCAATTTTTACTATGCTGTCTGCTGTGCCTACTTATGTTTTTCGCCTAGTAAAAACTACAGATTGCCAACTATTAAATGCTGTTAGTAACTGTGGCTAATGCAAAAGCATTTTTATTTAGTTACACTTGGCTGCCATCAAATCTCTAATTTGTGTTGCTGGGTTTTCCCTTTTGATCTTTTGCTGAAGTTCTGGCATGGAGAATGTAGTGAGAAAGTGAAGAAAATAAAAGAGAAATGAAGGGGAAAAGTGCAACAAAGGAGACGTAGGGAAGGTAGAGAAGAGCAAAGTGCAAAGGTATTTGCTAATGTAGGGTTAAGAACAAAATAGTGGGAAATTTATAGAAAAAGGCTTTAAAAAGCAATTTTGTTAAGATAAGAAGAAACACCAAAAAGAGGGAAGAAGTAGTCAAGAAAAGAAAAACACAAAAAGCAGAAGCAAAGAACAGATATCAGAAAGGGAGAACTTGCAATAAAAGAAATACAAATCTGAGAGGTTTTGAGGAAAGTAGAGTATTTGTTTCTGACTTAGACACTCTTCTCTCTGTTTTCATGCATCTCCAATTCTCAGTTGAATTATAGGAGTTAGAAGTGTTAAAATGACTGTTCCAAATCAACACTGAGATTTGCAGAGCATCCACAGGAAAGCAAACTTCAGTGTGGTATTTTACAACAAATCCTGAGTTAAACAAGCCCTCCAGAGCTGACAACCTCATTTCAGGGCTCTGCCAGGGCCTGAGTCACCATTTTTGAGCATCCTACACCACAATGATGAACATTTCATACCCATGATTCATCTCCCTCCTTACTGCCTTCTCACCACACTTCCATCCATGAGCAGAGTTCCTTTGCAACTTTCACAGTCTTCTGTTACTCTATTTAAAGTGTTCTCTTTTTTTCACTCCTTCTGGATGTAACTATCCTCCATATCTATCCAAGAGATTATCCCTTCCAGAGCTCAGGTAATGACTGATTCCACAAAGTGTGTGAGAATAACATCAGCAGAGATTAGATGTCTTTTTGTTCTTCCAAATATTTTATAGGCCTCTTCCATGATCCTGTCCTATTTCATTTTTTTAGATATGAATCACAGATCTACAGTGCTTTTCCAGGAAATCCATGTGCAATGCTGTGAAGAAACTCTCTTTCCTCAAAGATCTTCAGAAAATTGCCAGACTTCTGCAGAGTCACATGATCAAAGATCTCTGTAGCCACCCACATGTTTTCTGCATTTGTTTTGTGACCATCAAAGTTTCCATTTCTAGCTTCTTGGTTGTTGTCTTTATATTGAAATCTTCCTTGCTGTGTTTTTCTTTCTTACTCTCTATCAGCAGTTTGGGTTTCACCATTTTTACCTCCTTCCACTACTGTGTTTGACTTGGTGCTGTCAGTATATCATCTCTTTCCTCTCCCATCATGTATCTCAAAGAAAGACAACTTCTTCGCCTTACACTGTCTGATAAATTTCAATGCCATATGAAACCATTGAAATGGTTTACCAGTTTTAGGATATCGTTTTCTGTAATGAAGAGGTTTTATGCTGAATTTAATTTTTCTTGCCAATTGTGGATAATTAGAGTACTGTCTTCCTCAGCCTTTTTTTCTCAGTGGAGCATAGAGTTACTCCTAGATCTCATTTTCTAGAATCGGGTTTTACAGGACCTCATTTCTATACTGTTACTCTTTCAGCCTACAACCCAAATTCTCTTATTATTAATATTATTCTGCTCTGTCCTACTTGCTGAATTCTTTCCCTTCCTTTTCCACTTCCCTTCCCAAACCTTCCCAAACCTTCCCCCGAAACCTTCCCTTCCCAAACCTTCCCTTCCCAAACCTTCCCAAACCTTCCCAAATCTTCCCTTCCCAAACCTTCCCAAACTTTCCTTTCCCAAACCTTCCCAAACTTTCCTTTCCCAAACCTTCCCAAACCTTCCCTTCCCAAACCTTCCCAAATCTTCCCTTCCCTTTCCCTCTTCCCTTCTTCTTCCCTTTCTTCTCCCTCTGTTTTCTTTCCCCTCCCTATCCCTTCAAATCAAGATTGTTTTTAAAACCAAAGGGGATTACTTGGGAAAAAAGCATCAAGAAATCTCCACTGTTTTATTTTTGGCCTCTTCCGTCATGATTTCAGATTATTTTTGAGTCTATCATGATCATGACACCAGTGGATGTATTGCTATAATTTTATGCTTACATGTAAGGTTCCAAGAAAGGTATCACATACAATAAAGTTTTTTAGAATGTCTTCCTTCCAGATGAGCCTCCAAAATGATGAGAAGAGAGTTAAAATTCACCTTTTCTTCACAAAACAAGAACTTTACTCACATCACACTTGCCCCTTGCCCTTTTTGTTTTTCTCCCATCACCAGCAGTGAGTGTTAACCAGTTTTGAAACCTTTTTAATTGGGACATAAGAAAACGCTTATCTTTGTGTTATTTGGAAGTACAAGAGAGGTCAGCTTTACTTTCTGATGCAGGAAACCCTGAGGGTTTTCTTTTCAAGTAGAAAAATGTGGGAGTGGAAGGAGCGCTCAGTAATCACAACTTTTAAACCACAGCAGATGAAATCTGTCCTCTCCCACACAAAATTCCTACTTCAAGTGAAAAAAGAGTGTGACAGTTGTGATTACTCACAGGTATAGGCAGCATCTGCTATCCTGAAGGGTGAAAAAAAGTCCCACACCCTTGCAGCAGTGAAGATAAAGCTTTCAGGTATTAATTCAAAGTAAAACTTTTCTGCAAATGGGAAGCTCATTAAAATAAACTCTATTTCCAGCCACTCTGCAGCTCTTGTGGCAGTCTCGTGAAGGAGGAAATTTATCTCAAAGAACAACTGTTCCTCAGGTAGTTTGCCATCTGAGCAGTCAGGAGCTTCTTCATTGTGAAATGTTTCTTGCTCAGGACATCCAGGACAGTCTGATTACTTTGCATTGCATAGTGAATCAGAGAAGCACCTCTACTCAAACATCTTGAAGTCACAAAAAGTTAGCCTAAAGAACCCAAAGAGTTCTCGTTGAACAAAGCTCTCTGCCGGTTAATAACAGAGACAGTAAACTTCTCTTGAAGTGCCTAATACAAACTCCCCTTACAAATGTGTTTGCAAATATATGTATTTTCCTAACCATATTTCAAACTTTTTTTACATGGAATTTCTATCATCGTCATGGCTGGGCTTTGCAAACGAAGATTTGGGAAGGGCTCTACCTACGTTTGTTACAAGCACGTTTGTGGCTAAAAAGGCCAATACGAGATAGGCATGACATGGAATTTCTATACTCCTTCATTAAATATATCAGTTGCCTCCCCATTTAATACATTTTTTAAAAAAACTCTACACCAGGGACTCTTCTGTAGCTTTAATAAGTTGGCACTGGATCCTGATCTTATTGGAATCAATGGAAAAGTGTCCCATAAGGTTCTGTGAAGTAGGATTAGGCTTTAAATAGCTATTTGACCACAAATGTAGAATAAAAATATTTCATCAATTATAGAAGAGGCTTCTCTGAGAAACTCCTTTTACAACACAGACCTGGAGCTGGAAAAATTAAGAAAATCAAGACAGTTTGTGAAAGTGTTGGGAGTGGTTTTTTTGTATAGTTTCTCCTTTGCATGCTAGTATCTATGTATTGTTGATTTGAGCTGAAGGAACCTTCCTCCTGAAATATAGTTGATTAGATGTTTCATTATACAAAATGTGCAAATGTAGAGGTGGCATTTGAGTTTCTAGACTCCTAAAAATTTATACTTTTGGGCAGATTTAGAGGTGCAAAAATGTTTTTAAAGAGTAAATATGTTGGGCTTGCAACATTTGAGGAAAATCTTTGCATATTTAACCCCTTGTATCTTAGAAAAACAGATTAATTTCCTCTGCTTGTTCATATAGCCTCCCTTTAATTTCTTCCTCTTGCCTCTCAATTTGTGTTTTTTTCAAATCTTTTTTCGTTTATTTTTTTTCTCTTAATGGAGACTTTTCTTCATGCCCACATCTGCTGTCTAGCCAGGGCATGATACCTTTTTTTAGTCTCTGCACATGCAGTCCTGTAAAAGTGTGGCAGATTGCAGAGTTCCAGTGCTCTGAAATGCGAAGCAAAACAGCTGTGCCTAATCACTTGCACAAGGAAGGGTTTTGGAGCTTCAGCTTCAGCTCTTATCTGCCTGGAATCCCATATTCATGTATCCAGATCAAGTGGCAGGCAATGTCAGAGGTCTTTAATATAAGGGCATCATATTCAGAGCCAATGGAGGAGACCTTTAGTTAACAGCAGCAGCACATTTTTTAATTTGGTATAACTTCCAGACACTTTGTTTCTGTTTAAGTGTGGTTCCTATAAAGAGACGAACACAATTTTTAGCAGTCATTTATTAAGCCAGAGGTAATTCAAATTACTAAATTGAAGGGGGGTTTTACGCATCATTCACCTGTACAAGTCCAAGAGCGTGTCAGGTATACAGCCGCTTGCAGAAACAGACTCCATTCCCTTCATTTCTTTAATGTACCTTGGATGTTACCCCATGGGGACTGCATTCCCTCAAGGTGTGCTGTACACTTCACTTAAAAGGTCTTCTTGAGCTGAACTGCCTGACTTTTCACCTTGATGCATCTTGGCCAAATCAGGTTTGCAAAGAGCTCATATCGAGTTTAAATTATTTAGTCTGAGTAAAATGATACATTGGATAAGTTACGTGATAAATTGTCACACCTAATAAAGTAGAAAACTGGGTGTGAGCAAACTATTTCCTCCTGGATGATGAATATCACGCAGAGAAATTCACAAACTTTCTGATTTATGAAAAAAGGTTGAAAAGTAAAATTAATGGGAAACACATAAGAAATGAAAGCTCACTCTCCTCCAGTGCATCGTGGACTTTCAAAATCTTGCTGTTCAAGACAAGCACAATTTGGTAAGCATGTGCAGACAAAAGGTGACACTTAACACTGGAATAATGAGAAATTGTGACAGATGAGCTTTCAAAAAAAAAAGTTGCCAAAGGACAATTAGACATATATTATTATGTATTGCCACTGTATATGTCATATATTTCTGGTGAAATTATTTGATTTAATATTTGCTACAACATTTTATCGAAGTCAACTTTGTGGTCAGTGGTACTTTTTAATGCGAACAGTCCAGAAGGCAATACTGTATGTTCAGCACTTTCAAACCAAGCTCTGTTTACCAAGTATAAGCGCAAATGTCAGTTAAACTGCTTTCAGTTCTATCCTTCTACTGTTCAAGTCAGGAACAGTTATCACCATCAATATTTATTGGCCTAATCCTAAGCAGACAGTTCCAGCTGTACAGGCAATACTCCTGTTAAACTGCTGTTAATTTTCAAGCATAGAGACTAAATGGACTACAGAGTTACTGAAAATGAGTCAAAGTACATTTCCCTAAGGTAAAATACACTCTGTAGCCTCTGAATAATGAAATTAGATTTTTATCATGGTTCTATTTGGTGGATTTAATCTGGTAAATCCTCACCATTCTTCTCTGGAGTGTGTCTTTTCCAATTTTCTTTCTGGTGTTCATTGCAAAAAAGCCTTTACTGCATTGTTCTCTGGTTCAGAGTGGACTCACTTCACTCACTGTGGAGTCAGAAAGGGACATTGCATGGAGGAATGGTTATTTATCTGATTTCTTCTCAATTTTGCTCCTTACAAAACTATGCTTGTTTGCTTAGATCCTCTGTCCTAATACAAGGGAGTCAGAGCTTGGTCTGTTGTTGATTCCTCCTCTACAGCAGAATTTAATGCCATTCCAACACATGATGGAAAACATTGATTTCAGCCACATCAAAAAATCTTTTTTTCACCATAGGAGGATGTGCATTTATATATATATTTTTTCAGGAGAGATTCAGCCTATTAAACCCACATCACACTGTTTATTTCTGAAATCAGATACTTTAAAGTAAATATCTGGCTGCCAGATACATATATATTAAATTTAACTGCCTCATATATTATACAAGTTTAGGTAGCTGAGTGAAGAAATTACTTAGAAAGATGCAAGGAGTAACAGTAGTGGAAACAAAAGTCCCTTTTTTTATTCACAGGCTAAGTACAGCAAACAGCAGCTGCACTGCATGCTAAGCCCATATTATCCTCTTTATGACCTCAGTTTTGACCTTAGATGAGGTTTCATGCTCCATTTAAGAGCATATACTATTTTTCTTTCTAATCTGACTTCTCATGACGCTCTTTTGAATGCAAGTTACAGTTAGTCTCATGAAAACAAGCTAAATGCCTTGATGTTAAAGATTTCTCTATTTTTGGGAAGGTAAAGGCATCTTATATGAAGTCCATACAATGACTTTCTTTGCAAGGTACAAAGCCAAAAGTCAGTGTTTGACTGTTCCACAGTGTGTTCTCAAAAGAGGAAACTAAGAAGCCACCTGCTGTCACAATAGAAATGTAAATCTTAGCTACAAATAGAGTTATTTAGAGCATCCTCCTATAGAAGCCACTCAAGAACATGTTTCACATTGCTAGTTTTAGTGTTCCTCTGTGCTCATGACTCTGATAACTCTATAATCTTGACATGGTAACAAAACATTTAAAATATCAATATAGGGAATCAAATGTAATAAATAGTCTTCATTGTATAAGATACTGAAGAATAAGTCAGTTTCCAAGTTTTTGGTAAAGGACAGGAAGGCTGACTCTATTTGAATGCCAGTCTGAGTCATATGATCATAAAAATGAATGAAAATGTTAAGCTTTTTTTTGCATTGTACAGACCGTTGAGCACCTGCAAGCCCAAACTGCTTAGGAATTTTCAGGCTGAGAATTTGCTTTTCAAAGAAAGTAAGAGAAAGTATAAGGAAAATATTCAACAGACTGTCTTCATGGTCTGTTGTCAAAGAGAGAAAACATGTCAGGAAGTCAGGTTTGGGTTTTCTTCGTAGAATGTGCAGATAAATCCAAAAAACGGAACTTCATGTAGTTTTGGATTTTAGGGTTAGACACCAAGTACTTGAAGTCTAAATGCTGCACTTGGGTGAACATTAAGCCCCAAAATACCTTTTAATCTTGCCCTTTCCTCACACAAAGATGAAAGATGTGCTGTGTTTCTATGGTACAGCATTAATGTTCTATTATTAATAACCAGATTTACCTTCACTTTAGTCCTACTTCGTCCATGTGCAGCCTTAACCTTGATTTGTTCCTGGGTAGAAATTTGTCATTTGGACTAAATCCTGTTGGTTAATAACTGTTTTTATTTTGTACACAAATTATAAGTATCATAACATCTTCTTCCAATTTTTCATTCACTCTTCACCAGATATTACCTCACAGGCACCAAAACTCAACTCAATATGTTAAAGGCAGACATTTCCCAATCTAAATTTTTGGGCTGTCTGAGGTTTTCCTAATCTGTCTATAAATGGTCAGGTTTTTGCATTGGCAGTATTAAGGACCACCAAAATTCATTAACTGTCCCTGGAAAGGCTGCTGCAATACACGTACAGAAAATTATATATCTATCTAACCTGTGACTCTATTCATCTTTTCAATTGTTTAGAAACTGGTTTCTTGCTCTGAAGCTGTGATTATATTTTCACTTTCCAAATCAGACATTTTTTGGTCTTTAAAAATTATATTGATCTCAAACTAACCAACTGTCATCCAAAGTATTTCTTTCTTCATCAGCATCATGTTAGTTCATCACAGTGCAGAATTCTTAAAATGTTGCTGTTTAAATTTGGTATCTTTTCCAAAATACTTTTGCCTTTTAATAGCTGTAGGATTCTCCTTGCTCACAATTCTCCATGTTGATCTAGTATGTTTTTTATACTTAGAAAATAAAATAGTTGAAAGAAATTTGCATCTTGTACCAATCACAAACTAAGTGTTTTGGAGTATTCAGAGAAGGTTTTATTTTTCCTTTTGGGATTTGTCTGCTTTGCATAACTATCAATGCGCAAAGAATTATCCAGCATTATTGCATTATTTGCAATTCTGTCTGGAGTCGAGCTTTAGAAATACATTGAAAGAGCATGTTCCTCTTTAGAGGAGAAATACAGCTTAACTTTTAGATAAAACTTGGATAAGATTCAAATTAGCTTTGAAGCTTTCCCTGAACTGAACATATAAAAACCTTTTTCTCTTATACTGGTGGGTTTAAACCTCCCTTAATTTAGACCTTCTAGGAAAGAGGTTTTCCTTTCTTAGGTGTCTGTCACAAACTCTTTAGGAATGTGGGATAGACTTCCCACTTGTCCTTGTTCTGGCCAGGACAGTGTTAATTTTTGCAGTAGCCAGGAGGGGTTGTGGCTAGGACATGGAGGTTATTCCATATCACTTCAATTCACTGCCAGGGGAGGGAGAAAAGGACTCTTTTCCAGGGCCCTTCAGGCCTTTTACAACAGCTTTTAGGAAATTTGAATTCCCTTTAGATGTCAAAGAAAGCATGTTCTTGTTGCTAAGGCTTCCAGGTCTCCTCAATACAGTCCATACCATGTTTAGAGTCAAGAAAGAGATTTCTAGGAAGGTCATTCAGAGATCTGCCCTGAGGGTGGATAGTCACGAGGCATGGAATGTGGGGGGTTTTGGAAGTTCTACCCTGAACAACTATAGGACCCTGATGAAGTGGCAGAATATTTGCAAGGAGAATGCTGTGGCAACTTACTGCAGTGTGCTGGGCCCTGACTGCTATTTAGCAGACACTGCTCATCACTAGACAGCACCCTTTGGGGAAGAGGAGGAAAGCAGATCAACAGGCACTGTGGCTGCTCAAAACTGCAGCTGAACCAGAGGAATAACCCATGCTCAGTAGCAGTAACCCCTACATAGAAGAAGAAATCCAAGACCAAATCAGTTCACTTAGTGTGGGATGAAGAGGAAGTAGAGTGCGTATAACAGGAAGAGGCAGGGCGAGAGATAATCACCCAATCCCTATGCACTGGTAAACTGAGAGATATGCAAAAAGATTTCAACTGCCAGTCAGGAAAGCCCCTGGTGACCTGGGCTGCTCTGATGCTGGGAAAGTGTGGCCCATGATATGAAACTAGATGGTAGTGGAGCCAAGAAACTGAGACCTCTGTCCTGGGATGGGGGCACTGACAAGGGGATTGGGAAGGGGACAGAAACTCTCTGCCTTTGAGGGCAACTCTTGTCAAGTGTGAGAGAAAGTTTCTCTCAAAGATGATCTAGTAATGTGCCCAAGCAGGTGGAACGCTATGGAGAAAGGTATCCAGTACCTGAGAGAATTAACTGTGCTGGAGGTAATCTATAGGGATTCAAATAATGAGCAGTTCCTGTAGATCCAGATGAAGTCCAGTGTACGCAATCCATGTAGTAGAAGTTTGTACAGAGTGCACCATCATCATATGCCAACTTATTGCCATTGATGTCAATGAAAGAAGCAGAACACTGTTTCAGGTGACTACTTGACTCTGACAATATGAAGATCGTCTTTTTTCCTCCCTACCAACCTGCTTTGGCTGTGGAAAGTCTGTCCGAGACTGTCGCAGACGCAAAAGACTTGAGCAAATTGGAAAGGAAATGTCCCGCTCCCTGCCAGTGTGGACTAGAGTCTCTGCTCTTGGGAGCAAGCACTGCCCTGCTTGAGATGGAGGGTACACACCTATGGTTTTTGCTGTGTGACAAGGGAGAGGACATGAGCAAATGGGATGGAAAACCCACCTCTGCCCTAGCAGCACAGATATGTGAGTTGAGAAATTCTTCAAGGATAAATGCTGCTCTAATTTCCAATGGGCAAGTCCTCACACAGAATAGGAATGCTAATGTTACTTCCAATCCTCTTGGCGGAATCTCCAGTTCATATTTACAAGAAGTGAGCAATGAGTACCGTGACCAGAACTAGATGGGCCCTGCCTCCAGCCAGGTGCAGCAAACGGACAATCAGATTTACTGGACTGTGTGGATCCAGTGGCCTGGCACATCAGACCCACAGGAGTATAAGGCTTTAGTTGACACCAGCCCCTGATGCCATCAAGATCCGTAGAAGCAGAATCCATCTCTATTTCTGGGGTGAGAGAGCTGTCTGTACTGGAAGATGAAGTGAATCTGACTGGGAACTGTCTCCTGTGCTTTAGGAACACTGTCTTTCTTTTAAGTAAGCACACAGAGCAGGCTAAAACAAGACCACAACCATCAGCACTGTCTCTACAGATTGACCAGAGATCATATTCTACGCCTGTTACTTGTTCGCAGAACCTTTTATGTGTAAATCTGTGGATGGCACCAGGTACCTTAATCTCTGAGTTAAAGGAATTAAGCAAGAAGGTGATAGGTTTTCCTATATTTCATTACATGAGAAAGATACTTCTATAGGAGGTTGTAATGTGTATTATTGATTTGAGAAGTGTCTTTTGTATCCATTTTAGGCTTTCAGATAAATACACATTTTGGCAGCATTAATAATACACGTTCTGCTTATGACAGACCAGAATACCACTTAACATAATATATATAAGTTCTTTTAAAAACAAATTATTACTTAACTGCCAAAGCTGTTCTGTTCTATAGCTGGTTATAAATATGGTGGAATTACCTAGCATTTCAACAATTCACGCTCAGCCATTCTTGAGCTTCACGTAAATAGAATTTAGGGCATAGAATATGCTTGCTGAAACTGCATCCTTAACATACTTATGAAAATTAGTAGCTATACACTCACTAAAACCATTTTTTTTGAGTAGAGCTTGGCAAATTTTACATCTTCCCTTCATTCTGTCAAATACAATTACACCCTATAATGGACTAATGTCTTGTTAAATTAGATGTTAAACTAGGGTAACATAGACCAAAGAGTTATGAACTACTACAATGAAGAAGACGTAGCTCTAAAGGTTTTAAAAATACCTCACTGTTTCACCTTCCATGACTGGGGTTCAATTTCTGGCTTTGATCAGCAGCAAAAACAAGTCTGGTGGTCAGAGATGAGTGTCAGAAAATCCACATCACACTGTTAGTTTCTGCTCAAAAAGACACAGAGTTTGAGCAGAAGCTAAGGCAGTCCTTAAAACTGTTTTGGGTGTGGAAGTTAAGATTAATTTAATCCATATTAAGCTTCACATGGAAAAAAATCTTTTGATTACAAAATGATAACAGCTCTTAATTTTTTTAGTTCTTCTTTATGATTGCTCTGATTGTTTCCCATCAACTGTAGAATTTCTGGTACAAAGAGAAGAAAATATGTAAAAACTGAGAGGGAAGCACCAAAGTTTGGTATGTGTGGTTTGGCTAAAAATCAGTCTTTGCTATGTTCAAATTGCAACTGTGACTGGGTAAAGATCTTAACTGCTTCCCCCCCTAAAAAAAAAAAAAATTAATTACTGGTTGTTGTTCTGCCTTTGCAATTAATCCACTTTGTAAACTGCTTCATTTGGTGTGTTCATGCTGTTTAAATAAATCTGGAAACACTAACCTTGTCATGTTCAGGGGTCGAGTGTGGGCATGAATCTTTATAGCACAGGGAGTAAAATACTTCAAGGCGTATCCGCAAGAGATTTCATATGGACAATCGGAATTTATTTTCCAAGTGGATGGTGTAACCAGTGTAAGTGAGCACTGTGGCATGTTTTAAGGTCTCCTTAACCTGTCTGTGCAAATTGCATAAATCACAGCAATAAAGTCTCTCTATTCAACATGCTGAAGCTGAAGAGCACTGACCAGCTTTTGACCTCCTACTCTGGGCCCCAACTGACCCTAACTTAGAAGTTCAGGCGGTCAATAGCAGGTCACTGGAGGCATCTGCAGTCTTGCTTAATTCCATTTTGATTGCAACGTTGAATATAAGTTGCACAGGTACCCTTTGCTGCCTTCTTTAAGTCTTCCTGACCACAGCAGCACATGAGGCTCTTATGAAGCCCCCAAAGAGGTGGAGAGTGTGTGGGGAAGCAAGGAAGGGAAAAAAAAATAATAATCAAAGTTGCTTTCTTGCTGGCCATCTCCAGATTGGCATAGACCAAGTTGGTCGTTTATCAGTATAATGGATCTACAGACAGCCCTAAACAATTGTCAAACATTCTTTTAAAAACCATTAGTTTTTCAACTAATATATATCTGGTTTGAGCATTTGTTGAACCCTTCACTTGTCACTGGAAAGGGCCTGTTAAACTAAACAGAGACCTGATCAGTTTTCAGTGAGCTTTGAGCCTCAGAGTTCACCTGGGTCACCTACAAGATTTATGACACCCTGGTAGCGGCATCTGACTGGAACCGTGAGTTCAGCAGCGAGCTGAGCCTCCCCTCACATGCCAAGTCCCACAAGGCTGCCCTGCCTTTCCCTCCAGCTGCCAGAGAGGCAGCAAAATTGATGACCTGTGCAGATACCAAAGTGGACATCAATAAAAGGAGATGGATGTGAACCATCAGAGTGACATGCCTCGCTGCTGAGGTGGCTGGGGAGCAAGGGGAACAGGTTAAAAAAACACAGGAAAGTTATTTATATAAACTTCAAGGACAAGGAGTTTGTAACTACTTGAATTTCATCTTACCATGTTCTTTCTTCTGATTTCCCTCACTCTCCACCTTTATTTGCAGATAGACTGAGAACAACACTAGTTTTTGCAATAACCATCTCTTAGGTTTAAAACACACTAAAGAAACCAACAAGTTAATTGTTATCAAAATTTCTTTCAATTTTATGCTGCAAGCATTTGCTTGCCCTCTGAAACATTTTCTACATTCTTATGTATTATTTAAATGAGATCCAAATCTAAAATGTGATTTATGTACTTGAAAGTATTATGTATTCATCCATATAAGAAGCAATGGCAGATGTCTACAAAGAACTGCTCTGCTCTCCACATACAGCATTCCACAACCCTCCTTCCCCTAAAATGATATTCTAAGGTGCAGCAGCTGAGAGATACAAAGGGATGAAAGTAAAAAATGTAGACTTAATTAGATGTAATTTTAAGTAGAATAAATGTTAAGCATAACCTAACATTTGAGGAGATTACAAACTGTTTATTTAAACTGAATTTCCTTTTTGACAGAAACTTCCTGTACATCCACAAGTTTCACCTTCCTAACAGTGAAATTCGAATAATATCTAAAAGCTTGGTAATGTAAATGTAGGTTTCTAGCTATGATATGCTTGTACCTTCAGTGGAGGACATTATAACATAACTAATATTTGACTGATTTTTTTTTTCTGGAGTCTGAGAGAAGTGGAAGTTAATAGTTACAAGAGATCTTTTGAAGATGATACAGTCAGTTATAGCAGAAGCAGTTCTGGGATAAGGAAAATGTTGTGTGAGGGCTCCTTCCCTTTAGGTCAGTCCCCAGTGCACCAATACTTTGTGATAACGCATGTTTTCTCTGTCCTCACATCTTTTGTCTGCTGACTGAAACACACAGTTTTTCTACCAGCAGGGATGAAGGACAAGGAAAGGCTTGAACTTTCTTGGTTTCAAAGAAACAATCAAAAACTGAGTAGGTTATAAAAGACCTCACATAAGCTGAAGATACAAACATTTGTTTGAGCAATTTTTTGAGAGCCTCATGTAGCAAAAGATGCAATATCTTCTTTTTTAAGCAATGTACTGATGCAAACCACTGCTTTTATCCAGATTGTTTATATCACGGATCAACCATGACTGGATTAATTTTCAACCAATTCACTCTTGAGAACACATTGTCTTCACTTCTACTTACTGAAAGGAAAATGTTTTTCTTACAGTAGACCTATTGATTTAAAATTGTAGAGGGTTTGTTTGCCAAATGGGTACAGTTAAGTTTGTCTGGAGAATTGCAATAAAGAGAATAGCATCATTAACCTCTTAAGGTATTTTTTCATCTTCAGCAACCTGATACCTAGATGGCAACTCTGTATTTGGTGATTCTTCATATCCTAAATTGCTTCCACAAATATCTGTGTGATGCTAGAGAGCAGCTTGTGATTTTGGAAAGTTAAATTGAATTTTTCTTGTTGAAATACTAATACCGTGAACAATTCAAAAGTCCTGGTAGGCTTTGTAGCTGCTGCTCCAGATTTTGTTTAAGGTCCAAAGTTTACAAATTCTGCAGCACCTCACTGACAGTTTACAAGTTACATAAGATCACATGGATTTGACAAACCCTCAGAAGTCTGAGAGGTTTTACAGCCCCACAGGAATTTCTGCTGCTTTATAAACAACTTTTGTGGGTATATAAATGTATTCAGGATTTTATAAAATCGTCAGAGCTTTTATTCATTGGCACATCTATACCCTCACCTTAGGATTCACATCCATAACATACAAAGCATATCATCTCTACACTGACACTTAATGCTTGTATCACCAAAAAGTCCTTTTCCTCAAACATTTGTTAGATACCTACATCCAGTTAGTTCTGCTGTGAAAGATACTGTCAAACTCCAAATTTTCACTGGTTTTTGGTGACTCAGATTACAACAAAAAATTAATGAAGAGCAATATAAGTGCCTATAGTGGAAAATGTAATTTCAAGAACTATAGCAATTTACTACAAAATTCTGAATCAAATCAAAATGCCAGTTTTCATGTACAAAATTTAAAATAAATCTGTTAGAAAACAAAGATCAAGTAATTCCATTGTAAGACATTCATTAAAAAAGATTATAAATCCTCTATGAAAGAATTTTTATTTGAACATTACCTGATTCATTTCCAATTCCAATTAGTTTTAATTTTTTAACCCAATGAAAAATAAAGACCTCATCAGAATTTTCATATATTTGTATTGCTTAGAAATGTATAGCTCACAGTGAAAACCTATCAGTGTTCATTGATGAAAAAATTTACAATAATCAGCTTTTGAAGGTAGAAGCATGCTTTCTGGTTTGCATTCATTTTATAGAGGGATTGTCTGTTGCAAACACAGTAACTAAACTCCAGCACTTATGAATGAAGGTTTTATGATCAAATAATACATTTTTTCAATCAGAAAGTATACACCAAGACTGTAAACAGATCCAGTGCTAAATTTCTTAGTGGGAAGAATCTCATTATTTTTAGTTTGAGATTCACTAGAGTAGAGGTACTAGAGTAGAGGTCAAGACTAAGCACAGTATTTCTTTACTTTCATTAAAAGTAATGCTACTTCTCACTATTCACCAATTGCTGCTACATCATGATATAGCAAATATACTAAATCTGGGAACAACCAGAGTTTTGTTAAGTTTATGTGGGAAAAGCTTTTACTTTTGTCTTATGGATATATACAATCAAATTTAGTCTGGGAGCTGGTACAAGAATTTACGAATATTTGGAATCATATAAGTATGTATTAACCTTCCTAGTTCTGCCTCAGAAGACTTTTGATTTATTATAATTTTATTAAATTTTTCAGAGATATTAATGAGTGAACTAAATAATCTTAAAAAACCAAAAGGAAATATTATGTGGGAAATGGCTGAGTCCCCTTTCCTAGACCAGAAGGACTGTAAATGGGCTATGGATAAAATACAATAAAGCCTTTTACAAACTTTCAAGCACGTCTACCTGTAACCAGTTTTGGAACCAAATCTGTTATCAAAGATTAAACATTCTAATGTAAATCAGAGACTTGTATTCACACCTGAACATGTTTAATGCACTGTCAGGTTTCCTATCATGTCCTCAGAGGGTATTTTAACTTCACCTCACTTCTTTTATTTACACTGATCAATATGGTAAGTGTAGTACATTCTGCACCACACATACTTCTCAGTTGTGGCTGCCATTTACTGTGGCAGCAATTCTAAAAGAATGCGATGAAGGCAATTTGCTCACTGAAATTCAAAAAAAAAAAGAAACTACATTTAAAATAGATAATAATTTCACTTATGACCCCACCAACAGTAAAGTCAACTGCGCTTGCATTTTTAAGGATTGGGATAGCTATTGTACGCTGTATGATTACTTATGTTACTGCTTCAGCTGTTTCTGTCCTTTAAATCCTGAATTTTGTGTTTGTAACTTTGTTAATATTAAGAGGTGTGATTTTAACTATTATATCCCATCAGTTGCTACAATCTAATTACATCCTGTGATTATTCTCCTGATTTTACTTTCTGCTTTGGTAAACACATTGTTTGGGACAACGATTCATGTTGTCTCTCCTCTTTCTCTTTCTTCTCTCTTTTCTCTTTCTGTCTGTTATGTGAAAATCACCATCATCAAATATTTGGAGTGAGCAGTAAAAGAGAAATTACTGAACGTTTGAGCGATGGGGTGGTGTGAGAGGCTGAGATGTTAATGCTTAATGGCCCGAACGTTGTTAAGATCACCGAAGGACTTTGCCCGCTATGGCAAAGTGAAGCAACTGCTCATCTGCAACCAGCAAACTCCCCCTCGAATATTCCTCTGTCAGTTCCTGGAAGTTTGGAAAGTAAGTTAAGCCACCTGACAGGAACTTGAGAAAGATAAAGGTGACACTGTTGTCCAGTTATCTCAGGTCTAAGGAGAAGTAAACCAGGTGGGGGAGAAGAATGTATCCACAAGGAAAGCCATCTCAGTAGCTGCGCTGAAAAACAGCTCTGGCTGAGTTCAGCAGAGGGAGAGCAAAGCCCACAGACTCATTTCTGAGGCCTTCAACTAGATGACTGTATGTGATCCACAGTGTTGCAACAGATACACAGTGTAGTAAAAAACAGTTTAAAACTCCCCCCGTCCCACCCCCGCCCTACAGTGGAAGTGCACCTGAACAAATATTAACCCATTGAACTCTACGTTTCATGGGAGCCCTACCACCAACAAGACCAGAAGAAGAGGACCAACGGGATGCCATCTGGATCTATGAGTGGTTAAATCTTCCTACTTATTCTGTTTCTCTGTCACTCTCTTTCTCTCTCCATCTCATTTTTCTTTGTCTTTCTGTCAGTCTCTCTACCTCACATTTACTGTTAAATAAAAATCCATACTATTGACTTCAGCATATGGCCTCGTTTGCACCTCAGTTCAGGCAGAGGCATCTCTGATAATCATAATAATCAGATCACAAAGTTTCATACCAAGAGCAATGTAACTTTTCAGATGTACATAACCTCTTATCCAGAGACAGATAATTTATAAAGCATCACCAACGAACATATGCACAGTACGCACATGCATTTCCCTGACAAGATTAGGAACTAACTTCTCCAGAGGAGGCATATGATGTCAGTTAATGGGATATCACACCCCACACATACTTTTTTAATGGTGTTTCAGGATTATTTCCTTTCTTTGTAAGCTTCTCTTATTGTACCGAGCAAAGATTGCAGGACCATGAGGTTTACACTATTATTCTAAACAGTTAGATTTAATATGCAGATATCATTATATTTTGGGGAGTGGAGGTAGTCGAGTAAAGGCAGCATTGACTTTTTCATTATCACTAAATCTTTGTAATCTGGCTGCTTGCTTTTAGTGACTGTCATTAAGCTCACAGTGAGCAAACTGGACAAAACCAACAGTCGGGAATGCATTTTTTTGTTCTTACTCTTGCTTATCTATTATTGTATGTGGCCTACCAGCCAAGGAGAGAAACTAGAGATGACAGGTACAATTCAAATCCACAAAAGACGTATCTTTTTCTTCTGTGAATTGGATATTTCTTTTTCCAATTTTGTTGCAATAACACATGATGTCTTACTATCACTGACTTCTGGGATTTCACAGACTCTGCTTTGTTACTGTTACTGAAAAACAGAATTTTTAGGGTCAGTTAATAATGATCAAAACTGTCATAGGACTTCTAGGACAAGCTAATTTATATGAGTTTTAGAAAAGGCAGAAAAATAAATGCTGATTGTGAGAAATATCTCTAATTAAAATTTCGGAGACGGCCAAATGAAGTGAAATAAAGAACTTTATTAGCAGCGCGCTGGGTGCACCAGACTCATGACCAGGTCCGAGCACACCCAAATGGGAGGGACGAGCCCTTTTAAGACCTTTTGATTTACATAACCACTCCCTCACTCCTCCCATGCCAAGCCTCACTCTTTTCTTCCTTAAAATAGTCTTCTTCTTGCGGTCCATTGGTTGTTTTAACCAACCTATCAAGTTGTTTCCCTGCCCCCGGCCGCATGGTCCCTTGGCAATGAGCCCAGACTGGTCTTACTGCCTTACATACTTTCCGGCCGCCTTCAAACTGTAAGAACGGTAAGGAACTGTGAGCAACCCTGTAAGCAGAACAATAAGCAGCAATAGGTGACTGTAAGCAGAACAGTAAGCAGCCCACCAGTCCTCGGCCACAAAACAGCTCCCCAAATAAAATAACCTGCAGGTATCTCGGCATGAGGCAACCATGGAAACCCCTGCTTGTAATAAAACCGTCTTATTCATTTTCTACACTGATAACACATTCTAGTCCTCTAATATAGCTATCCTTTTTGTAGCTATGTCATTTTGGCTCTCTTTAAATTCTGGCAACGAAATTTTGGCAGATTCCAGGAAGAAACCAACCATGGAAATGCATTTGTGTTTTTTTCCTTTATGTTCTCTGATGTGCCATATTTTTTTTTTCCTCCTGTTCTACTTCTTTCTGGGTATTGTGCAGTGTTTGTGAAGACTAATTATTTTTTTTTAATTGGAATTCTATTTTATTTTTAGTGCTTTCTCTAAGGTTAAACACACAGGAGACTCACAAACAATATTAGATTTCTACTCTTAATTGAAAAAAAAGTTGGTTTTTTTAAGGGGGTTGCAGGTTTGGCATTATGATTGCAGGAGAAGTTCTGGAAACTTGAACTCAAAAACTGTAATATACATACAATGTTTTAAATATTGTGGGCTTTATAGTGTTTCTCATTATTTTCTGGGAGTGAGTGCAAAAGCTTTGCGAACGGTGATATCGCTGTTTTGTCCGTGTCTTGTCCTTTAGATTTTCGTCCTTAAGCTCTTCTGAGCAGGAATTGTAATGTTCTTTATATTTCAGTGCGTAGCACATTGGGATTGACAAGATTTGGTGCTCTATCAGCTGCCAACATATACAAGTGAAATAAAAAGAACTGAAAACAAAACAAATATCTTTCATCCTTTGAGTGAGGGGATTTAGAAGAGAAGAAAAACATTAATTTCTCTGCTTTGTAGCTATTGCACTGGGATAGTGAATAGGCAAAGAATAAGGTCTCTTTCATTTAAATAACTATTTTTGTGTATGCCTATACTTCAGACTTCATTGCAGTATGCAGATATCCTAATACACTTCTATATGGGCAGTTGTCCTGCTCTAAAAACAGTATTCCTGTTCCTTGCTACCTAAGATAGGTGGGGGAAACAAAATAAAACAAACAACAAAACAAAAACAGAAAGAAAAAGGAAATAGAGACTTGAAAATTCTTCCAAAGGCTGCACTGAATATCACAATGAAAGATGGAGAAGATGCCACGTGCCTCATAGTGAAGCTAGTAATGTTAAAATGTTGACGTTTGTCAAGAAAACCTCTAAACCACTTGACCGTCATCAAGAAATAGGCAGCACAACTGTGATTATGAATCAGCTGGTGTTTTCCTGTTTCACCCAAAATAACTAGTGAGATTTTCTTTCTTGTACTTTTATCACAAAGTGAATCCTTTTCAAGGGGCCTGTGACAACTCTAATGGATAATTTACAATCTACTAAGCTTCTGGATTAAATAACAGTGAATCTGTAAAACAGGCTTCAGAGAAAACACTAGTAATTTGTTTATTGCCCTCGCTTAGTTCCTCAATTACGATTGATCTCCTCTTAGCAGTCTAGTGCTGCTAATTGTTTGGGAAAGAATGCAATGACTTAATCTCTAAAGGCTTCTTCTAGCCTAAGGTTTGACTTCATAATTCACTGTATCAGTCTCTCTAAAGCAAAGATAAGTGGAGGGTATACTTACTTTCTGTAATTTAGCAAATACTTAATTTATAAACAGTAAAGCCTAGACAGTCTCTGATAAGCATCTGACAAAACAGTGCCATTGATGGCATCTGGCTTTATGCCACTGATAGGCAGGCATAAGCCTAAGAGAGCACTTATCTGTGCCACTGTCCTGAGTCAGAACTTAATTGGTTCTTTATCTCCCTTTCTCTTCTAGAGTGTTGATCGCTGCAAGTATTTAAGACAGGGAGGTACCTCTGCAGATGCAAACACTTTTTGAAAGGTTTCATGAGCTGTTTCTTAGCAGGAGACTGCTTAGCTATAAGCACTTGCCTAGAAAGACACTAGGAGTTATGAAGATAAGATTTTCAAATCTTATTTTAACGGGTTTTTTTAAGTCTTCAATATTGAAAATTCAGTATTTGAAGATTTGTGGTTTAATGCTATTGCTGGATTTCTTTTACATCAAAACTGCACAAACTTTTGGAATTGTTAAGCTGCACCAAGAACTTCAGTGTAAAAGGGAAGGAACATAATTCTACACCTTTGTGGATGGGATGCTCATGCCAAAGTCACAAAATCTGACACTTGCTTCAGTTTAGGTTGCAGAGTGTTCCTGTTGTTGAAAACAATTTTAATAAAAGTAGAATAACTTAAGAATGATCCACTTTTTCTTGGTTTTTAACCTGGTGGCCAGAGCATTCACTTTGTGGGGTAGAAGAAAGATAAGAGAGATTAGAAATCCTGTAAGTTATATACATCTGAATGTCTTTTCTTCGGTGATACCACACACAAAACAAACAAACAAACAAACAAACAAAAAACCAGTCTACCATCATTTAAGCCTTACGCATTTTATTTCAGTGATCTTAGGGTTGACTTACTCAGCTTGCAGGGTCATTTTTCAGCATTCCTTAGGACCAGGGTCCAAAACTCTCCAAATACGATTGGTATGGTTTGTGTCCTCCACAAGGCAATAGATGTATTAATGATACATTAATTTGCAGAACTCCTGCCCTCTGGCCCTAACTGTATTTTAGAACAACCACCAGTAAATCAGAGTTGTATTCTGTGCTAGTTTTGCATGTGTCTCAACATCATTATTTGTGCTTTCAAAACTAATTCTACATGTTTTCACACCACTAAGGTCTGAAAAGGAATCTTGTCACTTTCTTTCTCATGTTTGTTGTTCTCCCCCTATAGAGCTACTTCTTGTTCAGATCTTAGAATGCTTAAGTGGCAGGAGGAGTTTATTCCAGATAGATGTTTGCATATGTTCTTTCCCGGGTTTCAATTCCCATTTTCTGAGTAACCTGGTTATGTTGTGTGGTTAGGGGGCATAGGGAGAAATTGTTGCACTTGTCAGCAAATTAGCAGTGGAAGATCAACAGTTAATAAGAGAGGATCATTAGAACTCATTCAGATAGAGTGTCTTGGGATAAAAGAAGTTGGTCAGAGCAGGAAAATCACTCTACTCAAGCATACTGATAACTGACAAAGTCCTCAATAGGCTGCAGTAAGGGATACCTGACAAAGGGGACTGCAACTTCATAGAGTGGTCTCTCCTATTGACAACTTGAAAGATGTCAGTAATAGAAAGGCTATGGAAAAAAAGAGAAGGGTGATACTAGACATAGGATTTTTTTATTCTGAAAAGTAATACAAGTTCCAGGTTTTATCCCTATTTAATGGAAGGCAACTGAGACAGAAGAGATCTACATGCTCTGGCTGCACCTGACTGTAAAGCTCAGTGCTCATAAATGTGCTGCTGGGATACTGTGAAATGTTGATGCTGGTCCTGGGGCTGACTTTGTTTTACGTGGGTTAAGATCTGGGTACAGCAAAGAGAAAAAGAAAGCACAGAACAGAATCATTAAAGTCCAGCAGAAACAGCAAAAGTACATGAAATGATGGGCAGTCAGCTCAAAAGGACTGGCAGCTCAGTGTACGTCCATAATAAAAAGCTCGGTCTGGCTTTCGTGACTATTTTCCAGTTGCAAGACATGAACCACATAAAGTAGGTCAGCAGGCACAGAAGCGAGTGCACATAGCTCTCAACAATTTCACTTGGTGAAATGAATATACATATCCAGAGCAAGAGTATAATCTTATGTCACAAGAATATTTGAACTAAAATAAATTGCAGTGAAACTTGCACAAAGAAGGAATTCCAGTAGGCAATATCCTCTCTTAAGACTACTTCAAAGTGTCCTCAAGATTTCTAGCACAATTATATCCAGACTTAGTAAAATGCCAACTCCACTTGGCAACTGACTTTTTTTTCATTCATAGTCCCTGGAGTGCTAGCTTAAGACATCGCTCTGTATACTTCACCTGTCTGAAACACTTTCACATGTTCATAGGGCTAAATTAAACTGAAATTACTCTTTTTCCATAATCCACAGTACAGCTCCAAGATAATCCCTAAAATAATTCTGAATAAAAATATGCCATCAAACAAGCTCTCAGCATCTGCTTGTTAAACTGTATAAAGTTAGTATGTAATATATTTCTAATTTTCTCAGTTGTTTTCCTCGGATTTATTCTGACTATATGCTAATAAGTACAAGTACTAAATTCATGATTCCTCTGTGTTAAATAATATGTTTAAAATCTCAAGTGAAAGGTTTAGATCAGGAAGTAAACTGATTATTTGCAATGTAGTAATGGCTGAGAAAATCTTTGAAAGGTTGTGTATATTTGAGAATGAATTTTCCCTAATTTATGCTTATAAAGTTGAATTTGGAATAATATAATCTGAATAGAGATGAATCACTTAAAGGCACCACATTCACCAAGACTTCAAATTCAATTCTAGTAGAAGTGGGAAACAAACAAAAAAAAAATAAGTGAATCATCTGCCCTTCAAAATCCACTTTTGTTTTGGTTTTATTCACTATCATTTACTAAGTAACAGCAAAATACACTTGATGTTGACAGCCTGTCTTCCCTCCACACTGTCACCTGAAGTGTACCTGATTCATGCCACATCTGAAATTAGAACTAAACCTCTGATTCACGGACCAAAATTAGTGCCTTCAGGTCATTCCATCTTCATCCCTGCATAGTCACTGTGAGATGATCCCTCTCTTTAAAGTGGTCCTTAGCAGAGCCCTATCTGGAACAGACATCCTGTCATCCTCACTGTCAAATGTTCATTGTGCTCAATCACTATATTACTGCTGTTATTAAAGGTACTAGCAGCAGTGAAGGACTAGTAGTAACTTTTTGCATTTCTTTGAGCTTGTGGTTCACACAGGACCTAAATACCTCCAGTTCCATTTCCAATTTATTTTGATAATTTTAAATACAAAACAGCCGTTATCAGCTACACACTGATAAACAAGCAGTACTGAAAAGGAATTCTGACAAAATAATGTTGTGTTATGTTTTCTCTTATGCTGAGTTTATTAGGTTCATGTTCCTAATTGTAAGAAAACTGTAACAGTGTTAAGCTAACAGTGTAACTGTCTCAGAGGTCTGAAACAATGAAAATCACAATAAATGTCTATTATTCATACAGTATGAATGCTTTCTAAAGCAACTTAGATGCTTCCTTTTTGCCTGATAGTGCTTTTTGTTTCATCTATTAAATAGTGCTTAAAACCCACAACTTCAGTCAATCAGTAAACAGGATCATTACTTCTAAGTGTTTCAGATTCTGAATCGAGGGTTTCATTTAATTTTCCAAGTGGAATCATGCATATAGATGAGGATGTCAAATTGCAAATAACCTGTATTAGAATGGCATGCACAATGTTTATGGTAAGTAATCAACATTATTGACTTAGCATAGGGATTTAAAATGCTGAAAAACACTAACAGAATAAATTGATTGGAAGAATAGAGATGTGCATCGCTGTGTAAAATAACTGAAATGAGAGTAAAACAATGCAATGGGATTTATAATTCAGAAAAATATATTCATAGATATACATATAGGTGTATATGGATAATACCCATATTATTGATTTAAATTTCCATAGGGACAAAAGAAAGCTTACTGACTTTGATTTGAATGGTTATGCTGGGATTCATTATCAATATGTTAAAATACAAATTGTTGGCTACATCACGCCCCTGCTGAACTTTTTCCGTTAGCAGTTAATGGCTGTCAAGTCTTACTTTTCATAGTTTGGAATGCTATTTATATTTTCTTCCTTGCGTAATCACCATTGTTACAACAGAATTCTCTCCAGAGATAACAACAAAATTCAAATGATTTATATCTCAATCCAAAGACTTTAGACTTGTATCTGTCAGTAGGAGCATTACCATGTAATGCTTCACGATTTCTCGGATTTCAGCTGGAACAGCCAAGGCTGCCATGGTGAAGTATCTCTCAGCACTTTCATAATGGATCCAAGTTTGAGAGTTTTTGGTAATCCAGAGTCATATGTAACCTCAGTCAGAATTGAACTTCTATTCATAAGAGTGCATCAGACTCATGCCATAAGCAAGCTTAGCCTGGGAAGATATTGCTGCTTGTAAAGATTTCATTTAACATTTGCAGCTGCAGGTGAATTTGATCCCAGGATTTGTTTGTTGTTTGTTTTTCACTGGATGCTCTGTATCTAATACAAATCATGTCAAAGCCTCATGGCAATATTGATATCTATATTAAAAAACTCTTTAATGCCACAGTTTCTGTATAAAATGTTAATTGCAAGAATATATCATGATCTTGCCCTGAGTGTACACAGATTGCCTGCATAGGAACTCTGGTTCACAAGCATTTTCACTGCAGAGTCACCTTGGCTTGATATCTTGTCAGACTTCATAAACTTCGCATCTGTCCTACCCAGCAGCTGGGTGACCCAACCTGGAGAAAAACCCAGCCTCTCACAGCTGATCTGAAGCAGAAAAGGGGTAACATCCCTGCATGATGATGCCATGTCTGGGCTTAGGATAAAAGCAGGCAATGCTTATGTTTCTTAAAGGTCTACTTTAATTTCATTTTTTTTGGTAGAAGTGAGTTATTAAACTCTGCAGTCCTCAGCAGACACAGTCGCATGCTGATCCAGGGTAACTTCTGCCCTTCTAAATTGGTGTGCAGGGTTTCTGCTGTGTTTTACCCTGCAGGTCACCAGGTATGTCATAGCTAAAGTCTGGCCTATCTACCTGTAAATAGGTATAATTTGGAAAGCAGCATGGGATTTCATGGGATGGAAAGTGCTGTCTAATAGCCCAATCCTGCAATTATTCCTGAAAGCTATGCTAGTGGTAAGTAGTAATAAGTTAATGCCTCCCTCTGGTTTTAAAAGCATTAGTGGGAATTTTGCCTCAACAGAAACTATGCCATTAGGTCTTTGTGTGTCAGCTGCTTTCTGTACATCTTTCCATCATACAATGCTCATGCTGTAATAATAATAATGTTATATCATTGCTGTTTATTGATGTTAAGCTATCTTATAAGTTGGCCCAGTAAAGAAAATAATCAAGCGAACTGCTTGCAATGGCAGACATCACTTGTCTAAGGTCACCTAATTTACATCTCTATGTGCCTGAATGTGGGTGTGTTGAAATATACATATTAATTACAAATTCTTCTATCCAGGTATGGCAAGTCTTTGCAAGCGAAGATTTGGGAAAGGTCTTTACCCTTCCAGCCTGCGCAGTGGATTTTTTAGGTGAGACACAGTGTGCGCTGAACTGAGCCCACCCTTTAATCCTGAGGTTCATCTGCCGGGGCCGAGTAAGCTTGGGCAGTGGTAGTGAGGTCCTCAGGACGTAGGTTTGTTTAGAGTGACCTTCTCTTAGATGGATGGCCTTACAGGGCTGACGAGCTCCATCTGCCCGGGGGAGTTTCCCTGACCGGGAATCGAACCCGGGCCACAGCGGTGAGAGCGCTGCATCCTAACCACTAGACCACCAGGGGTCCCCTAAATTCTTTTATGTTAGCCTTGCAAATGACATCGTGCTAAGCACATGAAAACTATGATGCATGAAATCGCGGAATCAAAAAAATCAGAGAATATTCTGACCTGGAAGGGACCTATCAGGATCATCAAAGTCCGACTTCTTGCCCTGCACAGGACATCCCCAATTACACCATGTGCCTGAGAACATTGCCCAAACACTTCTTGAATTCAGCGGGGTTGATGCTGTGATCACTTCCCTGGGGAGCCTGTTCCAGTGCCCAACCACCCTCTGGGTGAAGAACATTTTTCTATTATCTAACCTAAGCCTCCCTTGACACAGCTTCATGCCATTCTCTCAGGACATGTCACTGGTCCCCACAGAGAAGAGATCAGGTCCTATCCCTCCGTTTCCCCTTATGAGGAAGTTGCAGCTATGAGGTCTCCCCTCAGTGTCCTCTTCTCCAGGCTGAACACACCAAATGACCTGAGCCGCTCCTCATACAGCTTCCCGTCAAGACTCTTCACCATCCTTATGGCCCTCCTTTAAATGTTCTCTAGTAGCTTATTATATTTCTTATATTGTGGTGCCCAAAACTGCCACAATATTCAAGGTGAGGCCTCACCAGTGCAGAGCAGAGCAAGACAATTTCCTACCTCGACTGGCTGGTGATGCTGTGCCTGATACCCCCAGAACACAGTTGGCCCTCCTGGCTGCCAGGGCACTGCTAATTCATATTCAAACAGCCATTGACCAGGACCCCCAGGTCCCTTTCCATGCTACTGTTTTCCAGCATCTCATTCCCCAGTCTGTATGTACATCCAGGATTACCTCACACCAGGTACAGAATTGAGCATTTGCCATTGTTGAACTTCACACAGCTGGTGATTGCTCAGCACTCTAATTTCTCAAGGTCTCTCTGCAAGGCCTCTCTACTTCAAGGGAGTCAACAGCTGCAGTGAGTTTTGTATCATCTGCAAACTTCTTGGTATCCCTTCCAGTCCTCTGTCCCTCTTGTTATGATGTTGAAGAGCATAAGGCCTAAGACGAAGCCCAGTGGAACTCCACTAGTGAGCAGGTCTGACTCCACAGGTCAGCAGAATATAACTATTCTCTATAATCCTTTGTGCCTGGCCAGTGAAGCAGTTGTTCACCATTACATGATGTTTCTATCCAGCTCTGGGCTGGACATTTTGTCCAGAAGGATCCTGGGAGAGACAGTATGAAAAGCTTTACTGAAATCCAAAAATATTACATCAACTGGCTTCCCTTAATCAATTAGGTGGATGTTATGGTTTCACCCCAGTCAGCAACCAAGCCCTATGCAGCCATTCACTCACTCCCACATGAACTGGGGAAACAATTGGAAGGGTAAAGTTGGAAAACTCATAGGTTGAGATAAAGACAGTTTAATAAGGAGATCAAAAGCCACACACACAAGTAAAGCAAAGCAAGCAATTAATTTACTGCTTCCCATGGGCGGGTAGATGTTCAGCCAATTCCGCGGAGCAGGGCCCCATCACACGTAATGGTGAGTTGGAAGACAAATGCCATCATTCCAAACATCCCTCTCCTTCCTCTTTCTTCCCCATACTTTATAGACTGAGCATGATGTCATATTGTCTAAAATATCCTTTAGTCAGTTTGCATCACCTGTCTTGGTTTTGTCTCCTCCCAGCCTAACATGCACCCCAACTTCCTTGTCAAGGTGTCAGTACAAAAAGCAGAAAAGGCCTTGGCCCTATTTAAGTGCTGCTCAGCAATAACAAAACCAAAAACATCTCTATATTATCAACCCACTGTTCAGCACAAATCAAAACCATAACTCCATTCTAGTGAAGAAAATTAACTATACTACTACCAAAACAAATACAGTGGGTTACCTTGTCATAAAAGGATTTGATAAGCAGACTTTTCTCTCATGAAGTTGTGCTGGCTGTGACCACTGTCTGATTTGTCCTTCGGGTGTTTTTCCATATCTCCCTGAACAACCTTCTCCTCCATAACCTTACCAGGCACAGGAATGAGACTAGCAGGCCTGTAGTTTCCAGGGTCATCCTTTGTGCCCTTTTTGAAAACTGGGACAACGTTCATCAGCTTCGAGTCAACTGGGACTTCTCCAGATTCCCAAGGCAGTTCAAAGATCATTAAAAGGCATCAACCAGCTCTCTACGTATTCTCAATTATTCACATCAGGCCCCATAGACTTAGAAGGATTCATCTGGAGAAGCAGATCCCTTACAATTTCAGGGTCAACTGGGTGTTTATCATTCTCACAGCCATGGTCCTCTAGCTCAGAATACTGGGACACCCTTAGCCCATTGTCAGTTTTGAAAACAGAGGCAAAGAAAGCACTTAACATCTTCACCTTGTCTATGTCACTGTTTCTGAGGTGACCATCCTCATCCTGTAATGGGGCAATGTCATTTCTGCACCACCTTTGCCATTAATGTATTTTAAAAAACTCTTTGTTGTCCCCTACATTTCTGGCAGCTTTAACTCCAATAGATCCATCAGTTGCCTTATTGCCTCTGCAAGACTTCTAGGGTGTGCAGTGTATCTGCTTACTGATGAAGGGGAAACTTTTTGAAATCCATGCTGAAGTAATTCAGTTATGTCATTTTTCCTCTCATAGGCACAACAGACTACAAAGTTGTACAGTTGTAAGCAGCATGTTACTTATGCCTGGCCTTCATCTAAACATTGCTTCTAATTATTATTTTTTTTAATTACTTTGTCACATAAGTATCTTCTTCAAAAGAAAAATCAGGAAAAGTTGTATTGCTTTAGCTGTTAAAAAAACCCAAACAACAGTGACCCTGTCCCTACTCACAGATTCTTCACTACTGCAAAAATCTTTATTTTTTATGTCAATAAGTGTCCTTGTGATCTGTTACTCTTGAAGTTTTGTTTCAATCATCAGCTGTTGAAGGCTGCAGTTGAAGGAAAAGAATGAGAAAACATGACATCCACTGAGCTAGTCAGTGGCATTGAAGTACCTCATTTCAGCCCTTTTGTAACTCTATCCCAACGGGGCTTCACACCCTGTACCGGTGACCCAGCAGCTCCTAGATCCTTACGGGGCAGCTGTGCTGCCTGCAGCTGCCATTACGTTTCTCTCCACCTCACTTGCCTTCAGCAGGGCTGGCAGACAGTGGCAATTTCCTGGGGAACATGAGTGAGTGAATGGAAATGACAGTTACCAGCTATTCATACAGCAGCAGAACCTGAATGGGATTTCAGGGGTCAAATGAAAGAGCATTTCTCCCACCCACGAGCTTCTGTCAGCTCAAGCCATGAAGGTTTTGGAGCTATGAGAAACCTTTATAGTGGAAAGCCTGAGCTCCAGCTTCCCCTGTAGTGTTAGATTTATCACCACTCATGACATTAAATTCAACCAATTCATCCAGTCACCCTGTACTTTTGGGCCCAGTGCTGCCATGATGTAGCTGACATGGTGGCAATCCAGATTTATTCTGGGGTGTAAAAATGGCCCAGGAAAGGCCAAAGCTTTTTTCCTTTGTCACCGCTTGCTATTTCATTTTACTCCTTTCAGCTTCAAGTATTAGCACATCTATTTAGTTCCTAACAAGGACTGTGCAATTTAATTCTTCTCCTCTGGGCTATACAGATGGCATGCTTCACATAACAACAGCTTTAAGCATATACATCTATGTAATATATTTTTAACTGGTGCTTCACATGAGCTGACTACCAGCATTTTTGATGTTTCAGGATACATTTGGACATTCACCAGAGATCATTTCCCCAGCATGCTGGAAGAGCACTCTGTGAATCTCCTGTTGTGTTTCCCCAGCTGAGACCAATGTTACTGCTGTTGCAGAAGAGTTATGCTTCTGTTAACAATACGACTCAGTACGTTATGGTGGATTTTGTTATTCCTCCAAGTTCTGTTCAGAGACTGTCATGTGGCTAAAACCACTCTCAGTCAGGTTTTCTGGACAGTTTGCCACACTCCTTAGTAGGGTTTGCATAGATTATATAGAATTTTATTATATTAGGTCAGGGTTAATTGAGAAAAGAATTTGTAATTTAATCAGTTTTTAACATGGCCAATTTGACTGCACGTAGGTGTTTAAAGCTTGGTATCGGAACCTCACTCTGTAACATGATGGGTCTGTTGCATGCCAAGCTCTTTCTCAAGCACTACAGGGGGGTTTCCTCAACTGGGTGATGGGAAAGGCTAAGGTGATATAGCCTTCAGATTTCACTGAATATATATATTCTATGAAGTATAACTTCATAGAACTTTATCATTCTCATTCAGGAGGTATTTATTTTTGCTTATTTGTCATTGTCACTAAGGTTATAATGCTTATTATTGCTATTTACTGTTTTAAGTTCTTTATATAATAATTTCAATTCACACATAAAAAGCCTGCTCATATACAGTTTCACATTCTCTCAAATACTCAAGTGGTTTTGAACACAGTAGGACTTTTGAGTGCCTTAATTTCTTTTATATATAAATTTTTTCTCAAGAGATCTGTTCAGTATTTTAAAAGACTGCAATAAGTGAAAGTGCTTATGCAAACCTTCTGCATTCTTCTATTAAAAATAAATATGTTTTTCCTGCTTTCACTGTAAAATAATTACAATCTTTAGATTTTTTTCAAATAAAAGTGCCAGAACATGGTCATTTATGACCAATATTATAGACAGCTAATAAAAGCTGTTTGCATAATACTGCTTTTTCTAACAAAAGTTGAAAAGTGCAAGAGACTAAATTAATTACTTGCAAATTTGAAGCAAAGAGCAGTAGCATTAGTTAGGCCAGGTCCTCTAGCATGGATGTGGGAATTGGTTCCTTGCCTTTGCAGATGTCCAAAGGCATCTTTGTAGTCTCAGCCTTGGAGCGAAGCCAGAATTAGTGTGGAAAAATTGTGTTTCACAGTTCCCCAAGCTAGGATTTGAATCACAGTTCACACCACTTCTTGTCATCACTGACACAACAAAACACATGCTTACAGTACTGAATGGGCTGTACCCCAGTGTGATTTTCTTTGTTAGCTGCTATTTGCACCATTTATCAAAAGATAGTGTTTTTCATTACCTTTGCAACAGAGGTTCATTCCCAGCACTATTTTACCACCAAACTGTCTGCAGGTAGCATGGGTAGCTTCAGCTTACAGAAGCCTTTTCAGGATTAGAAACTTCCAAAATGCAGCAAACTTAAAAATATCATAAGAAAAAATATACTCCAAGTATAAGTCAACGACTTTACAGGCAGACATGCAGTGAGCTTTAATGTAGTAACAGCCTGTACTATAAAATATTAGTCAAGTGCTAACATAGCCATTAATACTCTTTTAACACAAAGCAATTTCACAGCCTCATTTACTAACTGGAATTTAGAAAGTCAAGTTGGTAATTGTGCTTTTTATTCATCTCAGTAAATTCCATTTAGTGCTTTTTAGCAGTTTCTTAGCATAAATGCATTCAAGGTTCCTAAATTGGATTAATAGCTTTTATATGTGATGTATGTTATATATACATTTAACTGAAGGTGTTTCAACTCATGACAGCCTTTTTTATAATGTAGACTTTTCTTTTTTTATTTTTTACTTATTTTTCCCCTCCCATTGGCAATATTTTTGGAATAGATATTTATGATTCATAAATAGAGGCTTGTAGGGTTTATAGGGTTACAGTCATCTTTAACTCACTTTACATTGTTTTAACTTAAGGCAAGCTTACAGACAAAACTTCTTCAGGTGAGCTAGAACCTACATAAATAATTAGAATGTTGTACAGTTATGCATTTTTAAATTCACATCTGACTAATTTTGCTCAAAACCGATGAAAAATTGGAGTGTTGTGCACTGGCCTCATATTTTAAAATGCTCTTTTGTAGCACATTTTCAGAATTATAACCAGATGTTTATTTCAGTCTCTCTCGAGCTTCTTCATGATATTTCCTGTAATTTTTTTAAGTAAAATCTTGATAAAGACTAAAATTGTTAAATTAGGTATATACTGCTCAAGAGTTTTCAAATGCTATGTCCTTCAGCAGACAGTATACAACAGTCAGATCAGAGCATGACTGTATGAGAGGACTTTTTAGCCTGTAATTTAGCGAGTAGTCAGTAAGTACTCAAAAATAGCTGACTGATTAACTGACGTCATCAAGCACCATCCTCATTTATCTTTTGTGTCATGTTCCCTGCTTTCCTACTGATAAAATACATGAGAGGAGCAGAAGTATAGAATCACGTAATTGTGCCTCTTTAAGTCCTTTATGGAGCAGCATGAGTATGCCAACGTGGCAGTGGGTCTTGGCACTGGTGAGTAAGGGATGAACAATTAACCCAAGCCTTGTACAAAGAGCACAGAAGGGAGGTTCCCACTGCAGGTGCCTTATGAGGAGGAGGAAGAACACAACAGGCCCCATTTGCGTCAGCCCATACCAGCCCCAACAGCGCATACCTTTTCATGGAAGCATGATGCCAGCCTAGACCTTGCCTCTGACAGCATCTCCTGTGCTTGTGTCCTCAGGAATTCACCTTGTGGACAAAGGAAGATCAGTTAAGCTACAAATAGAGGAAAGACCGAGCCAAGAGTGAAAAAGCGGGGAACCTGAATGGAGAGGTTCAACTATGAATCAAAAGGAAATACTGATGCTGAGAAATACAAGGTAGAGTCCCAGAAAAATATCCACTTGTATCTCTTGTTCTGGCTTCCCCACTTGTGGAAAAAGCTCTTATTATAACTTCCACAAAATATTTAACATGTACTCTGATGTTCTGAAATACTAGCTCTTTCAAAAGGATCCATAACTGTCAGAATACTATGTACTTACATCTCCTGCACTATTCTAGAAACTTTCGTGAAAAATGTAAACAAGTGTGGGGAAAAGTTAAAGGATAAGGTACTGTAACTTGTTGTATCCCTTCAGTTTGGGCCCATCTTCTATATCTGTGAGGATGTGGCAACAGCAAATATATCTGTGCTTTCACATTTTTGTGAGTTTTCCAACACTCGCTGCAGTCAGGAAAGCTCCCTGTATGTTCTGAAAGAAGCTGAGTAGACTGGAAACTGATCCATTACTGCATATAGGTTTCTGAGCACAAGCTGTTGCTAGATGTGAAACTTACGCACCCTTCTGCAATAAATGAGAGCATTTTAAACAACTTGATGCCACAAGAGCATATGACTTTTGTGTTATTTAATGACCTACGGCAAAAGGTTAGGCACAGAAATGGAGACATGAGATGTGGTTGAAGAAAGGTAACATGAAGAAAGCTGTAATTGGCAAGGGTGAATTAACCAAAGGCAAGAGGAGATAGGAAGACCTCACCACTTCCATTTTATTTCATTGGAGAAATCTATACAGTCTGATTTCTTTCTTCAAACCAAGCTAAGAATGTTCTGGTAGCTCAGTTCTAGTTTTGGTCTCAATATTGTTGTACAACAAAATGAGACTGTTCACTCCTAAGAAATATCATCTCTTTTGTTCCCAGGATGAACAGTCCCATATCTCATTACTACCATGTACTAATAAAAGTTGACTGATATTTGTAGTCCTTTATTTTCTTTTATTCAAGGGATAGAAGCAATTATTCAATTTTAATCTTCTGGTTTTTTACTTCAGAAAACAGTTTCCATCTTTGTTTCAATTCAAAAAATAGTCTTATTATTTGCATACAGAAGATATTTTATTATGAAGTTTTTATCTCGGAAATCTGTAACATTTTATTACTCTACTAGGGACAGGTGTTGGTGATTTGTTTCTTTATTGTATGCAGCAATCCATTATAGGTGGAGTTATTTCTGTGTTAAGAATTACCATTGATAAAATACACAAAACTCACATGAATTGACATTGAAGACACAGCAAGCTTAAATTTTTGCATGCAAAATGTCAGCCCATATACTCTGCTTTGGGCTATTTTTGCTTTTACTTAAATATTGTGATTTTTCTTTACTTTGTGGTAACTGCATGGTCAGACCTTGTCCAGATAAAATCTGTGCTTTAGAAACGTATCCCATGCTAGGGTACACCATGAGCTCTTCAAACTTCAGACCAAACTTCAAACTTTATTAACCAGAGGTGAATATATGCAAGCAGACAAGCAGAGAGACCAAAGAAGTGATTGTTGACTACACTGACAGATCCCATTCATTACTTTTGCTGTGGTTAAGGGAGGTTTCTTTTTTCTTTAATAACCACAGTTTTTAATTTGGAATACAAAGTATCACTGAAATACAAAATCATGACCAAGAAAAAATTTGAAGCATATTGTTTCTGTCAACTGAGATGGTTTTTCTTCCATACTATACTTGACAGTAGTTTATAACTTTTGCCAGACTGCTGCCAAAAATCTTTTTAGACCTTTCCATTTTTCTTTGTTGGAAGAGCTTCATAAGTGTTGGATAGAAAAAAAGAAATCCTCCCATATGCCTTGTAGTCTTTAATTTAGGAAAATTCAAGTTCTGGCTCTATTTTTGTAATGCTTGCTTCTTGATCAGGAAATCTTACCGGGTTCGAAATGTGAGCATCCCAGATCATCAATCAGGATGACTCAGTTCCTTCATTTATTCCTGAAGGATTTTGTCACTAACCTGCTTTTACTTGTGACAGCCACAGGTAAATCTCAGATTAAAATTTATGTTCCAATCTAAAATGGATTCTTTCTAATACTGCCTGAAGCTGCTTAGGTTATGAATTTTGTGGTGTGTTAGGATACTCTACAGTGATAAGAAAATAATAGAGATTAGATGTGTTCCAAGCTGCGTATATGTTCTCTTCCTCAAACAGCTGAGAGAAGCAGCCTTTAAAGGAATGCTTCAAATTTTTTTTCTCCTGAATTGATATGTGGTATATTTCTTTCTTACACAAGGTGACAGCATGTGTGAGATGTAAAGACTAGTTTGCTCAGGCAATTACCCTTTGTTGATAGCAGATTATTTCCTCTGGCAAACTTGAAAATAACTTGTTGGTATACAAGTTACTGCTGTTCTGGGGATGCAGTAGTTTACTCTCCTGTCTCTTTTATGAGCACATTTATTTTAATCAGTAGAATTTGGAATGGCTCTTTTTCATCTAACTCCATTTCTTTTGGAGTTATGCACCCTCTTGTAATATAACAACGGAGAGCGTATTTGAACCCACACGAGAAAAGACATTTGATACATTACATGTCTTATGTGGGAAATCATATCTCATGCTCTTTTTCCATGTAAAGAATGTAACATTCATTTTCTACAGCAGTGGCCCAAATTATTTTTCTGAATAAGGCAATGTTTCACCTCAGTGAGTTACCAACAATATCACACTGAGAACAGTATCTGAGAAAACAGTGTTCACATACAATTGGACTATGGAATTGTTCCACAGGAAATCAAGACTTGATTTCTTTGGGGCTGATTGGTTATTTTTGTTTCTTTCTCTCTTTTCTTTTGTTGTTCTCTCTTTTCTTTTCTGTTTTTGTTGTTCAGTGATTTCTGGTTTTTTACTTTAAAAACTTTAAAATGAAACATGCATTTTGTGGAGTGTGTAGTGAACTGGATATTTTGCAGAAAAGATCAGAAAACATTAATTAAATTATACCTGTCCAAAAAAAATGCTTACTGTACACTTGTATGTGAAAACAGAAATTAAAGTGAAAATTATCCCCCTTCGTGGCTGGACAACTTTCTCAATGTAGATATGTTTAGAACTTTCTTCTACTATCTACAGTTCAAGACTCATTTTGCTGAAGTATAAGGAGCTATTTCCATGGTAAGGTACTATTTTAGCTGAGTGTGGCAGACACTGGCCTAAAAATAAAATCGTACCTTATAATACTTTGCGTAGTTTGGGTCAATATAAAATTATATCATCAATAAAATATAAACACCAAAACTAGAACAGTACATAGTTAAATACATTAATAATTAAAAATGTTGCCAAACAAGCATATTTTCACTTCCTGCTTAAAAATTAAGAGCCTTCCTTGATGAACGTTGAATAGCTCACATTAAAGTTAATGATACTTTTGTCAACATTATAGCTTTTTAGAATAGCAAAAAAGAGTTATCACGTACCCTATGGGGGAACTGTGGCTAAATATTATCTTTTTTAGCAACCTAGCTATGGCTGCAGACTCTTGAACCCTTTTGTATGTATCTCTCCTGACTTGTGTTCTGTTTGCTTAGTGCTGGCATCATTCTATTGATATTGCTTTTCATTCACTTAATCAAAATCAGAATTTTTCTGCACAGCATGTTCAGAAAGCAAGTGTTAGAGAAAGATTTGTATCCACGTTCCTCTGTGCTCTGGAGAAGTTTGTTCTGCCTTTAATCTGTTTTGTCTGCAGAAGTTACATTTATTTTCCCGTGATATGTGACATTTTTTTGAGATCTATTATGGTTGTTTCGTGATTCAAAAGTCATATGCTGTACATTGGAGATACAATAGTTCCCATGATTTGTCTTTTTCTCCCTAACACTGCTGATGCATGTCCTCCATTACTGTTTTGTCCTGATTGTGAGGGGAAAAAATTTATATCTGTAAGAACTTCTATTTATATCTTTTCTTGGTGGTAAAAATACTACCTATTACCCTGTATCAAAATGACCTGTTGATATTTGTTGATACTATGCAATGTCACCTGCTTAATTTAATTTAAAGGTTCTGCATTTTTTTCCTAAGAATTCACATGCAAGGGCATCACAGTTTCTGATGAAAAGATATAGCATGAATGTTTTAAGATTCAGGAAATTGTATGCATTTTTTCCAGTGTTTTTCTACATTTAACATTGTGGTCTGTGCTAGAACAACCATGCAGAAGTGGCAAAATATCAGAAGACAAGGAGACATCATGGTTGTGACTTAGTCAAGCCCGGAAAGTAACTGAAATATACCATGCAAAGTTGCTATCATTCTTTGACATATTGCTGAGGATAAAGAAATTTGAACAGACTACAGAAGTCCTGCAAAGTCATCTAATGTCACTTTGATATTAACATAAGACCAGAAGAGTTCAAAATAGCAAAAAAAATCTTGCAGGGACTCATCCATTTGCTATTCAACCGTGTCAGAGGTGTAGAAGCAAGGAGTAAGTGTTAGAATAAGTTCTCATGGACACTATTTCTGAAATAGCAAAAGGAAAACCAGGTAAATCCTATCAGCAGTGAACAGAGTTTCTTGCTGCAACAGGAACAACACTTAAATGGCAGCTAAAGGCTGAAAGGCAAATTCGTGTCAGGCTGAATCCAAGGAAGACTAAATTTGGAAGAAGAGTGGTTGCCAATTATGATCGACATTTTCCTCACAGTGAGGGGCAATGTAAAGTGATAATCCACTAAAACTATTTATCACATTAAAATCCACGTGAAGTTGAATACAAACACCAGACTGTTCCAGAGTCAGTTCTGTTTCAGAAGGACTTGAGGCACTCCTGTGAAAAACTGCCTCGCCAAGGACACTAAACAAAGGTTGTAACTGCAGAATATAAACAGACAAGTATCAGAAAAACAGAAGTGTTGATGCGCTTTGATTTTTAAAGGTTATTTTTCAAGTGTGTTATGGGCCATATACTCCCTTTTGTGTAAAACCTCATGGGAAGGTAAGCACAGGCACTGTGTACTTGAAAAGTTTGATACATCATTCCCTTTGGACCAGAAGGCTGATAACTGTGAAAGGAAGGCAGATAGCCTTTTTAATATAGTGTGGTGTGCGATTAGTGTGCGATTAACGCGTGTGATCCCTCTTTGTACATTCGGTTGTACTCATTTCAATTGCCATCTACACCTTCCAGACCAGCGATGAGATTTCACCTTGCAATCTTTTTGCCATCCTGACTTGTTTAAAGCATCCGAGAGAGATAGAACCCACAAATGGGAACTTCTGCTCAACAGAGATGTTGGCAGCATGATGCTATGGAAGTATGACACAGCAAACAGAAGAATTTCGCAGCTTTTTCACATCTTTTACAGTACCGTGTCTACTTGAGTGAAGCAAAAGTTCCATGTAATCTCCTATCTAGAGTTTATCATTTGTCACACATTGAAAAAAGCCCTGCTTCAATGGTAAGCAACCAGCTGTTCTGAATACAAAAGGGCTTTTTCATGTCCTTCTGTGTATGAATAAGTTTGTATGTCTTTAAATTCTTTGTGAGACCTCTAATGTTTACAGATTTTTGTCTTCTGTCAGTAGCCAATTTGAACTCTCCAAGCAGTCAGCAAAATCAGAGCCTGATCATTCTGAACAGACTGAGCTGTTAAATTTTTTCCATGAGCAGATCCTCAGAGAAACCTAAGTGCATTTGCTGAGCTCATGAAGACTCCAGAGAGATCAGCAGTTGTAGCTGGCAAGTTGAGATGAAAACTACTCTGAGTTACATTGCAAAAATACACTTGCCTTTTTTTTGAGAAATCAGAAGTATTCACAGCCAGTAAGCCTCACCAATAAGTCTAAAACACAGAATTGTATCAAGATATGGTCTGAAAAATATATACTAGAATCACTATCCAGGTCAAAATTATCCTTTGGATTAGCAAGAATATTCCAAGACTGAAGGAGGTAGAAAAACAGACATAGAGGGAGATTGAATTGTTAACATTCTTTTTGATGCTTAAAGGTTAGGTTTTTGGGGACTGCTGAACTTCAGACCCATCCAAAGCAAAGACTTCACCCTTGTCTTAAAGTTAGCATGGAGGAAGGATTTGACATGTTTTTAAGTATTTTTGTCAAGGGCGTAAATAAATTTCTCATTGTCTCCCTCCATTCATTACAAATAAAGTGATTTAAAGCGCTAATGTGCCATGCATGAATAGTTAGACTTTTTTGTGCCTAGTATTATTACCTGTAGCTCAGGTTTTTTATTGTCCTGCTCTGTTCTGCACTGGTGCAGCCTCACCTTGAATATTGTGGCAGTTTTGGGCACCACAATATAAGAAAGATATTAAGCCATTAAAGAGTGTCCAAAGGAGGGTAACAAAGACGGTGAAGGGCCTTGACGGGAAGCTGTATGAGGAGAGGCTGAGGTCACTTGGTGTGTTCAGTCTGGAGAAGAGGAGACTGAGGGGAGATCTCACTACAACTTCCCTGTGAAGGGAAGAGGAGGGGCAGGCATTGTGGTGACCAGTGACAGAACTCAAGGGAATTGCCTGAAGTTGTGTCAGAGAAGGTTTAGGTTAGATGTTAGAAAAAGGTTCTCCATTCAGAGTTGGTTACTGGAACAGGCTGCCCAGGTAAGTAGCCACAGCACCAATCCTGATGGAGCCTGATGTTTGGACAATACTCTCAAGCACATGGTGTGACTCTTGGGGATGGTTGTGTGCAGAGTCAGGAGTTGGACTCAATGATCCTTGTTGGTCCCTTCCAACTCATCATATTCTGTGATTACATGATTTACATTGCTATACACATGCAATTAGTGCCACTATATGGGAGATTCAAGTAACCTTTGTGTAATACATCAGAAATTAAAGCAAATACGTATGTACACAGCAACTATGCTGTGTAGTTCTCTTTCTCTTTTAAAATAAGCCACATGATGAAGGCAATACTTAGCTAATTAGTAATGTTTTGTCCTTGTTGCCAGATTTAACCTACAGCATTGTCTTAGGCAGTATACCAAGACCACAAATATATTGACAGATGCATTGTGACAATCCCAGTGCAAATTATGTTACAGTTGTCCTAGTACTAATTTTGCCAACCAAAGCAAAGGTAATGCTTCTAAATAATAGCTAAGCAAAATCATTGTAGTAGGTATGTAGCTCCTGTGCCTCATTTATAACAACGCGAAGCTACAGAGTTGTTATCTTTACCAGAACAATTTTGTCTGGTGTGTGATTTGTGACACCAGCAAACAAAACTGCCTTGGCACCAGCAGCAGTTCAGGATAAATGTGGGTGTTAATGACATTGTGAGTAGATAAATACAGGGGCGGGAATTCAAATCCCACAACAGCCCACTTGCAGTTAATGCCATGTCTGCAAATGGCATATTCTTGGACTGAGTCCAGGAGCCATGGTCACAAGATGAACTTTTCCTGACTTTGCGATGCATTGACATCCAGCACGCCCTGGCATCTGCAACCCTTGCTTATGAATAACTTAGAGGCCCCTCCACGTATTTTCCAAATAAGTCTCATCAAATATGTTCTGTACTAAAGAGTACAGTTGTTTAACACATTGTCAGGTGGGTTGTATCAACACATGAGGATGTGTCTTTTATAATTTAGTTGGAATGGATTTTTGACTCATACATCAATGAGCAGGTTGCAGACTGACTAATATTTGCTTCCTGAAAGGCTGTTTGATATTGCAAGGTCAGTTTACTGTCATTTTTTTTCTTAATTAAAAAAAAAAATACTTAGGGGGCATTTAACATATTTTGACAAGGTGACCCACAATTTTCCATTAGTGTTGTATTTGTCTAAACCCCTCTGCATTGATATGCATGGACCATGCTCATTGATGTCTCACTTGGGGGTGGGAAATAAGGCAAGTGGGACTTCTCCAAGGTCTTTCACAGCTAGACTGCATCTAGCTATTGCCATATTAATCAACATGGCTAAGCCCTTTTAATCTGCCTTGTGCTGTATAAAAAAATATTTTATAAATAAAAGGAGCCATGAAGATAAAATTTTTGGTTTCAAATTTAACATAAAAACATACCTTAGTAGACAATAAGGACATAGAAAACATTCTGAATTAGACATGATCCCTGACGAAAATAGCAAACCACAATACAGCCTTGAGATGTTAGGTGAAGACAGTGTTATGATAGCTCCACCAAGTTACTTGGAGCAATGATGAACTACAGGTTCACTGAAGAAAGCCATATTTTTACTTTTTTTTCATGCACTGAAGAGAAGCAAATGTTAAATTTCCAGTTCTTCAGTTCCTAAAGATTTTATTCAGATTCTCAATTCCATCACATCTGTAAGATAGGGTAATTTTGAGAGAGTGTGGAGAGAATCTGCTGTAATGTGTAGAACTCATGAAATTATACCATAATTGTTTTGTTAGTTACATTAATTCTTGCAGGGATGCCTGTGAAGGAAGCCCAAAACAAATACCAAATACCTGGAATGGTGCTGGAGTTATTTCACTACCACCTCTACTGCAAAAGCCTCACTGAACTGCACCATGCACTTCACTGCATGACCTCCAAAACCACAGAAACTGAGAAGTGTATTCTCCAGCTGCAGTAATGTCTCAGAATTGCATTAGCTTCAAAGGGTCTGGAGGATTTACACCAGCTGGAGATAAGAAAAGAGGGGCTTTTGACCTGGGAGAACCTTCAAATCCATCCCTGTCTGTTACTGGCTCTCTGCATGATGAGAATCAGCCTGTCTTGAGCTAGCTGTGGATAAAACCTGTTGGTGAATAGCCTGGCTCAGAGGGAGGATCACAGGTCCTTTTCCTACCTGTGTGGTGTTTACAGCATCACGCCTGTGAACCCATCTGTTGCATTAAGGATTTATTGCACTGTAAGCGCTAGCTCATATTTCTCATTAACCATCACTTCACAGCAGCTCATACCTCTGCAAATACACTATGTTCCACTTACGCAGGGTTCACTTCTTTGCACCTCTGAAGGTTGCCCTTAGTTTGAATACAGAGGATGAAGCACCAGAGACTCTGTAAATTTACTTGACCAAATGGAAGGTTAATAGAATAGGGGGACAGAGTAAAATTGCAAAATAAATAAGTAGAGGTATTGCTATAAATCTGTTTAAACTGTTTTAACTGATTACCTGAGTAAACAGTCTTACACATAGTATATTAAGCACTAACGTGTAACTCTGCAAAGTGTCTTATGCAGTACTAGTTCAATTGGAATAATTTGCATAGAAAAATACCTGGGAAAGGTGGTGAAAGAAAATAATTGTTTCGTTCTTGTGGTTTGTCCGTTTGGGGAGTGTAGCTAAGTTATACACTGTAGACAAATTAAACCCAAATAGTCTTGGGTTGTAAATTTCTCTCAGTATAGTGGCAACCATGCATCAGTATAGCACTTTATAAGAAAGAAATTAATGGCCCAAATGTAATGCTTACCTATGTTCTGAGTATATGTGGAAGGACTAGTATGACTTGAAAAAACAGGTGTCTTGTCAGCAGGCAAAGTTGACTGTGTTAATAGAGATGAACATCTGAGAATGTCTGCTGTGAAGTAGACTTTAGCTAGTTCACAGTAGTAATCTACATGCTAGTAGGTAATCTACACGCTTGCTCAGTTATCAGAAGATTTTTAACATCTCTTCAGTTAAGATATTGTCTTGAGAATTACTGGGCAATTTGCAGAGGGGGTAGAAACTGATACAAAATCTGGTCTGTGTTTGTGGAGCCAAAGACAGAGAGCAAAACCGTTCTCCTTTGCTGCACATCTTCCCATCCTCTTCTTTATTTACTCTAGTACTTTTATCACAGGTATGTATCTTTCTTCTGACTTTGTCAATGTTAAATTAGATGTGGCGAATAATTCTGTAAAGTTACCCATAAAAGTTGTGTAAAGTTACCCATAAAAAGTTGTGTAAGGTTTAGTGTTGTCCAAAACAAGCCCAAGGAAGAGTTGTAGGAAATTTTCCAGTAATTATCCAGAAAATAATTTTCATTTTAACAATTGAATTTTTACTTTCTGTTTCCAGAAGAAAAATTGTGAATCATCTAGAATGAGTTTTTAAAAATAATTTATTAAAAAACATTAACTGTAATCTCTGATACTTGAGCTTCTATATTTTTTATAAGTCAAATGGTTGCAAAACTAGTTAACTGCAGTTTGTGACAGTTAACTACAGTTTGTAATGTACCTGAACACAAAGGAAGCGGAAGAAAAAGAAATATTGTGATAGTTAAATAAAAAAGACTGAGTGGGCTGAAATTATTTGTCCTGAGATTCGTATTCCAGCCAATGTTATCCACATACTGAACACCATGAAATTTGGATGGCACCTCTTAAAACTACCTGCAAATCTAAAAAAAAAATTTTCCTCTGAAACAGAGTTCCTGTTGGATTGGTGTCTGTTCCAGAATATCAAACTCATACACCTTAAGCTACCAAAGGTCACTTAATTAACACTGGGAGTCATAATAAGGCAGATTAAATAACTTGTTTTACTAAAGGAATAAAAAGTCCCCAAAGTCAATGTACCAAAACACAATTGAAGATAATTAAGTCAAGTGTTTTCATCTGCATCTACTTCTATGTTGGGGTGGTGGGAACAGTGTATGGTCCAGAAGGAACCCACCAATGGCGCTGACACCTACATGCACCCACAGGTACCTCCAGCTTCAAAAGATTATCATCACTCACAGTAGCACTTAACTCTGGCTCTAAGCCTTCCAGAGCTGCCACCCCTTTTATTTACAAGGCAGCAGTGTCTTCTGCATCTTGGCCAATTTTTAAAACATCTTTGCTCTATAAAACCATTGGTGCTCCTTCACGATGCTAGGGATTGATTCATTGAAGGGCCTTTCAACTCTGTAGTCTCAGTGAATTCAGACTGGAAAGAAAATAAAAGTACCTTGGTTCCATTCTTCTCTTTCTCTTTTAATAGAATTTATCCAACAATTGCCACTATCATCAAAGTGATATTGGTATATTGTATAATTTCCTAATGCTGAACTGAACAAAAATTATAAATTAAATTAAAGTGATGTTCCATTCACATTGAGAAGCATATTTTGACCAAAAAGTAAAACCATTTCTAAATAGCTTAACGTTATGGAAAGGTGGCGAGAAACAGAACTAAAAAGGAAAAAGAAATAATGTCATCAATATTACATCTTTTAATTTACAGTCAATGCATTTGTTTTCTAAAATAGTGAGTATAAATGTCAAATCAGTCACTTTTAATTAAAAGTCATATTACTCCTTATCTTATAGGAAAAAAAGTGCTAACATCCCCATTTATTTTTCAGTTTCCAGTTACATGAAGAGCGTGTTATCATTCAGTATTGTATCAAAATATTCCAGAAAAGTCAACCTTAAAAACCCTTTAATGGCTTGCAAATGAGTGAAATGTTTTTCAGTTTCATTTGTGGTTTTTTTTTCAAGTGAATCAACTATTCTTTTAGCAGCTAGTTACTGAGTTTTTCCTAATGTGAAAAAAAAATACATCTCTCTTCCATTTTACACTGATTTATTGCACTATTTGGTTCACAACTTGTTTGTTGCAGTGTTCAGTATTTTAATCACAGGTGAAAAGAGAGGGATGGTAAGAAAAACATTACATAACAAAGTTTTATTAAAAAATGGATCTTCAGTCATGATCACCTGTAAATATATAGTCTAATAATTATGGTTCTGAAGATGATATTGTTAATGACAGCAGCCTGGTAATCTTACAGGAAAGTGCATTTGGCACCATGCACGGTGGTATCTCAAGGGCTTCTGATGAAATCTATTAAATAAGAGTTTTTACTTACTGTACACAAGTTGCTATAAGGATGTGACTGATGATCAGTAAGCAACACCAGTATTAAGTTAAATATTCTCTTAACTCCACTGCAAACTAATTAAAACTGTCTTTCTTTCCCATTTTTTAACCATCTTTGCACACACAACATTTTGCTGAAGTATCCTTCAGCCCCAACCATTCTGTTCACAACCTTCAACTAATTATTACCACATCTGGAGAGAAAATAGTCTGGCAAAAAGATATGAGGAGAAGAAGAAGATGTTAAGTAAGTTGGCCCAGCATACTCTGAGGAGTTTGGTGCTTTTGTCAGTAGCAAAATTTGTGCCTGTAATGGAAAAACAAGGATAGATATCACAGAATTATAGAATCATAAAATCATAGAATCAACTGGTTGGAAAAGACCTTTGAGATCATCAAGTCCAACCGTTGATCCAACACCACTGCGGTTACTAGACTATGGCACTAAGTGCCACATCAAGTCTCATCTTAAAAACCTCCAGGGATGGTGAATCCACCAGCTCCTTGGGAAGCCCATTCCAATGTCTGATTACTCTCTCTATATAAAATTTCTTCCTAATATTCAACCTAAACCTCCCCTGGCACAACTTAAGACCATGCCCTCTTGTCCTACTGATAGCTGCCTGAGAGAAAAGACCAACCCCCACCTGGCTACAACCTCCTTTCAGGGAGTTGTAGAGAGTGATGAGGTCTCCCCTGAGCCTCCTCTTCTCCAGGCTGAACAACCCCAGCTCCCTCAGCCTCTCCTCATAGGATTTGTGTTTGAGTCCCTTCACCAGCCTTGTTGCTCTTCTCTGGACCTGCTCCAGCACCTCAATATCCTTTCTGAACTGAGGGGCCCAGAACTGGACACAGTACTCCAGGTGTGGCCTCACCAGTGCTGAGTACAGGGGAAGAATCACTTCCCTGGACCTATCTGCCACATCATTCCTGATCCAGGCCAGGATGCCATTGGCCTTCTTGGCCACCTGGGCACACTGCTGGCTCATAGAATCGATTGGGTTGGAAAAGACCTCCGAGATCATTGAGTCCAACCCTTGGTCCAAATCCAGTCCATTTACTAGATCATGGCACTCAGTGCCACATCCAATCTGCGTTTAAAAATCTCCAGGGATGGTGAATCCACCACCTCTCTGGGCAGCCCATTCCAATGCCTGATTACTCTCTCTGTAAAGAATTTTCTCCTGATATCCAACTTAAATTTCCCCTGGCGGAGCTTAAGCCCGTGCCCCCTTGTCCTATTGCTGAGTGCCCGAGAGAAGAGACCAACCCCCACCTGGCTAGAACTTCCCTTCAGGTAGTTATAGACGGTGATGAGGTCACCTCTGAGCCTCCTCTTCTCCAGGCTAAACAACCCCAGCTCTCTCAGCCTCTCCCCATAGGACTTATGCTCCAGTCCCTTCACCAGCCTTGTTGCTCTTCTCTGGACCCGCTCCAGCACCTCAATATCCTTCCTGAACTGAGGGGCCCAGAACTGAACACGATACTCAAGGTGTGGCCTCACCAACGCAGAGTACAGGGGAAGGATCACTTCCCTGCTCCTGCTGGCCACGCTATTTTTGATACAGGACAAGATCCCATTGGCCTTCTTGGCCACCTGGGCACACTGTTGGCTCATGTTGAGCTTCCTGTAAATTAGTACCCCCAGGTCCCTTTCTGCCTGGCTGCTTTCCAGCCACTCTGTGCCCAGCCTGTAGCGCTGCAGGGGGTTGTTGTGGCCAAAGTGCAGGACCCAGCACTTGGCTTTATAGAACTTCATCCCATTGGAATCAGCCCATCTCTCAAGTCTATCCAGATTCCTGTCAATCCAAACTCCCAGGTCCCTCTCTGTCTGGCTGCTCTCCAGCCATTCTGTCCCCAACCTGTAGCGCTGCATGGGGTTGTTGAGGCCAAAGTGCAGGACCCGGCACTTGGCCTTGTTGAACCTCATCCCGTTGGAATCAGACCAACTCTCCAGTCTGTCCAGGTCCCTCTGGAGAGCCCTCCTGCCTTCCAGCTGATCAACACTCCCCCCCAGCTTGGTGTCATCTGCAAATTTGCTGATGATGGACTCAATCCCCTCATCCAGATCATCAGTAAAGATATTAAACAGAACTGGGTCCAACACTGATCCCTGGAGGACACCACTAGTGCCCGACCACCAACTGGATGCAGCACCGTTCACCACCTCTCTCTGGGCCTGGCCCATATCCTTAGATGACTTTTAATTGTTCACAGTGCTATGGATCTGTGCCTGGTACATGATGTGCAGTAATACCAACTTCTTAATACACACAAAAGAAAAAAAGGGGGAGGGTGGTGTGGGAAGGGAAACATTCTGTGTCTTATATGGAAGTGATTAATATTATGACTATATAATTCAGGTGTGTTTGAGAATACATATATGCAGAATTGCTGTATGTGTGGGTGTTTGTACATTAGAGAGCATTAAACTTTAAATCATTCCACTATTTTATACATACTATATATCAGAGTTGTTAAAAGCATAGCTCCCAAAAATCTCTCTTGCATTATTCTGTAGTAAAGTTCTTTGAAAAACAATGGGAAGTGATTTATAGCACCCAAAGATAAAACCGAAAGCAAATTACTAACTATGTTGTGCAATTTATAATTATATAAATGTATATTTTTATATATATTTATATTTATATTATATACATTTATAATTACAGTTGTAATTGGTTAAAATGAGCGTGTAATAAAAACCTGAAAGGATGTGTAAACAGAAAGCAAGTTTCTGTTTTGAATCAGTAGCTGATGATGAATTCATAATTCCCTTTCCCTTTTTTCTTCTAAGTGGCAATAATCATCTAATATTAATAAAATACGCATAATTCAAATACTGTTTTTAAAGTTGGAATCCTTTTTATGATTAGATTAGAAGAAGATATTTCACAAGTATTTGGTTGCATTTTTAATGCTATCTAACTCCTTACTCAAAACAGAAGTTTAAGGCTCAACATATCCCATGGTCATAGGTGAATATAACCGGAAAAAGAGAAAAAAAAAAATCACTTTTTCATTTACAGTCTCTGGCTAATTAGAAGGCAGTAATTCAGCAGAAAACTGTTCCTAACTTTCTTCCCTTCATCCAAAGACCACCATGTCTTCCTAAAAGCAATCAAATTTGGAAAGTAACCACTTCCCAATGGCTCCATTTCACATCTTAGCTAATTAATGGGTGCCATCATAAGTTCTGGAGTAGGGATGGACCATGCTATCAGCCAGTGGAGAACAACCTTGACCCATCAGGGCTTGCTGGATGCTTTTGGGAGCTCTGGAGCTCCCCAGAAGGTGACAAGCCCCAGTGAGCCCAGCTGGATGCACCAACAGCCCAACAGAAATCTACCATAAAATTATGCATTGTTCTTCAATTTTTAGTCATACTATTTCACAGCACCTATTGCACATGTTGTGGAAGTACCACATCAGAGGTAAGAAATACAGTGTGCTAGACGATCTACACTTGCACACAAGAAAGGCCATCCATGCTCCCATGGAATTACAAAGGTAGCATATGTAGAGAAAGAATAAGGAAATGAACAAAGGGAGAAGAGGCGACTGCCAGTTGTCTTTGACAAAAAATAAAGTAATATTTTTAGCATTATAAACATGGTCTTTGCCTAATGGCATGTGCAATAATATCATTTCTATAGCTGCTTTTTGGCAACCTGTTCTGAAGTTTGCCTTCTGAATAACTAATTTGTGTGTGTGAATGTGCAGTCAACTAAATCCTGAGTGTGTGATTGCAAAATTGTCTGTATGGCAATGTATAAAAAATTAATCATTTAAATATCTTCTGTGAAAAATATCATCATTGTTATTGAGCACTAGGAAGCTATTTGTATGAACATATTTTAAATTGGTAAGTCATTGATTTCTATTTAATGCTCTTTGCCACTGTCTATGAAGTAAATGAGTTTTATATGGTTCCAGAAGTGGAAAGATTTATATAATAACCATTAAAGAAATACATGAATGTCAGTTTAAAGACTGGTATTCAAACATTTGTCTTTTGGAATTTTTTCCCTAAAATTAACTTTTATTAACTCAGGAAAAACAGCTAGCAATACGAGAATGTTGTTGAGCCTTTGAATATCTTTCATTTTATTACTTTTAATGCATTTTTAATATTTAACATTCATCTTATTATAGACAGAGATCGTGAGATGCATGCGTGGTTTCCACACAGTTTTAAAGTTCAATGCACAGTCACAATTCTGAGGGGAGATTTCACACATTTATGAAAAATAAGTCATTTTTGCAGTAAAGTTGCAAAGTGTGAAAGAATTCTTGTTTTATCTGCCTTACTTATCATGTTTATGAGTTATTTTGCCTGGAAGTAAATTGACAAGTTGTCAATGAACAATAGACACTGCTTCAGCTAGGCTTTTCACAGGTTCAGATGCCTTTGGGCAAAAGGGCTAAATCTGTAGTTTGCAATCTAGCATATGGAGTACTGAAAAAAGTGTCAATGGGGTGAGAGACATTTACTGAGAAATTCATATGGCTGCTGATCTCTAACCAATTCATTTGGTTTGGGGTTTATGAATTCATGTATAAGTGCTCTTCCCTTGCAGTTAGAGAAGGGGATTTCAGTTTACATATAATGACCCAATTCCATTTATTCCTGTGGTCCTGCTGATCTGCTTCATCAAAATAAATACTTTTATTTTCACCACAAGTAATGGCACCAGCATCTTTAATAATAAGACTGTCTTTAGAACAGTCTCATATAGAGTTTCCCCATATTCCATCTTTTTGTTGCAAGAACTGCACTATAATCCCCTAATTAACACTATTCTTGGTATCTTTATCCCTACCCTCATTATAAGCGCACCCTCTTGAGGTGTCAAGCATGTCGTACACTTTACAATGAGATAAAGATGATTTCAAATTCGCATACTGTAGTAGGGGAAACATCATTCTCATTTCCTTCACATGATGTTGTATTTGTCAAGAGACCTTAATGCACAGGGGTGAAAAAATGTGATAACAAAATCTTCTCCAGTCTCCATGTACTCTTTAGAAAAAATTGTATGTAGTAAAAGAATGAGGGGAGAGCTCAGAATTTCTCTCTTTTGGGGGGATGGAACATATCATTAATATCTGCCTTCTCTTTACTTTTCTGGTTACTGAAGCTATTAAGGGAGAGAACCCAAGAAATGCTCTGTTTACCTGGCCAGAGATGAATTCACATTACTTTAGACATTTGTTACCCATGCGTTCTACAATGTAGTTTTAAAATGAGCTGTGAGAAATGCTGAAATCTTTTGCTATTAAGTATTTACACATTTATGTAGTTTAGGAGTATTACAGTTGGCAACTAGCATAAGAAATAATACTATGAACAATAGAAGTGATGATAAATGAATGATGAAAGGACACTAAGTTAGATTGGTTATCACACTTAATTAAGGGACAACTGTGCTACTTGCTTGATGTCAGTATCGTACATCTGACAAAAAGTGCAAGTAGCCTATTTTTGTTATTATCACAGCCAAAGAAAGTACAACTAAAGCAAGGAGGGATATGAATTATAAATACATCACATCATGTAATGCACTAGTCAACCTGAGGAAAATAATGAATGCATTATATTTTAATGACTTACAAACTCTTAAATTATTAATGATCACAGATTATCGTGGCTACTGTATTGGGATATTATTTAGATTTTAATTATCTGTATGCAGCAATAAAGCATGTTTTCCACAATTTGCATACCCTTTGGCTGATAGAAAAACAGAGATTATGATGGATTCCATTTTTAATTGAGTGAAAAAAGTTTAAAAAAAAAAAAAGGAAAATTCCAGAAAAGCTTTCGCTGGAGGTTGCCTATCTTGTGCCAGCTACAAAGACCTGGATTTCCTGTGCTCTACTAGTTGCAGAATACCAGGTTGCCTTTCAGGAAGTCTGCATCTTCACTAAGCGTTTGTGAAAATTATACTGGTCATAAAAGGGAGCACTATATTTCTTCCAAAACAGATTGAATCACTCTCAGTAAAAGGGAAGAGTGGAAACATGAAAACTCATTTTCAGAAATTGGCTTGATTTAAATTAGGTGGCCATCTCTGAAGTAGTTCAATATGCACAGCAGTTGCTGTGAATGCCTCCGTTGTTTCTGTGGGTTAACAATCATATCCTCCTCTTCAAATGTTTTTCCCCTGCTGTGACACTGCTGAATACTCCTGTAAACAAAAACAGAAACAAAACCAACAAACCAACCAAACAAACAAAAGTTCCTGGCTTTACTAAAGAGAGGAAAACTCTGTGTGATTACTGTTCATACCATCCAAGCTCTGAGCCATAACTGGTGTCCTGCTAGTTCATGAAGGGCTGCAGAGAGGGACAATAAGGCTTAGAACCCGGCAAGGACCAGCTAAGGAGAGAAGACCAGTTGAGGGTTTGAAATGCTATATATCAAGAGCCAAAGGACAACAGAGGTTTTCCTGCCACAGCAACATCATTATCTCATGGGAAGACGACCTCTCCCAACACTTTCCCAATACTGGGAATAAATTCAAGCTAGGTCTCAAGGCAGTTACCAGGAAGCTATCATATAGGCTTCCCTCCAGCTTATTTTTCTTTCAAGAGCTCTGACTGTTTTGTCTCTTCAGTATGCAGCTTTGCATCTGATGCAGTTTGCAGCTTGGTGCAATCATGCAAAGTGAGGCTGGGGCCCTGTCTAAGATTTTGAAGAGATTTGCAGAAACTTAGAAAATGCTTCTTAAGTGTTATCTGCAGCGTGTGCTAGGGATAAGTAAGTCTGCAACTTCGTAGGTGAGAATGGTAAGACAGCTTTGATATGATGAAATGTAAAAGAACACAGCTGAATGAGTCAAAAGCAAGCAAAAAGGACACAACATAAAATGGCTTCCACCTTATATAAGGTAGGGTAGGGAAGGTGCTAGAACAAAAGGAGGAGTTAAGGAGGAGCATGTAAATTATAACCATAAAGGGAAAACATAACCATACATGGATAATAATACAATAGAATACAAAATACATCATAACATAACATAAAATTTGAAATATATATTGTTAAATAGTTCACTAAAGTCTGTATCTGCTTATGTAGTGTTTTCTTCTTTTGGAGAAGTGTTGAACTTGATGTTTTCTTCAATTTTGCACCACAATAGTTATCTATGTATTAATAACGAAACTGATTCAACTTTGATTCATTCCTGCTTGGGACTTCATACTTAGTTCCCTGCAAAAGCCCAGTAGGAGTGACCAAAACACTGTCAAATATAAATTGGGTGGGTGGCAAGTTTTGTGAGAAAGGACTTTTTTTTTCTTATTATCTGATTTCTTTCATATGAGGTAATCTTCAAGTTGTTTTGTAGCACTAGCAGATTAAAAGTTTGGTTTTAGGTTGTCATTTTTTGTAACAGCTTTACAAACAGTATTTAATAATACTGAGGTTTTCTTTTTCCCTTGTAAATCAAAACAGAAACGTTTTCTAAGCTACAAGTATTCTCACTGATGTTCATCATCATCATCATCATGGCTAGGCTTCGCGAACGAAGATTTACCCACATTTGTTACAACAGCACTGGTGGCTAAAGAGGCCAGTGCAAGATAGGCACGTTCAGTTGCAAAAGGCACAGCAGAAAGACTCCTTGGATGGTGTCGGCAAGACAAGATTCTTTCTGCATTGTCTTTTCTCCTCAAGAGTGATCCCGTGTGCGTTCTCAAAAGAAGCAGCAGCGTTATAGATGGTGTGTCTCCAGACCTCCCGATTGGAGGCCAGAGTAGACCAGTGATGAAGATCAATGTGGCCGAGTCTGAGATGTTGTTTCAGGGAGTCCTTGTATCTCCTCTTTGGGGCTCCTCTCTTGCGGCAGCCGGTGGCAAGTTCACCATAAAGCAAGATCTTAGAGAGGGAGGCAGTGGTCCTTCATCCTGGAGATGTGTCCTGCCCAGCGCAGTTGTGTTCTCAGCAACATGGCCTCAATATTTGTGACTGCTGCTTGCTCTAGAACAGATGTATTGGTCACATAATCTGACCAGTGGATGTTTAGGATTGTACGGAGGCAGCGTTGATGGAAGCATTCTAGGAGTTGCAGGTGGTGGTGGTAAATGACCCATGATTCTGACCCATATAAAAGAGTAGAAAGCACTATGGCTCTGTAAACACTGATCTTGGTACTTTTCTTCAGGTGTTTATTTCACCAGACTCTTTCAAGGAGTTTTCTGAAAGCTCTGTATGCCCTTGCTAACCTGTTGTCTATCTCTCATCGATCTTACCATCCAAGGAGATGAGGCTACCTAGGTAATTAAACTGCTGGACTGATTTGAGCTCTGATTGGCCAATGGTGATATGGGGATGATGGAAGACTTCCTGAGGTGCGGGTTGATAGAAAACTTCTGTCTTCTTCAAGCTGACTTCCAGCCCAAAAAGCTCAGCAGCATCTGCAAAGCAGGATGTTAAACGCTGCAGAGCAGCTTCTGTGTGGGCGATGAGGGCATCGTCATCAGCATAAAGCAGCTCCCGGACAAGATGGTTTAAGGTCTTAGTGTGGGCCTTCAGTCACCTTAGGTTGAATAGGCTTCCATCAGTACAGTATCGAATGTAGATACCATCTTCTTCATTAAGGTCTGCCATGACCCTTTGGAGCATCATGCTGAAGAAGACTGTGAACAGGGTTGGTGCGAGAACGCAGCCTTGCTTCACACCATTGGTAATTAGAAAGGGGTCAGAAAGTGCATTGCCATATCTGACTCGGCCATGCTGATCCTCATGGAGTGAGATGATCATTTTAAGGAACTTGGGGGGACATCCCAAACATTCCAAAATCTGCCACAGACCTTCTCTGCTCACAGTATCAAAAGCCTTGGTGAGGTCAACAAAGGTTAGAGTTCAAAATCTCACTAATTTTGAACATTATACATTCTGCAAAAAACACAGATAAAAAATTATTTCCTGGTCTAAAAGAGTATGTACCTAGAGAGAGAAAAAAAATCAGATTAGTAAAGCAGTAATAATTTCTTTAAACTGGATTCTTGCAGATTAAATGGGAAATAGTTATAATTATGCTGCAGTGTGCTATGGCCTCATGGTTGCTCCATCCTTTTCTGCATATCAGCTGACAATTCAAACCCACCAGAAAGATCTGCCTTGTTACAGTTGTTTTCTTATGCCTCGAGTAAGTTTTCCTTAATTATTTCTCCAATTCTGTCAGCAATGTTATTGCCCACTAGTTTAAAGGTTAAACAAAGCACCAAACCTGTCAAAGTGAGTGAAACCAACTGGTGAAGCGCTATCAGAAAGTAATCAGTGCTAATAGGTACATAATGGCTAACAGTGAGCTGTTTGCACTGAGATACATCACCCCAGACAGAATACAGACCTCGATGAAATAGCACTTAAAGAAAACAGAGTAACACAGCCAGCATGTAGCTGAAAAGAACAGCACAGGGCTCTGAGTCCACATGCTCTTTCAAAAATAGTGAGTACTCCAGTTGCTAAGACTTTCCATATCTCAAGTTCATTGCAGGGCTGTTCTTCCCTTGCATGTTTGACACATGCGGTTAAAAACATGAAAAAAATTGTTGGAAGAATTTCAGTGGGATAAAAGGCCAAGTGTCAAAAATACCCATTTTAAAGCATTTAACCTTTCCCTGCATTTTTCTAAAACAGTTTGAAGAAGCTGCCAAAAATGTTTCATAAGCCATTTTTATTCTTTTTTTTTCTTCTTTTTCTGAAGAGAAATTTTGTAGCTCATTAGCAGTTCCTTTGAATCATATGCAAATATAACTGCTGGCTGTGATTTTTTCAAAATTTTTTTTTACTTCATTGTCACCCACAGATATGTTGTAAGAATTGCTTGTAAAGATTAGTTTTCAGCACTCAGAGCCTGATCCTGCAAGAAGTTGAGACTTACAAGACGTTGAATAGCATTAACGCAATGTAATAGTTACAAAATGAGCAGCTCAATGCCAAGCACAAATAGACACATGGTTTGTTGTATGGCAGGACTCATTTCTCTTTGAATTGATCTACAACTGTGTACGACAGTGTCTGTCCCTCTACACATTACAGACATTTCTTCTTCCCAAACCGGAGAGGGGAAAAGATGATGTTAAAACTTTCCTTTTTGCAGCTTAGATTCGCACTCCCTGCTACCAAACAGCTCATAATACCAAAAGCTTGGCCCTCTTCCAGGGGACATATTTTTGTATGGATCAACTATTTTCCAAGAAATTTAGAGCACCTTTTACTTTAAATAGGGATATTTCTGTTTTCACTTTTAAATTATCTGATTCACTTATAATGATCTGTTTAGAAACTGTCATTTCTTACCCCTCACCCTTCCTGAAAGGAGTGAACAAAAATACCTTGCAGAAATTCTCTTCTATGAAATATCTGCCACTCCTGCTCCTGAATGTAAATAGAATTGCTGAACTATTTCTGGGGTATATTTCTTATGGCTCTATAGGTGAATTTTCTGTCTTGCTAGTACTTTTTAAGTAGTGATGTGGGCTACGGGAAAAATGCTGATATATAATGGCAACTGAAATAATAACAGAGAACTGACTTTTATTCAGTTTATATGTATTCATCATGTAAAGCAAAGTTCTGGCTTCAAACAGCATGTTTGTCCTAGTCCTACTATGCCAGAGAAACCATTAGAATAAAACACAATTTTGGAACAGTCTGTTTACCATGATACAGTTTCCAATAAGAGAATGTAGATGTTGTCATACCAGATTACACAAGAGGTTTATTCAGCCCTGTTTTCTGTCCCTCAAGTGACATCAGTCACTGAACAATTTCAGTGAAGAAGATGCAAGAACTTAGCTACGGAGAAACAATCACTTTTCATGCTGGTCTCTGACTCGAGTGTGAAAAATGCCGGATTTTCAAAAATATCTTCAAGTTTTTAATCATTGTTTTGGCCAATTTTGATGCTCACATAGATTTTTATTCCGTTAAATGGTTTGCCTCCAACCTTGTTGATTTCATCAAATGCTGTTTTGCTTTCTTGCAGACAGATAGAAACAAAAAAACCCAAGTTACCTTCTCCTTAATCAAACAATTAAAATTTTTGTTATCCTCACTAAATTTTTCTGAACTCTTCAGTGTTTTCTCATCTCCTGCATCCATGCTTTCTCATTGTTATCCTTTTTTTCAGACTATTTATGACACTTCTATCATATTACATCACTGACATATACACTGGTTTGTGGTGGCAAAAATCAACTAGTTATTTGGAACCTATAAAAAATACAGAACACAGAATACTATTTTTTTAATCTTAGTATCTCTAAATGTTGCCAAGTTTTCAAAGATGCCTGCTTTCTGGAGGGTTACCCATATAAAGGGATTAAATTTGAATCTGCTGGAAAAAACCATACCTTTTAAAATGTGACTATGTCATTCCTTCCTTTACATTTTCAAGGTGGTGCTTAGCTATCTTTCAGTATGTCACAAAGTGAAAAAGAAAGAAAAATAACAACAACAAAAACAAAACAAAACAAACAAAACAAAACTAGTGTTGCAAGTACCAAAAAAACAGCTTTGAAAACTTCCCTAGGGGTGAATCATAACATTCATATGAACACATGGCTGCATTATAAAAGCTTTAGGACAGAGCATCAGGGCTAATTGATAACGTAAGGACAATTTAAAGCAGCAGAAAGTTACCTCTGAATTTTAATCTGGCTTTGAGCCAAAATTTTGAGCCAAAACTTTGAGCCAAAATTCAACTTCCAAAATGTATCAAGGATTCCTTAATCCAGGAGCAATCAGGATCTTGTTTGATACGCTTAAAAAAAATATGTTCGCTTCTAGCACACCACTGAGCTTAATATTGATTCAGAGGAAAGTTGAATCAGCACTATTATTTTTCCCTTGGCTGTAGGAAGAACAGAGCTGACCCTATTCAACTGGTGAGATCTGCTGAAAGCACAGCACAGTATGACTGAAAATTTCCAGAAAAAAACTTTTACAGTTGAAGCAAGAATAACTGATAATAGTCACAAAATGGAAGTATGTGTGCAGAGAAAGATATTTGAAAATAATTACTTTTAAAACTTTTAGTTAGATCTCTAAAGTGTGCTTTTAACTCAGAAGGGTTCTTCTATTTAAAAGTAACACTTTTTACCTATGACATTATATATAATTTGTACATCATGTGTGTATATGTATCTCCTTTTATAAAAACAAAACAAGTTCCTTGTTCTGGGATGCTGATGCCAAATTTCAGTAAAATGAATGCATTCTATTACTGAGTTTAAATTCTTTAAAGCTGATGTTTCAAGTGAACACAAAGTGTTATTATTCTTCATGACAAAAGTATTTACCTGTCTGACCAGCATTTCAGGTTTTCTTCAGATCTAAACAGAAGTTAAAAAGTCAGATAAAAACCCCACAATTGTCCAGTTTCACAAGACTATAAAAAGGCATACTGAGTTTAGCAACTGTAGCAAAGCTCAACTAGAAAGCTGTATAATAAACTATTAACCACTGTGAACAACAGTGTGAAATTTTCAAGTCCTACTGTAACAATTCAGTATCAAAAAAAGTTAAAGTAATGACTAGAGCTTCTCTTTGTTGGATGAAATAGACATGTAGCACTGCATTTGATCATCAAGTTATTTCTTAATACTTTAATACATATTGAAATTTTTAAAATCTCAGTGAAAAAAAAGTTTCCTAAATCACTTTGAATGCTTAAATTCTTCTAAAACTCTTGTCTAATAGCTGTCTAATTATTAAGGTATTTGAATGTGATTAAGTGATTTGCTAAACTCTGAAGAATATTGAAATATTGACACTGAAAATTCGGAAGAATATTGAAATTTTTTCTGATTCCTTGTCCTTTTTACAGACCCCTAAGTCTTCTTTTCTGTTACACATATGTTCTTATTAACTATTTACAGAGAATCTTTTCAAACGATGTATGGCAAAGTAAAAAGCTTTTTTTCCCCCATTCTTCATCTTCAATGTGCATTTATTTATATATTTGTGCTTGATTTACATTTAGACCACTAATTTTTGGTGTGTATTTGTTTGCCTAAACCATGTTAGGAGTCAGTTCATAGATACAGATAACCACTTTCTGTGGAAAAATAAAAGATTAAAAAAGAAGCATATTTCTATGTCCATAAAATTACACTATGTACAAGATGAGATATGTAAGTTTTTATGTATATGCACACATACACACGTGTTTATACGCACAAACCCAAGGCATTTCCTTTAACCTTTAAATTATAAATGCTAGTTTGTTTAGGTTTTTTTAGAGTGAAAAAACCAGTAACTCAAGATGGCCAAGAAGAGCACTGATACTAGTCAAATCTCCATCTACCTTCTCTGGATTTTCTTCTCTTTGGGCCCATTTATGTGGCTTAATATTGAATAATATTTCTGCAAGAATTTTTTGTTAATCGTAGACTGTGTCATTTTACCTTGACTGCATTCTGTGCTGTCTAAAAATAGTGTAGAGTATATTCCACAGGTCATGCGGGATGGTCACCTTGTGGCTGGTTGTTCTGAATAAGAGCTTTGGGGTCAAATCTGTCTTTTCTTTGAAGAGGTTAGAAGGTTTCACCCAGAAACCTTCACTACATCAGCCCCGAGTCTAGAAAGCCAGTTCCCAAAAGGATTCTTTGGGCAAGCACCTTTAAATAGCTAAGAGTGAGATAAATGGCACAGCAAATGTCAGCTTACATAAACCCAAATGAGAAAATATGAGAAAATTGTGCCCTTTCCACAAGGACAGAATCTAACTGCTCTAAAATCATTAAAAAGAAAAGTATAACAAAACAAAAAAAATCAGGGGGAAAAAAATGTTACTTATTACCCTGATATTGTGCACCAATATACATCCTGGCTTGACTTTTTATACTGTGGTTATTACACACTTCAGATAGAAAAATACTTGTCCTCTGCATTTTAAATTCTATCTTGTTAATTCAAACTACTTTTAATTTGCTTTCAGTTTCAAAGCACAGGATGAATTAGGGGATTCTAATTTCCCTGTCTCCAGTGCTATTCAATTCCTCATCATCATTCAATAATTGCAGCACTGTGATGTCCAAGTCATTAAAAAGAAAAAAAAATGCAGGAACTCATAAGAAACTCATTTAAGGTGGCTTTGGATTAAACTTGACCTTTAAAATCTAAGCCTGCACCCCCAGCCAAACAACCAAGAACTTACTCATTCGGGGTCAAAACTCTTGCGACACTGCTAAGAAAGAGAATAGTTTTGCAGCCTCGTTCCACAGAGCTCCATCTCAGGCCCAGTGCTCTTCAACATCTTCATAGAATACTTGGACAAAGGACAGGAAGGGATACTAAGAAAGTTTACAGACAATACAAAACTGGGAGGAGCTGTTGACTCCTTCAAAGTCTAGGAGGCCCTGCAGAGACACCTCGACAAATTGGAGGACTGGGCAATCACCAACCAAGTGCCGGATTCTGCACCTGGGATGGGGCAAACCCAGATGTTCATACTAGGGAATGAGATGCAGGAAAGCAGTGCCATGGAAAGGGATCTCGGGGTCCTGGTCAATGGCAAGTTCAATATGAGTCAGCAGTGCCCTGGCAGCCAGGAGGGCCAACCATGTCCTGGGGGCATCAGGCAAAGTATCACCAGCTGGCTGAGGGAGGGGATTGTCCTGCTCTGCTCTGCACTGGGGCAGCCTCACCTGCCCCTGTGGCAGTTTTGGGCACCACAATGTAAGAAAGATTTTAAGTTATTAGAGAGTGTCCAAAGGAGGGCAACAAAGATGGTGAAGGGCCTGGAGAGGAAGTCGTATGAGGAGAGGCTGAGGTCACTTGGTCTGTTCAGCCTGGAGAAGAGGAGACTGAGGGGAGACCTCATTGCAGTCCACAACTTCCTCGTGAGGGGAAAAGGGGCAGGCACTGATCTCTTCTCTGTGGGGACCAGTGACAGAACCCAAGGGAATGGCCTGGGGCTGTGGCAGGGGAGGTTTAGGTTAGATACTAGAAAAGGTTCTTCCCCCAGAGGGTGGTTGAGTGCTGGAACAGCCTCCCCAGGGCACTGATCACAGCACCAAGCCTGATGGAGTACAGACCCAGGAGTCGGACTTGATGATCCTTGTGGGTCCCTTCCAACTAAGCAAGTTCTGTGTTTCTGTGATCCATTTTCACCATGAGGAAGACTGAGAAGTGGAATGTGTTTACTGTTTAGTATAAGAGGAGGGTAGCAGTTCAGGTTTTACAGAAACAGTTGGTCAATGAACTGTTAAACTAACAATTGCGCTGTAGCGGGAAGGGGATATTTTTTCAACATACCCAACAGAAAGGCTGCTCATAAATCCTATAAAGACACTTCTAAAAGGTACTTAATCCCAGTGGAGTTATATAAATATTTTAATCATTTATATGCATTGTTGAGTTTCAGTTAGATATTGACCTACGGCAGCTTTTACCTCACACATTATTAGTTTGGGTACTTGAAGGCACATTAAGTAAACACCAGTGCCACTGTTAGGTGAGGTTGAAGGCTACTGATATTCAGGACAAGTATTCAGAACCTCCTGATATTTTTCTGATGTATATATGAGGCTCTCATCTATTTTGGTAGTTACTCATTTGTTGTGCAAAGTTCAATATGCGCTGACATGCAAGTTTCTGGAGGAGTGGCAACTGATGTTAGGATCAAATCTAATGCAAATCTAATCTAATGCACACACAATCTGTATGTGTTCAAAGGAAATGGATAAAAAATGCAAGAACTAGGAAGAACTGAGGACAGAAGAATCTTCTAAAATCTTGTGGATCAGACATCAGCTGTCATGCCAAGCTAGAGTTATGTCAGCAATGGCAGAACACTGTAGTCCTGGAAAAGAAGTTAGCTGGGGTCAGAATACACCCAAGAAAGGCAGAAAGCAGGTGTCTTCAAACTGAGTGTCTCCAGGTCACCAGTCTCTTGCAAACACCATCTTTTTCATTTGAGTTGTTCACAGACCTAGAACTACTTCAATCAGGAAGTAATTTTAGATATCATGGGAGACCTTATGGGGGAAAAAATGAAAAATAAAAATAATTAATGAATACAAAGCATACTCTCTTCCCCTGAAAAAAAGACTCAACTTTGTGCTTTAGAAAATGAATAACTCAGATGATGAGAAACAAAACACAATCCCACAAGGAATCTGCTAACCGCACAGTAAATTCACAGTACATATGATTAGTAAACTATATGAAAGTACAGAGGGAAAAATGAAACTAAAACCCCCACATTTTCCTTTCTCTCTCTCTGTGTCTGTGTTTGGGAAATATTGTTTTTCTCAGCTAAATCTCAGCACAGCTTCACAGCTATACAAATTCCCCCAGAAGGAGAAAAACCATGAGTTCCCAAAGACAGAAGGAACCTGAGTCACACAGGATTGCTGTCAAAAGAGCAGAAACTCAGACTAAACTCTGGTTTAGGATGGGGTTTTTTAGTTTTTCTGTGTGTTTTTTGTCTAGGCTCGAGTGCTGAGTCACTCAGCAAAATTGTCAAGTGACGAGCTTTGTGAAAACCCAACCTCAAAGGAGTTGGATTTTTAAAAACAGAAGGGTATTGAACTCCATGACAAAACACAAATTCAATTTTCCACATTGGACTTCTGCAATAGACAGAAGTGCAGCATTTGAGAGGTTACAACCCCCTGCCCTGCCTGAGAGACTAATTTTCTGTTGGCAGGCTGGAGTCCTAGTACACAAAACGGCAGTCGGCTTACTTCTCCTGAATCACTGTGTCTAGGTTAAAACTGTAATTAATAGAACTGGCATGTTATGCTCTTTTGCTGGAAATTCAATTTTTCTGATGTTCACTCTTTAAAATACCAAGGTAAGACTCCTATCAACTTCTGGGACAAGATTTCCCTTCAAAAGCCCTTGTTCTTGTAGGACACAAAAATACTCACTTGTAAAATCAACTTCTGAAGTAGAATGGAAACAAATCAGCATTTTGGTGGGTTGGGTGGGCGGACTTTTTTAAATTTAAATCACAACCAACAAATCCTGTTAAATAAATCAGTGCACATTTGCAGACAGCCTTATTTCTTAGTATTCTCCACACATATTCTACAAGGTTACATTCATACTGGACCTCTTTTATAAGAAAATTATTTGCATGAGAAATAAGAAAAACAATGTAACAGATTATCAAAAACTATTTATACGAAAGGACTAGGCAAAGGACGAGAATGCCATTTCACCCTTCAGTCTGGCATTTGGTTAATGGCAGGAGGTTTTAAGACATTTTACTGTGTTCACTGCAGAAACTCCACAGGTTGAGAGTAAGGATTGGGATCGGCATTGAGACGGTTTTTCTGAAGGACTACAATTTTTGGGAGATGTAAATTCTTTATACTGTTTTTATAAACTTCAGTTTGCTTCATAAAAAGCAGCTTCAAATGCTGGTTTTGTTGCATATTTTCTTCAAGCATTTGCATGTTACAAGTGAGTGCTTGCCAAATTTTCTGCCTCTCTTTTTTTTGGTGAGGACAGAGTTAACTTTTGTAGCAGGCAGGAGGGGCACAGCCAGGACCCTGGGGTTATTCTATACCACCTCACACCATATGCAGGGCAGTAGGGGCTTTTTCTAGTTTGTTAGTGTGCAGTTGGGTAGCACCTGGTTCTGCGTGGTGTGAATCATTTGCATACCTTGTACACCCTGTTATTAGGATTGTTATTACTGTTAATTTTTCCTATTTTGCTGTGGTTTCCAGTAAATTGTTCCTATCTCAACTGACGATCTTTACCTTTTCGTGCCTCCAATTCTCCTCTCCATCACACCATGTGGCAAGAGATGAATAAGGAGCATGTGGTCTAGGAGGTTTCAGTGGGAACGCTAAATTGAGGAATACCATTCCTAAACCACAACACTGCTGAATCCCCAGGGTTGTGGTCTCATATTTCTGTCAGAAAACCCCAGAATTTTCAGGCCATACCATTCAGAAAGTGAACCTAGTTTCTGAGCCTCCACAGTAATCACTGCTGCCTGGTAGCATCCCACACTGACAGGGGCATCTCACTTGTTCAACAGGGTGTTCCCCAGGAGGGTACCCAGCCAGGAGCATGGGGCACTCATGCCCTGCTACAGATTTCGCAGCCAGGTTAAAGCAATGACACTAAGAAAGAGTTGAATTTCATAAACTTCTTTTCAGGTCCAGACAATTAAGTGTAGGTAAGAACAAGTAGCCCACCAGCTTAATGAACAACAGGAAATAAACACAATTTCCAGAAGAAACTAATTGTTTACTGGTAGAATACTCTGAAGTCTCCTTAAGCATTTTGAGCTGAATTCTAGGGAATCCTGTGAATTTCACTTGTGAAACAGCCATATTGCATGCAAACTCTCCTTTTCCTCCCCTTGCACCCTTCCTGCCCTCAAAAAGGAGAGAATTATCAAGTTGTTTTTCTGTTTATCAGGGAAGCAGGAATTAAATTATGCCAAAGAGTAAACAAATAACATTCAGCCTGTGAGCCTTCTGGTTAAGGGGTTTCTCTCCACCCACTGAATCTTACTGCATAAATGTTGAAAAACATTGCTAGGAACCGAACCCTAAAGCCCTTTGACAGGTTAGCATACCAAAACCCTGTTAATTAAAGGAACACTATAAATTTAACTATGAGTCTAAAAAGTGAAACAAAAGCCACTGAAAATGTAACATAATAAAAATTATTAATTATCCCAAATACCACTGGGAATTTGTCATTAACTTTATTTAAAGCCTCTCTCTCTTGTCAGGGTCAGGCATTTTGCAGCACAGTTTATAGGCACAATTCTAATAATAAACAACTTATATTGGAAATGAAAGTCATCTTCATTGTGAATTTATCTCGACAAACAATGTAAAACTCTCAGACGCAGTGTCAGTCATTTACCACTAGCCATCTAGAAGCTGCTGATGTCGTATTTAGCCTCCAAAAGCTTGTTGTCGTTTGACACATTAGAAAAGGTGGTGATATTAGTAGTAATTGGAGAGCCCTGGCAATGACCTTGTCCTCCTGCTAAACCCCAGCTAATTCTAGGCACGATATCTCAGCTTACTGGCAGCATGATAATTATCTGTTCCTATTGCTTTTCTTATAGGTACATGTGCTCCAGAAAGAACTAGGAAAGAAACTAATAATACAGTATAGAGATTAAATGTTTTTACTTCAGCTGATCCTGATTTATTTCGGACATAATATTCATGGGGTTTGTAATTTTCAATCTTTCAATCTCTCCTTTTTTTTAATTGATTTTTTCTACTTTTATAATATTTAATTTAATAAGAAACACTAACAATCCTCACAAATGGCAGCAAATTCCATTACACGTGCATGAAATAATCACCACCTGTCCAGTACTGATTGTCCTTCACAATCATTTTTGCTCTGCTGAGTATCTCATTTGAACAAATTAAGATGAGAAAGCAGAGTTTTTTGGGGAAGCTTTCCCTCCTACTAGAGGACTACAATTATTAGAGCAACATAAGACCCATATAATTTCAAAGTTCATATACAACCAAAAGCAGACCTGGCAAATAGTACAGTTCATTGTATAGAGGTGTCATAGGTTTGAAAAGAGACGTTGGAATTTTTTTCCCAATGTCATCCCCCTCCTCCGCTCCCCCCGCCTGTTTCTCCGGGATGGGGGTGTGGGGCGAAGTGAAGCCGCGCATGCTGGGCAGCGCCGGAGTGGGGGGGAGAGCAGGCTCTAGGGGAAACCACGGTGGCCGCGAGGAGGGCTAGGAGTGCTTTGTTCGGGGGCTTTTGGGTTTGGTCCGGTACCGAACAGAGCAGGGGACCGGATTTTGGCCGCCTCTTTTCCTGAGAGGAAGGTTTTTTTCCCCACCGGACACCTCGCGAAGAACGACCGAGAGAGAGACACAGACCCATCTCAGAGCGAGGTATTCTGCTTTCAAGACTGCCTGTGGGGAAAAAAGGGACTTCTTCATTGCTGGCTGCGAGCACACGAGCATACGTGCCTGCGAGCAGCTTCTGAACTGCCGGGACAGTCCTGCCTTTCTCCCACCCACTCCCCGGGCTGCCGCGGGTTTCTCCCACACACACACGGGGAATTCGGACTTTGTTTTTTTTTTCTTCTGAAAGTTTTTGATTGCATCATTTGTTGTTTATTCAGATTTTGTTAATAAAAAGCTGTTTCTTTTCCTTTTCCACACTTCCACCTGAAGTCTCTTAATTTCGAAGTTGTAATCTTGTTAAACTAAGAAAAGAGGTATTATACTTTATGTCAAAAAACACTTCCAAAGGTGCTTTATTCTTATGTTGCAAAAGCCACAGTCTGAGGAGACAGACCCACTGGGAAAAGAATTCTTATACTCTAGCTTCCAGATAATAAAATTATTTAATCAGTTACAAAATCCATGTCTTGGTGTAGATTCTTCTATAAACCTTGGTTTCATACCAAATATTAGCAGTCTCATATAACTTCCCAGTTTCTCACTTCTATGTTTAGAACAAAATTTCTATTTAAAAAAGTTTTTAAATTATGGGAATTTTTGAAAGGGTGGTTCCATTTTATTGAGTTTCTGAGAATATACTAAATAATTTTATTGCATAAGTATGATTTGTACAGGCAATAAAGGTTTGGCCATTCAATACATGGTAGAAACATCTGCAAAGACTAGAAGAACAGGATGTTTGAAAATTGTTCAAAATTGGTGCAGACAGAAGAGTTACCTGTGTTAGGTATATATCTACATACCATAGTGTCTCCCAGGATTTCTTAACAAGGCAATAAGAGTGGTGTCTTCCCATTCTTCTAACTGAAGCAAAAGCACTCATAGCTTAAACTTCATGGAAAATAATTTACAGTATCTGATTAGCTATCCTTACTAGTCTTATAAATCTACCATATAGTTTATTTGTCAGTGTGGAAGAAGAATGTCACTTCTGTGTGTGGTTCCTCTTCCACTGGACACCTGGTCCAGTTCTGCTCCTGGCACAAGACATTTTCCTTCATCTAGCCAGCTTCCTTGCCAGACCAGGAAGCTGCTGACACAGATATAAAGCTTGGGGAACTGCAAGGAGAAAGTTATGGACAAGAGATATTGAAAGATCAGCCATGTGTAGCCACTGCTCAAATACAAACGTGGAGAATATAGCAAATTGCAGACAAAAAAAATGCAAAATAATACCTGCAAAAAGTTGTATATCCTTCGCAATTTCCCAGGCCAGGAGCAATCCAACATGTAACTCTTTTCGCTCAGCTTTTCTCTGAGCTCAAACCAAAATTTGCCTTGAAGCTGTAATGTTCCAGTAACAATGGGAAAAATTTGCAAGGGGAAAAAAAAAAAAAGGCAGTTCCTTCTAAGATTTTTAGCACCTCTATACATTATAAACTTGGCTTTGTAACTTTTCCAGACCAGTTTAGAAGAAAAACCTCTCCAGTCTGGTCAGGAGAAGCCCAAGCTTGTGAGACACAGAAGAGCTCCTGTCAAGTCCAGCACTGTGCCATAGACGTTTCCCAGGCAACTATCAGCAAGACAAGAGGGTATGGTTTCAAGTTGTGCCAGGGGAGGTTTAGGTTAGATATTAGAAAGAATTTCTTTACAAAGAGGGTGATCAGACATTGGAATGGGCTGCCCAGGGAAGCGGTGGATTCTCCGTCCCTGGAGGTTTTTAAGAAGAGACTGGATGTGGCACATAATGCCATGGTCTAGTAACCGCAGCGGTGTTGGATCAAGGGTTGGACTTGATGATCTCTGAGGTCCCTTCCAACCCAGCTGATTCTATGATTCTATGATTCTCCTAGTGACATAACATGAACATAATCTCTAGAATAAGACACTGCAGATCAAATACAGTAAAAACCCATTGAATCCTATTCAATCCTCTAAACAGTCAAATACTTAGAAGATGTGTTGGTTTTGAACAAACCAACTAGAGAAATAGAACTCCAGGTAAGCCACTCCCCTTTTGTTTTAACTTCTCCCTGCTCCCTCCAATAATGAAGGGACAATACAAATACATATAAGAAAAAAATAACAATTTACTAAAGGAAATAGCAGTAACTGCAAAGATACAAAGGAAAGCATTTTAAGCCAACAAGGTAGAAATCATTTTCTAGTCCCCACGCTCCTAGGACAAAAAAAAAAGACAAAATGGCGTCTGACATGTGGTTTCCCCAGGCAAAAATAAAATGGCTGAGGGACTTTCCCCCCTCCCTACAATTTTGGCAAGAGGGTAAAAAAACAGCAGAGGCTGGAAACTCGCAGGGCTGCTGCTGGCAAGGTCTGTAGGTGCAACCTGGGCAGTAGCAGCCCTGGCAGCAGTAGCTACCTGCGTCTAGGCTTGAGAAAACCTGCCCCTCCCTCAGTACTGGGAGAAACAGTGGTCTTGTCTTCTTCTGGTCTTTGGCTCTTTTTTTTTGTGTTAGGCCCACACCACCCACTCCCCATGACGATGTGAATGTTCCTTGCTAAAGCTCCACCCACTAGCTTTTGTAACCGTAAAAGAAGAGGAGCACTGAATAGCTCAGTTGGTTAGAACACCGGTGCTAACAGCACCCACCTGGGCATTCACTTAAGAGCTGGACTTGATGATCCTTGTGGGTCCCTTCCAAATAAGAATATTCAGTGATTCTAATTTTGTGAAGGAGACAGCTCTGATAACCTAATGATTTGTTTTCAGTTTCACATCAATGAAAAGGAGATTAGATTGGCCAAATCAATCTTAAACCCTAGCAAACTGCTGCATATAAGTCATGAGATTGCAGAGTAAAACCTATAGCAAAGAAAAATGCTATTGGCAAAACCTCTATTACAAGGCAAATGTTCTTAGAGAATTTTCTTTTAATTAAATCAAGCCATTTTTACTATCTTGACTGCTTTCCTAGAACCTCTCTTAGTATCTGTTTAGTGCCACATGGAAATGGTATAGCAGAAAGAACAGAGGATCAAGAAAAGAGTTAGCTCAATAGCAGACATTTTTAATTTAGAGGAGTTGAATGACTTCTCAGCTTCTAGTGCTTTAGAGACAAGCAGACTGGGAAAGACTTGACATAGAATCATAGAATGACTTGAGTTGCAAGGGACCTTAAAGATAATCTAGTTCCAGCTCCCCTGCAATGTGCAGGGACACCCTTCACTGGACCAGGTTGCTCACAACCTCATCTAGTCTGATCTTGAACACTCCCAGGGATGGGGCATCCACAGCTGCTGTGGGTAGCCTGTGCCAGAGCCTCACTACCCTCCCAGTGAAGAATTTCTTCCTAACTTCTAATCTAAATAGATTAGATCATCATCTCCGGAATGATGCTTGCAACCAAGACTGAGTTTGGGAAGGCATTGGTGTGCTAGATGTGTGGGAGATAAAAGCCGAGAACCTGAGACAGGTAACAAGTGCACAGACTATTTTTCAGGCTTATATTACAATATCCCCTTCATTTACATAGTTTTACATTTCCTCTTTTCAACTTTTTTAAGAGTCCAAGAAAGGAAAAGTTTGGAAAGAGGCAGAATATTTCTTCTCAGGTCCAATCATACACTTCAAAAACATAAGGAAACTTTCAGACATGAAAAGCTAGACAAGCTGGGGAGATGGGTTGAAAAATGGACAAGTCTTGGAAGCCCCAAACCCTTCAGAAATGCTCATTCCAACTTTTATCAGTTGGATAACAGAAGTATCACTTCTCCTTATGCTTCTCACTTGATTTCTTTGTATCCTTATACCACTACATCTAGAACACTTTGAAGCTTCAAAGGTTTCTTCCATAACTTTAAAAGTCTTTGTACACCCTTAATGCCCAGCTTTATTAAAGCTTATTTGCTGATGTAATGAATTTATAGCAGTGCTACTTTTTGTATTTGGCTGTTATCACAGCTAAAGTAAAACAGCCTGCTACCGGCATATTTCAATAACTAGCAGCAGTGTGTATGGAAATAGAATATGTAGGTCTTGCAACTGCAATAAATAGTTTTTGAAAGAAAGAGGTCACTTCAGTTCTTATTGAAGGCAACTGGTTCACGCAGAACATGAAAAAAAGTTTATCAGCATTGAAACTATATAAATACAACCATGTCATAATTACAGTATATAATATCTTAGGATGCTACTAACTTTCCTGTGCTAAAATATAGATGAAAAAGAAATAAAATAGGTCAGCTTGTGCACAAAACACTTCTGTCCTCACAAAGACCTGAAAGTTAAGAGGACATTGAAAATTTTAAATGCAGTCAATTGCAAAGATTAATTTAAATGTAAAAGAAATCAGACCTGTCCCTTAAGCTGCCCTCCAATTTTCACTCCTTTATATATATTACCTTTTTTTTTGATAAATGTTTCTTTCTCCAATTGTGCATTGTGGAATACCTGCACAACTAGAAGATGAATCTTTCAAATGAGCTTCCTGTCTGCAGGGAAGTAATGAAATGCACACAAAGTACTTTCTGATTTAAGAAAATGAAAGTTTAAATAGACATCATTTAATAATCCTCATTTTGAAGACCTCAAGAATTTATTTCAAAAATAAATTATTACATATCTTATTACTACTTCTTTTTAGATGCAAGTATCCCACCACTTTTCTCTGCGTTTTACAATTGACTGATATTACACCACAAAAAAACTACAACAAATAAGAGGAAAGATTTGTGTCCCATAAATCTATTTGTATTCAAGTTGGATTTGTAAAAATGTTTGAAAAAGAACAAAAGAAAGATGTCCAAAAAATCTTTATTTCAACAACATTGTTCTTTTTCTTTCAGCAGTACAGGAGCAGCTTCCAGTGCTCACCTATAGGAATTGAAATTAAATCAAGCTTTTAAACTTTTGAAGTGTCACATTACTTTTAGGTAAGTACACTCAGTAGTGCAGAGAAAAAGATAAAAATAATTGTAGTGTCACTTGCAGAGGTTACAGAGTTTTATATTTGTTATCTGAGTATGTGTTAAATCAACTTCTTATTTTTTTTCATTCTAACATAATTTAAGATTAAACAAAGAAACCTTATCTTGCTAGAAGGATTTATGTCACCTTGAAAAACATCAATTAAATCCATATACTTTCACAAAAATGTTTCATTTTCATCAAATCAGCCACTGTTGCATCACCAGATTTTCAGTGGTTTCTGCTCAGGCTTGCTGGGGCCTGTAGCCTCAGAAGGGAGATGTGTGCGGAAGTCTAATATGAGCAAATTAATCAGAATCAATAGGAGATGAAGACGTCTTCTGACCCAGCTCCTTTGTCTGGTTTCTGACAAACAGAGGACATGACCAGGGGCATCATACTGCAATACTGCCAAGAAAGGTTGTTGGATCCTTCTGAAAACATCATCAGCACTTTGTTGCATCTGATAGGCTATAAATCATTCTTTTTTAGCTAAACCCAGAGACCACTGTTTATCAGAGAATAACACTTTCTTGTCAGTAATTATTTAAACTAAATTTGAATAACCCAGCTTAGCACCTCCACTTGCTGCAAGCTGGAGAAAGATTTTTAGAGAAAAGCCATGGTTTTAGTAAGCCAGCTGATAGAGTGGAAAAAAGAAAAGTTTTAAGGCACACATACAGTCAAGGTAGAGCTGTCAATATTAAGGAGTTAATTTCTATTTATGGCAATGTTACTGAGATGAAAACTCACTACTTTCCTTGCAACACAGAAAGGTGAATCAGTGAAGTGGGATCATTGCGGAAACAGACAGCTCAGATGAATGCTGGTGCCGTTTACGCTTTCTGGAAGAGAGGTCCTCCACAATGAACACAGTGCCTCATTTTACTGTTTTCAAGGACAATCTAGTTGAAGTTGCAAGCCAGACAAGTTTAACATAGGAGGGTGAATAACATTCTGGGTTCAGTCAGCCCTCAACCTATTCAGTTTTATCCCTTGTGGCTTAATTTATTTCTTCCTCATAAGTCTCTAATAAAATCTACCTGCCAGCTATGATCTGCTTTGCTCTGAATAGATATTAATGTTGCTTCGTGGTACTGCCATCTTGGAAAACATGATGGTGCACAGGAACCAATTAAAACATACATTTCTGAGAATATCATTCAATATGTGATTTTGTTCTTATTACTTACTCAAGGGGGAGATCGTATAGAAACTCTAAGACTAACTGGTTGTTTCAGGAAAAGTTCTGTCTTTGTATTTTACATAAGTAGTGTAACTGTTTCCATGTTCTGAATGTAAATACAAAGCAATGTACAACACAAATGGTTAAACGAAATTCATAAGCAAACTGCAGATTGGGGTAGTTAAACCGTTGAAGTTTTTTTTTGCTTTACAAGCCAAAGTTGATCTTTCATTTTTCAAAGACTCTTTCTGCTTTCAAATATATGGAAATCTCTATGGGGAGGGGGGACAGAGAAATATGCAAGTGGTTTTAGACACTTAGAAAAAAAGCATTCACAGCACATATTTTAGAGTCTTGAACAGTATGGTAACTAAGAATTAGAGTAAGAAAATTTCAATTCTAGATATTCAAAAAAAAGTGAGCTTCTTTTTCCCCCCCCCTCGTCTTTTGCTAAAAAAAGCTGTAAAATGCATCTTACCTCTTGGCACCTCCATGCTTTATCTACAATATAAAATATACATAGTGACAGTAAGTAATTGCTAAATAATAATTGAATATTCAAAGTAAGGTTCAGTCAGGATTTTGACATCACATAGTAACTGACCCAAAGAAAAGGTAGAATTTAAATTTTAAAAATTGTGTTTCAAATGTGAAAGTTTTCTTTAAAAGCAAAATCTAAAGCCCCTGGTTGTTCCAAGTCCAGAGAATTCTTTGTTCCACACTTGTTCCTAGGAAGAGGGGAAGAAGTTAAAGTATTACCTCAATCAATTGATGTTTATAGGCTCTGTATATATTAGGAAGTGACCAATTAATTAGACTGAAAAAAAGCAAGTGGACCTTAAAATGCATTAAGCTGAGTTGAAAATGGTAAAAGCCCTCCCTTCCCCCAATCCCATCATGAAATTTTCTTTCTTACTTTCTATTTCACTTCAGTTGCCTTCAGTATAAATGAGAGTAGTCCAAGGCTTTCAGACTATGAAACAAAGAATTACACCATTGACATTTGGGAAAGAATATAAGATCATTAGAAGTCCTGAGCAGGGTGGCCTATATGCTTTACTAGATATTGCTTTGCCCTTTAGCGAAAGTCTAGTACCTAAATCAATGGGACTCTACTGCTTCTCTTTGAAAAGCACTCCAAACTCTAAAACACCTTTGTCTGTTTGTTTGGGTTTTTTTTCCTTTTTTTTTATTTTAAATCATGTCTAAATAACAACATGGATTCTTAAGGTCACAATAAAGATCCTTTTGTAGCACATGTTCTCTGTTCATATCTTTGAAATATTTCAGAAGATTTATCAAATAATTATTTTTCTTTCTGAACTGCCATCATCATTAATCTCTCTATTGTTTCAGTATTTTATGCTGAATTCCTCTAATAAGGCCACTGTTTTTCTGTTTGTTTCTGATTGCTTGGAATTAATTCCAAGTATTTTGGAAAAAACTCAGCACCAGTGGGAAGCAAAACCCTGATGCTTATGTATTTGTTGCCCCAAATCACCAGTCTTTTGCAGTTTTTTCACCTGGTTAGTTCTTGGATGATTTTCTGTTCACTGTAGCAGAGATGATAGACTTACTCTAACTTTGGTTATTTCCTTCAATGGCTGGGTCAAGTTTTCGCCCATCCTCCCCTCCTGTATCCATGCTGTTTGGTCTTTTTCTCTCAAGGCTGTCTATTGAATTTCTGAAGTGATTATCACCTTCTTACTGGGGTGCTCCACATGTTATGCAACCACTTTTCTTGGGCCATCTGTCATAATGAGCATATTTAAAGGTCTTTCCAACTCTGCCCCTCAGTCCTAATAAAACTCACAGTTTATTGCATCTTTGACAGAAAAACATGGAAACTGCTGAACAATATTAATTGCAGTAAGATACCTTAAAGGACTTAAGATTTCACGGAGGTGTTACTCAAAAAGACTATTAAGCAGAAGTGTGAATGGATGTGGAGGAAGAGTAATTCTGTTTAGTAAGATGTTTCAAGTATTTTCTCTCTAATTTGCTGAGTAACAGGTACAGACTAAAGTGTACTTATAAAGTAATTAGAAATTCCTTGTAATTGTTTTTTTAATTAACAATAAAACTTGTAGAAAAAGAAATCTTTCTCGTTCCCTCTTCTCTTCTGGATTAATTTTGTTTCAGCTTGTGAGAAATATTTCTAATTAAAATTTCGGAGACGGCCAAATGAAGTGAAACAAAGAACTTTATTAGCAGCGCGCTGGGTGCACCAGACTCATGACCAGGTCCGAGCACACCCAAATGGGAGGGACGAGCCCTTTTAAGACCTTTTGATTTACATAACCACTCCCTCACTCCTCCCATGCCAAGCCTCACTCTTTTCTTCCTTAAAATAGTCTTCTTCTTGCGGTCCATTGGTTGTTTTAACCAACCTATCAAGTTGTTTCCCTGCCCCCGGCCGCATGGTCCCTTGGCAATGAGCCCAGACTGGTCTTACTGCCTTACATACTTTCCGGCCGCCTTCAAACTGTAAGAACGGTAAGGAACTGTGAGCAACCCTGTAAGCAGAACAATAAGCAGCAATAGGTGACTGTAAGCAGAACAGTAAGCAGCCCACCAGTCCTCGGCCACAAAACAGCTCCCCAAATAAAATATCTGTATATTTCATATACCTCACGCAGGTATCTCGGCATGAGGCAACCATGGAAACCCCTGCTTGTAATAAAACTGTCTTATTTATTTCCTACAAGCTGAGAAAAGAGGTGACACACAAGAGATTTTTCCAGTTTAAGGTAATGAGCAGAAAAGGATCTTCATTTGAACTAATATCAATGAATCTGCAAAAACAGTTGATCAATTTTTTCAATTTTCTGTCCTTGTTATGGGAAGCACTAATATGTTTTATATCTTTATCTTACTCTGGTAGTTCAATACTGTGCTCTGTTTTCAATTGCTCTGAGACACTTCCCATGCAAAGCAACCAGACATTTTGGTGAGGTATGTGACAGACAAGGCGGCCATCGACAGAGATGTCACTGCTTCTGGCACAGAGGTAATTGGAGTGGATGGCCTCTGTGAAAGAGTAGCTTGTAAGAGTGACAGAACAAGAGCTGATGATGCACTCAGGGTGGAAGCAGGAGCACTATGTTGGTGTGCAAACCACATGCTCTGTGCAATGGTCCTTTGATCTGCAAGTGCTCCCTTTGCTTCCTCCACTTTCACAAGTGGGAAGCCAGGGGCATGGTGTCTCTGCTGACAGAAAGGAGATGACTTAGGAGATTCCAACAGCACTATCAATTCCCATAAAACACAAAAGCCTCAGCTTTGCCATTTGGGGAAGAAATTGAAGGACAGTCTCCTTATTGCTGGTGACCATTGCAGCTTACGTGTGTGGAAAGAAGCTGCCTGACTGCTGCCTTCCTCTCCACCAGCCATTTTCACTGCACAGGCAAAGTGGCCACCAAACTAGGGCAAGTACCATCCACTGCATCTGGAATATGGAAAGCTGCCTCCATACATTTATGTAGAGCAACTCAAATTCAAGTTTCCTTGCCAGACTGTAACAAGGGAACCTTACCTGCACTGAACTCAAATTTCTTGAATATGAACAAAAAAATTTCCATCTGAAAGCCTATACCTTTACACAGGTTACTTTGAAGATTTGTAGTGCAAGTTCCTCTCCTTGGTAGCCAAGTCCTGCTGAAGTCACCTCAAGTGTGCTTAGCCTAGAGGTTCTGTTTACTCTTAAATGAATTGTTTTCTTCTCTGGTCGTTTTTCCTTAAACCCTTTTTTTCTCTACATTTTTTTTATTCCAGTGGAACCAGTGTCCTACCCCAGAACTTTTGCAAAATGCAGGGGTGAGAGCTGTTAGGACTCTTGCCTCTCCTGTGGTAATAAAGGATAAGCGTGTGAAAACATGTTAGCACAGCAGGCAAAGAGATGTGTAATATGATAGCATGTCTAAAATGAAATTAGTGGTATGAAGGTAGTCTATGTGAAAAATCTTGTGGAGAAGCTGATTGAAAATGAAAATTAGTTGTCTTTTTGAGAACACGCTATAGGTCTGTTGTGTGGTCCATAAACCAGTTGAAAATATAATCAGAGTTGTTACACTCTCCAGAATTAAGAGAATATATTTCCAGTAATAACTGGTAAATATGTTCAGCCGAAGACAAAAGCAAAATGGCAGTATGTGCACAGTAATATTGCATTTAATTGTTCATGCAAAGGGAAAGGTGTTCTTTGCAAGGGGAGGAGTTGTCTAATTTTCTAGTATGCCTCTGGCTGGAAAAAAACCAATGGGGTAGCCTGAGGTTCTGCCCTGCACAAAGGGACACGCCATTGGTTTCTGTAAGAGCGAGAAGATACTGTGGGTTGATCTCTCACTGGCTCCATTGTTCCTGCCAGCATAAGATAGTGATAATGTACTTGGATTTAACCTGCTTTATCATTAGGATTAAAAAATGTATAGCCTGGCATTCATAGTCCAGCTTTCTTTCAGTAAGTAGATAAAAAAGTATAGTAGTCAATTTTTTATTTAAATCTTCATCAGAATAGCTTGGGAACTCAAAGAAGAGTCTTCAGTACACTGGACTGTAAGGCTGAAATATTTTTATAAGAGTCAGATGGTGTTCCCAGGCTACAAAGCAGGTTGCTCTAACAACTGGTAGGTTGTTTTTGCAGAGGATGATCTCGAGTGAGAACACAAAAAACCCACAGTCTGTCAGTTTCTAGAATCTTTCTGCATTAAGCTATAGCTTTCCAGGTGAACTAACACAGTTCAGAGTTGTGTTTTCTTATGTGGTAAAGTTGGAGTGAAATAAGTGAAGATTTTTATTGTCAAAGAAAAAAAAGAAGCCTAATGACAAATATTATGTATGTAAATGTATTTCTGCTACCCATTCAGAAAAGATTTTGTAAAAGTTGATATAGTCTATGAGCAAGCCCTGTCTTCTAATGTACTCTAATACCTTTCTACACTTTTCCAGCAGATGAAAATGAAAAATCAGTGCTTAATCACCTGTTGCACATTTATGTCACTTGCAGAGTCATTAAAAAAGTTACAGTATAAAGTAATAAAAATTTGGAGTTCTCTTGCAGTTTTCTGAAGGAAAATCTTACCAGCAACAGTTGAAATTTTCTACTCTAATGTCCAAAAGCAGAGCTTGGTTTGGATGAGCTGCCCAGGACACAGCAACAGAGACACAGATCTTGAAAGAGGGTATTAAATTCCACTGGCTAAATACTGTGTTTTAGTTGCACTAGAAAAGCTTAGTCATGTCTGATAGTGGTTACAGGCTAAAGTAAGGAGACTTACTGATACCTGCCTTGGCAGAGCAAAAAGCCAGGGCAGGTCTGATAAAGAGAATTCCTAGGGAGTTTCTAACAGCTAAAATGAGCTGAAATGTATTCTGGGTTATTTGGTTTCTTATTCCACTGCATGTTCATTTGCTCCATTTAGAACTGCAGCAGAGATTTTATTTATTTATTTATTATGTTTTTAAAGATGTCTGTAATCTAGTGGGGTGAGCACATAAGAAGAAGTCATTTCTGGAGGTTGCATTCAGTGTCTTTGAGCACAAAACTCCAGCTCTTGGCACCTTTCCCCTTCGCACAAAGTGGGGTTGATGGTTCAGTCATACAACTGGAGAATGCCTCAAAATCTACAGGACAAAAGTTCTTCACAAATGTCAATGTTATAGAAAAAAAAAAACAAAACACACACACACTCAATAGTGAAAAGCTTTATTGTGATTTGTACTCATTTCATGCCACATATGCAGCATGACAGGGATGGGAGTGTAGCCCTGTGATTTTAAACTAGTTGTTTCAGGGATCCTAAATTTCTGCATTTAATCTAGCTCTCTGTGAAGTCAGCATAATGATGAGACCAAATTTAAATTAAAAAAAAAGAAGAAGAAGAAAAGGGAAAATCTGGAGGGAACTCCCATTTTAATCGACTGCTTTGGTTTCAGGCTGCTTGCTCTTCATTTGCACACGTATGTGCAATTCCATTAGCCCTGCTGCTATTCTCTGGAAGTGGCTGCACTTTCCCTCCAGCTGGCAAGGTGCAAAGGGCTCTGTAGAAGTGGTCTAGGAAGCAACCCACACCCTCCCTGGAGACCAATTACTTTTGAAATGCGCCTGATCGTTTGCTGCTGCCATCTCCTCCTCCCCAACCTGCCCCCACCTTCCTTGAGTCACTCATTGTACTGTTGTCATCGAGACACCTGATCAACCCTAATTCTTGCTTTTATTTGATTAGGGTGCCACCATTCTTGGATCCATGTCAGGGCCCATGTAATGCCTCTGGGCAACACTGGGGATTAGATTAGCATTTTGGTGTTGTTCTAAAGCCACATGGTCAGCATTATAAGGATCCCATTAGAGATAAAGGAACAGGTTACACAAAGCCTGAGAAATATAAGGGCCAGAGGAGGTTGATGTAATTGGCTGATATTAGAAAGTGCTTTAATTGATGAAAGCATACTGTGGTTACTACCTTTTTTTTATAGTTTAACATGCCTCTTAATTACATTCTCAGTTGTTCGTTTACGCCAAGCATGTCTTTCAGGACTGCCAAACTCTTCAGGGAAAATTAAGCAAGTATGTTGTAGTAGGTTGGCCAGCCTCACAATTCAAACGCCGTTATTGGCTGACAGTAGTCGAACAAGGAAAAAAAAAAAAAAGAAAAAAAGAGAAGAGAAAAAAAAAAAATAAAAAAAATCTTGCCTTGTCCAACTTTCCCAGAAATTACAGTATGCATAAAAGTGAATAATTGTCAACACAAGGGGCATCCATGGACTGCCTTTGCTTAAATGCTTTCTTAGAAATATATATATGTATATTTCCAATGCCAGGAAAATGCATTTTCCAGCAGTTTTGTAAGTGAGGCTGCCTCAACTCGGAAGAGTAGATCTTGGCAATGCTGCTTCCACTTTGCAATACAATGATTACCTGGATTTGTGTTCTTCACCCATTAAATCCACCTGGGATATTCCAGAGTTTTCTATGTATTTTGTATACCTACATTATCATTTAATTGTTTGGCTTTCTTAATATGTGTGAGGACTTGATGCCAGAGTAATGTCGTATTGCCAGGGCACAGTCCAAGTTTTAATTTTCTTACTTTTTTCCTGTCAAAATTCACAGTCTTAGAAAAAGAAAGTTTTACACTTAAAAGAAAAAGTCAAAACTGTTTACAGAGCCCCCAGCATTAACATCCACAGGATGATTAGTTTTAAACAAAGATCTTGATCTCTAGTTTACTTATTTATGTGTCTGTTAACAGGCTCTTTTTGATCAATTGTCTGTAGTCCAGTGGGAAATAATACACAAACTATAAATAAAAACAGGCTAGCATTTAATCAGGGATAAACTATCTATAAAATTCATAAATATAAACTTACAGTGTGTCATAATTAGAACAGGTGGGACCAGCTCATCACTGTGTGGGTGTAACCCAAACTGTGTATTCTATACCCTTCCATGCCATTTCCCAGAAACTGTTATCAATAGGCCATTTGCAGCAGCTGCCCAGAGCACACCTGACCCCTCAGGCTATAAGCTGGGTGTTAAGAGGCCTGTGAGATAGGAGGATGCTCCTGTCCTCACACCCTTTGTGGAACTTCCCGCCCTGAGGCAGGTGCTGGGCATTCCTGCCTGGACCTGAGGATATATAATCTTGGAGTCTTGGGACTTCCGGTACCTCTCGTGGGATCCAGAGAAGGACCAGAACTTGGACTGGACTGCGACCACCACTATCAACCAGGCTGAGACCACCACTCTCGACCGGACTGCGACTACCACTCTCAACCAGACAGCAATCACCACTCTCGATCAGACTGCACCAGCACTCCCAACAGGACCGTGATCACCACCCTCGACAGGACTACAGCCAGCACTCTCATCAACAGGTTTTCCCTCTCCTTTTACATTTTGGACTCGGGGGACCACGTGGGGCGCAGCACGGGGAGGGGGGCCCAATGAACACCACTCTGTTCATGCCCCAGGGTGCTGGGTTATACATCTGGTTTTTGTGGGTTAAAAACAATTGTTTGTCTGTGTAATTGTATTTATTGTATTATTTTTATTAAATTGTTATTCTGACTTATAATCTTTTTTGAGTTGGGTTCATTTCCCCTCCCAATTTACCTTTAAACCAGGACACAGTGGAAACTACTGTTGTGTTATTAGGATGAATTCTACTGCTGCTCTTCTTTTATGTTTTTCATATTATGTGTATCTCAAAGCTGTTCCAATATCTTCCTTAAGTGTCCTTTTTAGTAAATAGATACAAAGATATCTATATTCTTCATGTCTTGAATTATTTGAATAGACAGAAAGTAAACACTTCTTCAATGTTACTCCCACTATGTACATTACTACTAGTATGCAGGATTAAAAGCTATTGGTTCATTTAGAGTTTTTTTAGTAAGTAATGGCCAGTCTTCGCGAGCGAAGATTTGGGAAAGGTCATTAACCCTTCCAGCCTGCGCAGTGGATTTTTAGGTGAGACACAGCGTGCGCTGAACTGAGCCCACCCTTTAGTCCTGAGGTTCATCTGCCGGGGCCGAGCAAAGCTTGGACAGTGGCAGTGAGGTCCCCAGGATGTAGGAGAAGGTCAAGAGTTTTTTTAGTAGGGCACAGCTAAACAACATAGCATTTTCCCACTATTAGAGATGATCAAAATACTGAATTTCAGGTAACAATTATATAACTACAGAAAAAAAATCTACAGGCTTAGTGGGCATACATCAAGGCCTGCATGCTTTGTTGCATTGAATTTTTTTGTGAAGAGGTAACATACTATGTTTGCAAAATTGCTCATACAGATTTATGCCTTTGGGATGCATCCATGAAGCAGTATCTCTTCTTTATATCAATAAACCCACCAACATAGCACCACAATAACTTTAATTTCCTACATTAATTTAGTCACCAATTTGGACATTGATTTAATAAAAAATATTAAGAGAATGGAAACAAAGATATCTCCCTTTTAAACTGCTTTCAAATCAAGATCAGTCTTCATGGATAAGATAAGACCTGGAGAAATGTTAATTTCTGTGTATTTTGTAGACTGATAATACCTCATCAAAGGAACAACAATGGTACTCCACAGATGAGTTCTTGGAAGAAATTTATTAACTTAATGATGCTTCTCTTCTAGATAAACAGATAAATTCACCAGTTTGTGAGCTTAATGTGCATTCTAAGTTCCTTCTGGCTTTAATCAGTTTCATTTTGACTTCTTGATATCTGAATTAATTGCAGGTGTCTGCTTCCAACAAGAGTATAGTCTTTAAATTATACATGTCAGTGTATCACTTACACGATGTCACTTCCTGTTAAATTTCTTCTCACTGTAAGTTTGTGTAACAAAAAATTATGTGATAGAAGTGTGCTGATATTGTGCAGTACCTCAAAATTAAATACAAATTTTTAGAATATTAAATTCTACTGATATTTCAAGTTATCTTTGAATTATTAAAATGAGTAGTTAATACTTTGCTGGAAAAGATCTTCAGCAATAGCTGAGGCTGGAAGGAAGTCAGCTATTGACCCTGAAATTGTCACAATTCTGCAGTGAACTGAAAACACCAAGAAAAATGTGCACTTAAATAATGATCAGAATACCTTCTTACCCACACAATACACAAAATACTAAATTGGGGGAGTCATGACACTTAAATAGAGAAATATACAAAGGGAGAGGACTCCAAACATATTGCTTCCATCAGAGTTAAGCTGTGGAATAGATCTCTGTCTTAAATAACTTCCTATCCCAGATAGTGTCGCCCTCAGCAAATTGTACTGAGCCAGAACCAAACAATCAGCTACATTTCCATGGTGAGATTTGCAAAGAAGCTGTAATTGCAATTGGATCTCTGGGATGCAGAGAATCTAATTCCTGTCTTGACTGAACCATGCAGCTTCAGTAACACAGTAAGACCTGGGAGGAAATGTTGCATAAAAGGTAATCATCAATCACTTAGGAACTGTGGTGTTATGAAAGACTTAATTTCTACTGTGCCTAAGACAGGAAATAACTACTAATTACTTCAACCTTTATACTTAATTTTGGAAATATGGTAATTACAGTACTAATTGGGTACCAGTTTCTGCAGGCTTTGCCTCTGCAGAATCATCAGGTGGAAAACTTCAACATACCACAGGACAAAACACAAAATTTAGCATTCTAGCTACAGTATTGCTGTGTTAGTTAATATAGAATGTATAAGTGTCTTTACTCATAAAAGAGAAAATTATCTTCAGTTATTCCAGTCATCTACCCTACAGACACAATTTTCCTGGAAAACTCCATGTCTGGTCCTCATCGAAGAGCTAAGCTGGACTGAACTCAAGATTGTACTAGCCTTGGTCAGGCCTTTCGACACTGAGGCACTATCAATCTACTCCTCATCATGTCTTCTGTAGGTCTCACCTCGCCCCACAGCAGCTGTCAGCATGAATAGTGAATGCGTTCCCATTTAGGCAATGAGTATGGTCAGCTATCCCTGAACAGACACATCTCTAATATCTCATCCAGCAAATCAACCCTTTGCATCCAGCCAGGTGCTCAAATTGCTACATTTTTCCAACAAAATTACTCTGTTCTCTCTGTAAACTTATATTCAACTGCTCTCCCCCACTTCTATCTGTAGTCTACCAAAAAATGACAGTCTAGTGCTTGTGTTTAGCATGCCACAAAGTAGAGCCAGCCCAAATTCTCCCAGAAGTTATGGTACATTCAGGAACAGAGAAATATTACTAGTACAGATCTGGTCTGATAGAGGTATTTTGATAGACACAATCACCACAAAGCTACATCTAAAGATAACACTTACCTTGGAGAGTGAGATGATCCTGGTTCTCTCATCCTGAGGGAAATAGGAATCTCATGGATTTTGGTTTAAACAAAAAAAGTTTTATGCACTCAAGAATCAGAAGTGCCAAGTGAAGAAAACAGAGAACTATGAAAAGAGATTAAAAATAGAAAACAACTAGTCTGAAGCTTTAAGAAGCCTTGAAATCAAAACATGCTGAGTACCAGCTCCAGTGAAGTTTGTGGAGAAATTTAGAGCCGAAGAACTCATGATGCTGCAAATTTTGGATGTATTCATCTTGTTCATGCCTGACCATCTCCCTCTTTTGTTGAAGTATATCAGCAAAATGCTATCTAAGCTAAGGGCAACATGTGACCTTATTACTTTGTGACCCTTGAATTCGCACAAATCCTAAGCGGTCTTACTGCAAACTGGACACCAAAGTGACTTTGACAGAGCATATCTCACATTTTCCCCCTCAAGATAATGATGCGGTGGCTGTAGTTATCAGTAGGAGTGGGAATGAGCGTGTTTGGGCGCTTTCAGTACCATAACTAATCTCAGGCCTGACCCCTCATTTTCCACTTACACTACAAAATTGTTAGCTTATTACGTTTGCAGTTCCTACAGTGTTTTTCAGTCAAACACAAAGCCTCCTTCTCTGATGTTCACCACTGCGTAGCTTTGAAATGAAAATAGGTGTCCTGCTCAATATGCAGATATTGTTTGTATTCCCTTTGCAAGATATAAGAAGCATTCACTATCCCCCCAATTGATTTATCCCCTAGTCTCCAAGAGTGGACAGGTAATCATCAAGCATGTAGTTCAACAACACCCAAACAGCTTGGCAGGAAAGCATAATTTGTCTTTTTATGGACAGTTGTCAACAAAATTACTGACTTCTCCAGAAAGGCAGAAAGGAAAAGCAAAATACAAGGTGGTGGTAAAGGCCACAGAAGTGGGAGCCCTAGAAGCAACCCAAACACAGAACCTAACATAAGATGCTTTTGAAGTATCTCCAAAATCGCATTTGCAAAACATCAACTGCAGATGTTGCCCTCTAATCAGAAGTTTGTATTACAGATGAGTAAAATATTTGGTTGAACCTGTTTACAGGTTTCTCTGTGTTTCTCTTTCTAGTTATCAAGGGAAAAATTTAATGAAAATTTAACTCAAAATACTTCAGTTAAGTACAGATTATGGATATCTTATAAATACATCAAGTATGGAGATAACGTAGAACTGGAAAAAATTAATTGCAATTTGTTTAGTCATTTTAAAAACTGTCTGCATCTCTTCAGCAAATTAGACTTGCATACTCTGAAAGTCCTCTCACCCCTTGGTGAACTCACCTTTGAAGTTTCAGTATTAAAAGTTGATCAGAATCATGTAAATATTTTTGTTTTAACTCTTGGATCTGATGCTATTCTCGGAAATGCTGTAGGCAGTCCACTATGTGCTAGAAAGACTAACTTAATGAAGAGGTTACCAAGTCTACTCATGGGCAAACTATGAAATAGTTGAAGTACAGCAGTGGTACACTCCTATTTTCCATTTCAACAATCCTTGTAACCATTTTGTGTATTAGATTGGGATGCGCTACCATCATGTTTCTCTTTCACATGCCTAAATCTAAGTTCCTTCACATCAAGCTTGCACTGTCCTTAATTTCAGCTAATTCAAATTTATATCAGTAAGTAGACATTCAAAGATCTGCTTATATTAGTGACTGCTTAGATATAAATGGATGAGGCCTGATTTTTTAAAAAAATCATGTTTGATAGTCAGCTCCAAACTTTTTATATCATGTCTAATTTTTAGCTATCTTTTACTGACATATCACTTGGAGGAAGAGAAGTCAGAACTTCACTCTGACTCCATATAAGTACATTAAAACTACTGTAGGCAAATACAATTTGTCCAATTTAAAAGTTTCATGCATATATATCTGTATACATATATATTTATATTTACACTACATCTAGATGTCATATAAGGTTTTCTGAAGTTGCCAAATTTGCCTTTGGGGGAAGTTCAATAAGGATGTTCAGGGGCCTCTTCATTTTAGTTCAGGCTTAATTCAACCAGAATTTCAGTCATTTCATCAAAATCATTTAATGTTTATCTGCTGACAGCTTGGTGGTGGTCTCCAGTGAGCTCACATCTTACCAAAATAAGGCTGTCATTCATGTGCCTCATTATGTCCATCTCCTCAAAGATGGTAGCCTGGTTATTTTTTCACTGTAGTTGCACCTCTAAGTCAGGCTGTCTGGGCTGTGCAGTTTCTGTTTTAGCTCGTTCTTGAGCGGCTGAAAGATTATTTCATGTTGTCAGTACAGAACATTTTGTAGCTATAATCCTTATAACACTCAAAAGTACTAAAATATTTGAATGTTTTCCTCTGCACTGTACCACTACATTTAACCGGGGGTTGTGATTTAATGTCAACTGATACAAAGCAGTAAAATACTGTTAAATGAGTTATTTTAGCCTCAGATCTTCACTCCATAACCATCACCTCAAGGTGTCTAGTGGCTCCTGCACATATCCCAGTTAAGCCGCTAAGCAAGGAAGAGTCAGTTTGGAGATCCTGCCATCATAGCTAGCAGGCCCTCCCTGCAAAAAAATAATATCAAATTAAATTAATGGAGTTGCACTTTCCAAGCTGGAGTTAGGCAAGAGTGCACTGGCAGCTGACAAACCTGTGACCAATTGCCCTCTTTGTGTAAATTTACCTGAAATTAGCTAAACTTGACAACAGAATACATAAAAAGACCAAGGAGAATCAGTAAGAACAGGATGACATCTGAATTCGTCAGGTTTTAGGGGGTTGAAAAACAGAGCAGCCATCACTCTTTTCTATTCAGAAAATTGCAAACTCATGTTAATTCTGGTTCTTTTTTTTTTAGCTGCAATAATTGCAGTGAGGAATCAGATCTGGACATTATTCCTTTTGCAGCCTTAAAATGTTCCTGCAAGCTAAGAATATGGTCTTGTATTTAAAGAATATTAATGCACCAGGATAAATGTTGAGAAACTAGTGATTTTCAGTTTATGCAGAACTTTGGAGCTGTGGGAGACTGGAATGTTAACGGTTAATGACTCAAAACAATCAGCCATTTGTAAAAGCAGTGGATGCTTTGCTGACAATGTACAAAACAACCACCCAGGTGCAGAGGGGGTGCACACCCACCACCAAGGCTACAAGTAGGGGTTTGAGCCAGATAGGGAAAAGGCCAATAAGAAGCAGATCTTGCAAAGTGGGATAGTGCTTTCATCATGCCTTAGGCAGGGAAGATATTAGGACATTCACACGTAGGCCTGAAGGTATTCATCACTTCTAATGGGGCATAATTGGCTCAACTGCATAAGAGGCAGCTGTCACGTCTTAGAAGGTGTCATAAAGACCCTTTCTCAAAGCCTCCAAAGTACCCCATGATCCACAGTGTTACATCAGACAGTGTAAAACTCCCTGCGTCAGGGGAGCTACCTGGGCATTTCCCACCAAGACTGAGCATATAGTAACCCATTGAATTTTGTATTTCATGGGCTTCCTCTACACCCAGCAGATCAAGACTGTAACCATTACTCTGACCAATGGACATTGAAATTGCAACAATCAAGTCTCATCGATGGACCCACAGGCGGGTGACTATACACCTTTCTACTCTAATCCTTTTTTTTCCTTTCTTACTCTCTTTCTTCTCCTAACTTCTCAAAATATATTGTAAGTCAGACTAAAAAATTCCGGTCAATGCCTCAGTAAGTGCCTTGTTGTATCTGAATAAATTGAAGTTGGCTAAGTTTAAGTTTATTAAGTTAAAGTTTGTGAAGTGCCTTACTTTGTGCGGATGTTGTTTTAAAATTTGCCGAGTACTTCTACTTTAGTGTTTTAAAGTTTGCAAGCAAAAGTTTGTTACTGAATCTTCCCCTAAACCTGCTAAGCCAGCCAGGGCATAACAGGAACACTTCTCTAACAACAGCAACAATAGCAGCAACAAAAAGGAGTGCTGTAGAAAGTGGGGAAAATGTTGAAAATAGCACTTTCAATGGCTGAGAGGCCTACATCTGCTGAAGACCCAACTCCTCAAACCGTTCTCTGAATGTGTCCCCAGCTACTGGAATTGGCAAGACAAGAACAATTTGGGGAATAAAAATCTGAAAAGGCAAGAAGTAAGGCAAAGTTTGAATTTCTTTCCCCTTCAAGGGAAATGATGCTCATTGTATAATGAGTCAGCTTCACTGACAATATGCTTTCACAGTGAGAAAATACGAAGCCTTCTCAAAAATAATCTCTTTTTTTGTAGAATTCTGCTAGGTTAAATACAGCTTCATTCCAATGTATACCAGTACTTTGTATTCCTCCCAGTATTTTCATTTAAAAGGGAGTTGCTGTGCAAAATAATGTCCTTGTCTGTCCCTTCCTCATACAAACCTCCAATCAAATTTAATAAAGCTAGTTTGATACAATGCCAGCCTACACTTGGTTTACCCTTGGTCGACTTTAATAGGGTCAAAAATATTTTCGCTTTGGCAGTGTACGCATTAATCATTTTTCCAGAGGATTTAGAAAATTGGAAGAGACAAGGCCAAGCAAAATTTTAAATTAATTGGGCCTACCCCAGCATTCAGGGGGTCACCTTGTGTCAGTTGTCCCACATTTTCCAGGTCACAAAGTTCCAGTGTATCCTACAGCTGCCATGAGGAGAGATCTGTGCTGTGGGCACACAAAGGTGAAAGAATTTCTCCCAGAAAGTGTGAATTTTCCTACAGGCAACCACAAATTGTTACCAGACACCAACTGCTTAAATAATGCATGCTCAGCTGATGCCTGTACTTGGTACATTTTCTAATTGAGTGGTCAGGAAAATTTGCAAACACTCTGTCATTTAACATAAATCCACTGCCTGCTTACAACTACAGAGTAATTAATTTTAGTGCTGTTCAGAATTATTAGTTTCAGCTGGGACATCTATCTTCACAATCATTGCTGTTTTCACTCTCCCTTCTGTTTATTGTTGTTATTTTTGTTGTTTTGTGGGGTTTTGGTTTGTTTTGGGTTTTTGTTGGTTTGGTTTGGTTTGTTTCCTAATGCCCTTGTTAAATACTCTTGAAACATCAAAGTGTTATTCTTACAAGGCCACTGTTTGTGGCAATATTAACATGTTATTCCAGTGTGATGCCAATAACTGATTCAACATTTCCGATTCTTATATGCAATAATGCCCTTTGAGTATCTGGCTGACTGGCCAGATGTAGTTGTCAATGCTAAAGGAGGGAAGCAAGTGAAAGACTTTCTTTAGAGATGTAATAAATTTATTAGGTTCTAAAAGGGCTTACTGTGTGATAAGGACTGTGTATATTTTTCAGTTCACTGCTTTATTTTGAGGAACAGTGTGTCACAGACTAAGTGCTGAAAATAACTGGGGGCAACAAAGTTACGTTAAATCATTTATCATATTTTTCAACATTCTTAGCATTTAACTCATAATATTAATAAGTCTTTCGGCACACAAAAAAAATTATATCTTGCAGATTTATTTGCAGACCTTGAAGTTATGAGAACACCGGAAAGGAAATCTCTCTGATTACTGCTTACAATTCTGCAGACACAAGGAATATTGCTTTTTGAAGTGGTTAACCCTCATTTGCAAGGTGGACTTGGAGTTACATCAGTAAGTATTTAAGAAGGTGTTCGGTCATGGTCCAGTCTTCATCATGTCCGCTGTGACCAGAAAAATTGCGCAGCTGGCAGGTTTTCAGTGAAACTGTCCATTCCCATCAGAGCTTTCAAATAATCATACTGTTCACCTTGCAGTTTAATATGACATGTAAATTTCTTCATTTCCGCTCTGTGATTGTATTAAACAATAATGTTCAACTGGAAAAATAAAAAAGGAAGAATTTGACATTAAAGTGAGAAAACCAGTGTAAACACAACTCACTAAGAGATTAGCCACAGTTAAGTATTTCAGGATGCTTGCGGTTATCTTCATCTAAAAAATACAATAGTTTTCTGTGGATGGTTTTGTCTCCAACTGTTCTCAAGTCTCTTTAGGACTGCCCAAAATGAAGCTGATACTTGTTTTGTAAGAGCTTTGATACCAAACTGACTGTTTTCTTGTCATATGACTCAGTTTTAATCTTAATGAAATTATACCCTGGTGAGTGGCACAGTGCCATCATTAATTATTAAAAAAAAAAAAAAGAGGAATTCAAATATGTTGTAATTTGTTTCCACATTTGCTGTAGGCACATATGAGAAAAAGGAAAGATTATGGACATTTAGTGAGCAATGGCACATAAATATTTACTGGAAAAATGTTAAAAAATAAAATTCTACACCTGATGAGAATGTTCTGCAGAAAGATACCATAAAAACACCACCTATGTTTTCTCACCAGTTTCATACATGAATTAAATGACATATTTAGCTCTGAAAAAAAAAAAAAACCACAATAGTACTGAATTACTTTGTGATTACATTTAAATTTGTATCTGGTGCATCTGTGATGTATCAATGTGATGTCCAGATCTTTTTTTGCAACTGTGATATTGGACCTTAAACCTGACATTACAGATTTTTAAGAAACATGCAAAAATATGCCCACTGACATCAAGAAAATACTTGATAAGAAGTATGTGGGACATATGAAATAGAAATTGGGAGAAAGCTCTAATCATATCTATTGGTAGACTATTAACATGCTGATGAAAACTGTCATGCAGCTGGGATCTTCCCTTTAATAGTGCAATTAAATTTTTTAACAAAACAGAGGCTTAGTCTTTAAAAGGGCAGATCACGCATGTGAGAAATAATGCAAACATTATGACACTAAGCTAGGAACAAAATAACATTCAAGCCTCTTAATTAATCATTACAAAATACTGAATTGCAGCATTAGATGAGCAGTGTTTCTGGTGGCATAAAATATTATGGGATTATGTCTCATGTAGAGATGAGGTACTGCGGTTTAAACGTACATAAGTAGCATATATGCATAAATATCCCAATGTGTTTGTTTCCAAATGATTAGTGATGTATAACATTACTCATGATACTCCCTTTATTAATTAAAAACAGTTTCATTTAATTCAGGGTATTTTTATTAAGAGCAGCACTTTGCTGCTCATCATTGTATTTTGACAGCAAACTGAATTCTTGTTCACAAGTATAGTATTTGTTTAGCTCCAGGCATCTGTGTTTGGATTACGAGAATCCTGATTGGTTCACAGCCAGGGGCACAAAAAGGTCAAACTGTCCTTTCTTAAAGGCTCTTTTTTCCTTTCCCCCCACCTTTTTTTTTCCTAAGAGTTTGGCTCATTAATCAGAGTTAAAAGAAAGGGGAAAAGGCAGTGACTTGAAATCATTTGATTCTTTTTCAAGGGGTATTTTAAAAAGCAGAACTCAATGTTAGTGTTAGAGGTTGAGTAGATGTTTGTATGGATCATACTGACATAGTTCTGACAGGTGACCTGAAACCTTTCAAACTGACATCTGTCACAGAGACAGACAGAGGGTTTTTTAGCCTCAGAGCCTGTTTTCATGACATTTCATTTTTTCATCAGATTTTGAGAGAAGGGAAAAAAAAGAAGATGAACTTGAAAAAATCTTGCCAGGGGCAGAAAATGAGATCAGGTTTTCTGCAGCTGTCTAACTCACCTTTAAAGGTTAGAGGTCCAGGCAAAGTGAAGAAAAAGGTCTCATTTTGATATTATTAGCTAAAAGGACAGATTACTTCTTTAAGTCTGTTTCTACAGTTGCATAGCCAGTATAGGACATTATAGAGGTGTAGGTAGGTAGTTAAGGATGGTTTGGGTTAGCCATTACAAATCCTGATTTCCAGCATTTACTTGCTCTTTGCACTAAGCTGAAACTTAGGGGTCAAATTTAACTCCTATATGGATTTGAGATGAAAACTTCAAATTTCTAGCATATGGAAAAATATTATATGATAAAATACGAATCAATATTTATCTTCTGGTTTAATGTTATTCAAATCTTTATTAGGAAACCATGACTTCTATTTTAAATTAACATGGATGCACATGCAGACATCTGCAACACAGGCACCACAGCGAGACTACATTTCGAAGTTAAACTTACAGAAAACACACATGAAACAGATTGAACTAAGTAGAAATTTTGTTTCCATGCATTTCCCAGTGGTCACCATGACCCTTCCGCTTTCATAGAAGAAGGTCAGACCATCAGAAATGCCTGCTTTTTCCACACCTGCCACATTAAAACTCCAGATAGAATTCACTGTCTTGGCCAGCTTTGCTCTGTCACACTGGGATGGGAGAGGTGATGAAGATTTTTAGCAGCCTCTGGTATGTACCAACATGCCTGAGATTAAATGCCGGCCATCTGCTATAAAGGCATCCGATCCATTTAGCCTATCATAATCCTGAAATCCGGAAACACTTCTAGAGACAGAAAAAGAGATGAGAAAAACCACATATCAGGCCACAAGTGGGCAGCCAGTGACACTCCTATTCCATCAGAGGTGTATCAACTGAGCCACTGGGGTGAAGAGGGAAACCTATGCTAGAAATACCAGTTTAATTTTGTTGTCATAACTGCAATTAAATATGAGCTGAACTTTTTCCAACACAATTGCTATGCTGTGGTGGCAGCAGTGGCAGGACAGACTCATGAATCAGGTTGTTGTCCCTTCTTTCCTTTCTCTTGAGAAGAGGAGGAAGGAAAATGAGACTGACCTTAATTGTATCTCAGCTGGTCTGGAAAGACATCTTCAGTACATTATTACTGTCAGCCATTTACTCTTGCTGAAGCTGGGCAGACTTCAACAACAAATGTTTGCCCAAAACTTATCAGGCTTTCGGTACTGTCTTGAGATTTCAGGATGCATTCCTGAAAATCATTAATTTGCTCTCAAGCAAAAAGAGAGCTGAATGATGTTTTTCTTGCACATTCAACTCTACTGAAGTATAAGAAACTCTACAAACTGAAATAGTTCTTTCATTAATGCCATTTTTTGGAACTTGGGATGTAGGAGTTAAAATCAAAAACAGTATTTTCATGCACTACTATATTACAGGCACAGTTTTGCACTTCTGAGGAAAATGCTGGTGTCTCCACTACTTGGAACGGTAAAGAAACCTTAAGAATAGCTCAAGAGTTGTGCTGTAATCAAATATACAACATCAGCATAATCAGAAATTAGACAGACCATTCCAAGCAAACAATCATTGGTTTGTGTGTAACCTATCACCCTGACACCCTGTTTTCTTTCCAAAACATTGCATACAATACTTCCTTTGCTGATGCTTATTGTAATGAATAAAAGGCAAACACCTATATTACAGTGTCAGTGGTACTCATAGTCACAGATTAAATAAATGTTCTCCTGATCCTCCTCAACATTTAGCAATTAAGTTAAAAGGAATTTGACAAATAACATAAAGGTAGAAAATGTGATGTTTCCTTATGAAAAATAAACTAGTGCATTGGTCTTTCAGAAACTCCTTCCTTTCTCTCTTTTTTGAAAAATAGAGGTGGATGACTACTGTCATAGTAGCATAACATTCTTCATCTAGAATATATTCAACCCTATATAAATAATATTAATGTCAGTGTTCTAACTTACCAGATCATTTGATTTTCTCTTTTCTGCTTTTTAAATGATCTGGCCTAGTCCCATTAAATGTGGATTCACATAATCCCTTTTTTCCCTTTAGGGTCAAGGGTATTGGTAAACATTGCAAGGATATAGCTAGTAAAATTTTTCCTTAATCAGAGAAGATTAGACCATATTTTATCTAGGTGCACTAAACAACAGGTGTGAATTCAGAGACCACGGTAGGCTCTGTCTGAGGAGCTAATAAGCTCGTGGAGGGAAATATAGAAGTTGTGCAGAAGAGCTGCATCTCCAGAGAGCCAGGCTTGAATTCCATGTGTGTTTTCACAGGTGTTTTATAGGTTTGTAAATTTAAAATCATTCTTGAAGAGTTAATCCTTAGCCAGATAATTCTGCTGCTGCCACGGACCCAACCTTTGTCAAGCACCAAGGACTTACAGCCTCAATGAAATTCCTGTTAGTATCTGTGCAGAAGCACAGGTCTGTGCGAAAATCTTATCTCTTGAACTTGCTGGACAAGAAGAATTCAGACCCAGCTGTGTACAAGATATTTAAATGCTCTGCAGAACAGGTAAAGCACAATAATTACATGGCAGGGAAAATGGGCGATATGGAAAGATGGAGAAGATTGGAAAAAATGAGATAATATTTTCTTAGAAGGGAGTGTGCCTCTGGCTTTATGTTGGCTGTGATTGTGCAGTTTCACATATCTCAAGAGAAATCACTCTTGAGGTTAAGAAAAATATCAGTGGGAAAGATAATGGAGTTTGGAGGTAAAAGAGCTACAATTTTGAAACTGTAGGTTATTTTTTTCACAGGAGAGCAGGATACCAATCTTAGAAGTCCAAGTTGATCATATAGAGAATGAGTGGTAACAAGACAGTTAAGCCCATCAAAAAGGAATGAATTAAATGCTGTGAGGAAAAAAAGAAGCAATCATGGGTAGTTTAGAAAATCACCATCTGGTATTTCCAGTGCAAAAGAATCTCTGCCACTTTTAGCAAATTAAAAAGAAAAGGGTGGGGGTGGGAGGAAGGTATTTAGGGTAATATAATATATTTAAATCACTATTAGTTACTATTGAGTTCAGAAATGAATAAAAAAAATATATTCAGAACACAGCTAATGCCAGACATGAAATACTCAATAATAGTGTATAACATGTATAACATGTATGCATGTTGCTTTCCATTCCTCTAGAGGGTATTGTACTCTTATGGTACTGACTTTGAAAGGGCCTGGATTCTTTCAGCTCCTACTAAGGTTAGTGAAAAATCTAGGTGTTCAACAACTCTAAAAAAGCAAATGTTTTTACTGAAGATGAAGAGCCATTTTCATAATCACAAAAGCACTCAAATCATAGTCTCCCACATTACCTTCAGGAAGTTTCTCTTCCCACTCTTTTCCTATATTTTCCCCATATGAAAATGTGGGGAAGGAAATCTGGCTTTGTCCTGGTTTGATGATTCTTCATGTGGTAACAGGAATTCAGAATATTTTTCTAAAATAAGAGAGTTAATGGTTAACATTCACTTAACATCTATGTCCACTCATACACTTCAGTATTTATAAGACAGATATATTGGAAAAAGAGATACAAGAAGGTCACAGTAGAAAACTAAGTAAGGTTAAGCTTTGTAATATTAGCTTTTTCATGTAAGTTGCACATTGATAGTAAGCATGGGAACTGGAGACTAGTAATAAACCTCCATTTCTCAGCTTTTTCAAGAAATATCAGCTGTCTGATGTGTTTTAACACCTTAGCCTGTTCTTGCTCAGAATGACCTTTTATTTTCTTTTGGCACGTAGTACATTACAGGAAAGTTTGTAGAGAAGATTTGCATAGTTAATTGCAAAAATGAACTCAATATGTCCAAAACTTCTAATTACACAGTTCAATAGATGTGTTGAAAGTTCAATCTTATAGTTAATTTTTGTCAATATTCACTGGATCATCTTGCATTTCTGGATATGAAACTCCTCAGAGAAAGGCTGAATACAAGTGAATTATTCATTTTTACTTGAAGTCTGAGACCAATAAGTTAATAAAAATTTATGAAAACTCAAATCCTCAAATTATATGAGTTCGCTCAAAACAAATTTTCCACAATAAATCTAGTTCCAGGTCTTAATCCTAGATGCAAAATAGAATCATAGAATCAGCTGGGTTGGAAGGGACCTCTGAGATCATCAAGTCCAACCCTTGATCCACTACCGCTGTGGTTACTAGACCATGGCACTAAATGCCACATCCAGTCTCGTCTTAAAAACCTCCAGGGACGGAGAATCCACCACTTCCCTGGGCAGCCCATTCCAATGTCTGATCACCCTCTCTGTAAAGAAATTTTTTCTAATCTCTAACCCAAACCTCCCCTGGCACAACCTGAGACCATACCCTCTTGTCTTGCTGATAGTTGCCTGGGAAAAGAGACCAACCCCCACCTGGCTACAACCTCCTTTCAGGGAGTTGTAGAGAGTGATGAGGTCTCCCCTGAGCCTCCTCTTCTCCAGGCTGAACAGCCCCAGCTCCCTCAGCCTCTCCTCATAGTTCATAAATGCCAAATATGAAAAATTATTTCTACAAAATAGATTTTAGACTAATTTTTTTGGTTGTTGCTACGTTAAATATGCAGTTCTGTCTAAGAATTACACTAGGAAACAGGAAAAGTATTACCTTGGTTTCCTGACTTTTGTTGACTTCTTCTTCTGTCCTTTAAAAAAGTTTGTTATTTCCTATGAGCATCTGCCTAGCCTTAAGCAGGAACAGAGCTTCTTAAACTAAGTCCTTCCCAACTCTCATACCCTGAGTGTTAAATTCACCTATGTGTCTCCACAAACAACTGCCCAGTACAGCATTGTTGTGGTTTAAAGACAAATATTGCCAATTAAAAAAACTCCCTCGCCTTTTTATTCCCTATAACCCCCCCCCCAAAATATAGAGAGACAAAAAATGCAAGAAAGTTATAGGTGAAAAAATAATGGTTTACTAACAAGATAAAAGAAAATAGCATCACTACAAAGGTAAAAGGGAAATGGCTTACCCACAAAAAAGGGAGTTCACCACATCACATGGTCCCACAGGAACAAAGGGGAAAAAGAATGGCAGAAAGTCATCTCTGCCAACTACTCCCATCCACCGAAACAAAAGAAAACAATGGGAGAAAGGGGCAAAAGCAAAAACCCAGGAAAAGTGTGCAGATCACAAGGAGCCACACTACCAAAATGGCCCCTCCATGCCACTCAGATAGGTTCAGATCTCAACTGCAGTGATGGTACCACTTTACACTCTCTTTGTTCCCTGCCACCTGTTGTCCCACTTGGCTTGGCTGGGCTGTGGGTGGTAGCAATTCGTTTCACTTTCAGTCTCTTCCATTCGGTGATCCCAGCACAGGCAGTGGTTTCATATGGCAAGTGAGTGGTGGGTGAGTGGCGGGCAAATGGCAGCGGTGCTGTGGTGCTGCTCCAGCAGCAGTCTGGTGCAGGAATCCCGGGCAGGCAGCAGCAGCAGTGGCACTAACAGCAGCGGTGGTGCCTGAAGCAGCACTCCAGCAGTGGGCAACTGTGTCAGCATGGTGACTAGGGCAGTGCAGCTTTTTTTGCTGTCTCAGCCAGGCAGGGACTGTTTCTGGTGGCAGCTGAGACCCCAGAACAACTTTAACCCATGGCAAACTCTGCCCCCCCAGAACTCCCTGCAGCAGGAGGGCAGGGTGGCCATCTTCAGATGGCATAACAGTGTGAATATTCATAGCTGTAACTCCCTTCCCTGGTTTGTAGCCATAACAAGCATCTGTATCTCATATATTTGCATGCCTGGCTTATCTGCGAGCCATGTACCTCAATCTTATCAGGATGTATTTAGGTTATGGTGAACAAGTGTCTTTACCAAATATTATTCTATGCCGATCAGGTGTTTTACATTTCTGGATCTTATTTGCTGCAAAGACTGGGAATTTGAGACTTTCTTTTTCTCCCTGCTCTGAGATAGGAAGCAAACAAAATCAGATACATCTTTTTTTTTTTTTTTTCCAAAAAAAAAGGAAGAGCCTTGTTTCTGGGGGAAAAAAAAAAAAAAAAAACCAAAAAAAAAACAAAAAAACAAAAAAACAAAAAAAAAACACCCACAGCTTGATCCTGCACAGTGTCAAGAATTTACCAAAAGGTCAAATAAATAATGTGAGGGTATGTATGTATAACAAAAGCTGACTAGAAACAGCCCTCTCTTACAGAAACAATGGCAACAAAGCATCTATCTTGAGAGAGCAATATAGCTGTTAAGACCATCAAGATTAAACCCACCTGAAATATTTTCTTTTACACTTTATCTAACATCTGTAGACCTCTGTGTGCTGTTTCTCTCACACAGGTGTGTTTATACAGATGGGATTTATCATAAGTAGAGGAGACACTGAGTGCAACTGGAATAGATCTGAGTCACTTTTTAACAGAAATTAAATTAATAAATAACTTAAATAGAAAAATGTATTGAAGATTTCTTTTAAATTCGTTGAACAAGGTGTTGATTATATGATGCAGAGGCTGAAAATTCTCTGAGTTAATGTTTTCAGATATAGGTGGAAGTACCAATCAGTATAATTTCAAGATATGTCAGTTCACAGATCGAGTATTGCTATTTGAAACTCTGCTTAGTGAGTCTTAAGGAAGATGGGAAGTGGACACACTCTACTAGTGTTTAATTGCCACCTGTTAGCCATCATAGCCTTTGCCAGGCAGAATTGGGGATTTTTCTTCATTTTCTTTTGGTTTTCTTCTGAAGAGGTGTTAGTTACTCTATCAAGGAGGATGGAAAAGTCCTTGGAGAAGTTGTTGTATACTCTCTTGTGTGTTGTGCTGTCTCTCAAATACAGATCAGAGACAATGGAGACTGAGAAGCTTTGACACATTCTTCATCTATAACACATGTAAAAGCAAGAGGAGGCCTCTGCCTCAGTGTTACCTCCCACATGGAAACAATGCTAATGTCTGAATGCCTGAATGGTAGACTTGGATGTGCAGCAATGCAATGACACTAAAATACAGCAGGTTGAGGGAAAAAAAGAGTTAGTGCTATGGTCTCATTTACCATAATTAATTCAACAAAATTGCACTTGAGCAACTGTGAAATGTATTATCAAGGAACAGATTTTGGCCTAGCAGCAAGTGTTTTCATTCCCTTGACACCTACGTACTCAGGTAGAATCAATGTATACAGAAGCACAATAAACAGTGTCGTCTCAATGGGACACAGAAATAGCAGAAATAAAGGTATATATATTATAGAGAGGCTCTGTAAAATTTCCTACCTCAGCTAACACTGTTTCAACTGTTGCAACATGAGGCAGCTACGTTGCACATTTTATTTCAGTTTGTCACAAGCTTACATAAAATTCTTGCTTCCTAGCTATGACTTCATGTGGAAATCTTACAATAACCTTCATAGGGAAGGAGAGAGGAGAGGGAGGAGTTAGCAGAGAAGAAAGGGAGGAGTTTAGGCTGGATGCTGATTGTGAGTTTAGTAGAAATGAGTTCATAATTTTGTTTTAATTCAGATACATATCTTCAGATAAAAAAGTTTGAAGGAAAGAATGAAACAAACCACAGTACTGTGGATTACTTAGACAAAATAAAACCACAACAATTTATTTAACTCTCCATACATAATTGCTTCCTTTTTTTTCTCTGTGTATTATTCTTTCTTCTCTTCACTAGGAAATATCCCGGGTGTCATAAAACATTTCTCTATATGATGATTCTGTTCAAGTATTGAAAATCTATTCCAGGGTGTGCATTAATGGCTCTGTTTAATTTGTGAAGTCAATATTATGACTCTTAAGAAAAGTCAAAGACGATTTTGCTACCGACTTGATATTTATTATAAAAAGTTTTAATTTTTTTCATTGAGCAATATAACAAGATAGCAGCTCTAAGACCAGACCCTTTGATGAGGAAACATGAATGATGGGCTTGTGGAAGAAATTTAAATTAGTGCATCTTTTAGAAGGAAAGAACTCGCAAATTATTTATGTATCAGATATCAAAGGTTAAGGCTATGGCCTATTGTTCTGGGCTAAAAAGCCAGAAAAATGCTTACTTAAAATGTCAAGTTTGTTTGTGCCCATATACCTTCAGCATGGAAACCTCTAACATAAAAAGTGCAAGTTATGAACTTTCCTTTTTCCTATCTGCTTGGTTTTCTGTCGTTTCACCTTAGTGCACACATAGCATACGCGAGTAATACAGCCAGTTGAATTGGGTGTCATCCTCCACTATTTCCAGAAGAGCATTGCAACATCAGAGTCCTCACATGCCAAGCACTGCACATGCAAGGAGCAAGAAACTGGGTATGTCCCGAAAAACTGTCAACTTTGTTTTCTCTAAACTGTAACCCATCACACGCCATGACTGTAGCCTAAAGGGAAAGGGGATTCAGAACAGACTTTTTATTTTAGAATTTAGTTTGGCTTGTATTTTCATATAAATACCAGTATTTTATTAATAAATATCTTCTTTGGATTATTCATTCTTTTTTGCTGTAGGTATTCATTGTATACTAATAAGCTGTTCCTTAGTTCTCTCTTTAAAAATTTCATTACAATTTGCACATTTAGATTTAGAAAAGTTAGTGAACTATTTTAGTTATGAGATTACAAGTATAAAATTTCTATTCTAAAGACAACTAAGTCTCTAGACTGCACTTTTGTCAATTAGTAGTGCTTTGCTGATGTAGAGGAACCAAAACTAAAGCACTCTCTATAAGACTTTCAAGAGGATGAAGCGTTAATGCTTTCTTAGTGTTTGATTTTTTCTGTCTCTTAACTAGGATTTGCAGAATCTCTTTGCCAGGTCTGCACAATCTGAAAGCATGCAACTGAGCTCCCATGTTTGGTGACAACTGCCAGACTTGCACCAGCTTAACTCAAATGTTTGCAGGAATTTTTTGACCTCACAACAGTATAAAGTTAGAGGAAAGAGGAAGAATGGATAATGCCAGCTGTAAAAGCCTTGGACCATATTCAGAAGGTAAACTGGGGTAGTAATTTTGCAAAATGCATTAAATATGACTTGGTAGGATACAGGGAAAAAGAAAGAAAGAAAGAGAAAGAAAAGGAAGAAATGAAAGAAAGGAAGAAAGGAAAAAATGGAAATAAAGTAAAAAAAGACAGTAGGTTTCAGGTGTCTTGGTCCCTATCTTCTCTTCCTCTCTTCCTAAATCAACTAGCTTTCACTGTCCCTCTTAAAACTCTGCTATGAGAACCAGAATAAAGTCAGTGGTAAGAATGGCAAGAATAGGAATGCACTGTCATGTGCTGAGAGACAAATACATTAAGGCAGCTACTTATTCATCACCAGGGCTGAGCTAGTTGATCACAGGATGGGTCTTGAGATCAAGCAGCTGTGAAGAAAACTCCCTATGATAACCCCAACTTAAGAGTGCTGAAAGAAGTATTAATGACCACATCATAATTAGTTTAGTAAAACAATACACTGAAGCTTTTATATAATACCCTTATGAATTTAGTTACCCACTGTTCAAGAAAGATCAATTGCAAGTAAAAATACATGGGAGGACTGTTATGAACATGCAAGAGACTAAGATAATGTAGAAGAGTTTTACTAGCTTCACTTAGCAAGGAAAAGGCTGATAAGAGTTGATACTAAAGTGTTTGCTATGTGGAGAGCCATCCAAAACATAGCTGTACAGTGGAAAAAAAACTGTTCACACAGCACAAGGAAAAGAGAAACAGCAAGAGAAGCAAAGCAGGTCATGAGTATCTTACTGATGGAAATCAGATTTCTAACCATCCAAACTGGGCCAATTCCAGTAGCAATGCAACAGCCATGATATTAGTTTTGATTAGTTAATGCAAAGGGACTCTATTAGATGAACTACCAGCCTTCATCACAAGCTGTTGCCTCATTCTTTCACAAGAACTTATTCTGTCTCAGTAACAGTTCATGTGCTTTTTTAATTACTATTTTTGAATCTCTACTGTTTATCTTCATTTTGTCTTTCTGCCATGCTGTCCTAGGTATTTAAACTGACCCTACAACCATAATAGGAAGCATCTCATGAGAAATTAGAAAAGTATTAAACTTTCACGCCTTTCTGTTCTCCTCTGCAGCCTATGAAAAAATTATGTGCTTAGGGAGAATGCCAAGTTTTGTTAAATAAGAAATAGTATGTCGTAGAGACACAAAGTCCAAGTTTCCTAAAATTTGTGAACATTTATGCATCTTTTGTTTATCGTGTGTTTTAAGGTATGACCTTTCATCCAAATATAATTTGAAAAGTTACTTGAGATTAGTTTGGCAGCTTAAAATTTCTGTCACAATTTAGCTCTTTTAAAGCAGTAAAAGACTTGCCTAAGTCACTGTGAGCCCTGGGCTGGGAGGGGGGAAAGGAGAAAATTGACAAAACTAATTGACCCCACTGAACACAAAAAAACCCTTGAAAATGAAAGCTCTAGAAATTTCCCAAAAAGTGTAGACTGAGTAAAAGCATGTATTTATTTATAGGAAATACTGGCAAATATGTTCCTGTGCAATTAAATGCGGTTTGTGGCCAGCTACAGCTGCTGAGTTGAGCCATAATCCAGCAGGAGGCTGGTATGGTGGAAGTTCTCCTTGTGTATTTGTTTGTTTATTTATATTTAAGGAGGATTGGTCAGCCAGATTTATTCAGAAGGAATAAAAGACTCCCAATAAATTCTTTCTTGTGGGGATTTGACAGCATAGCTTACTTATCTTAATGGTTTCAGACCTCTTGTTGCAGTACTTCGCATGCTTATTAATTGAGGGACTGTATTGTTTATTCCTGATTTCACAAATTTTTAAAGTAGTTTAAAAAAGGTATTGGGTTGATATGTGACCATCCATTTTCTGACTCTAAGAATCATCATTTTACCAAGATAGGTATATTTTTCATTTGTTGGTCCTTTTGATCAAGATATATTTATCCAAATAGGATCTTGGAACAGACAATGACTCTGTATATCCAATTATTCCCAAGCAAGTCTTAAAATAAAATAGTTCTATAGTCTTTAAAGAGATAGAATAAAGAATATGTGTGATTTCGAAGACCTTTGTGTGCCAAATGAGGGATTTGCTTTTACTCACTGGTTTTTTTTTCAGACTAGGCAGGGTGATCTTTGAACCGTGATTTTTTTATGTAATTAATCAGAAAGAGTCCTAGCTTTTGATGTTTGAGATAGCAGAATAAAGGCATGGGCTGGAGGCTCTAGGAAGGGTAAAACATCATGTAAAACAACCCACTTTTTATTCCTGTTCTTGTTGTAAAGACTCAAGGAAAGACCTTGAACCATGTGCCCAGGTCTCTTCAACTGCTCATTCCACCCAAAATTAAGGAACATCAAAGTCCCAGCCTGACTACATTAATCAGTGACTACTTTTAACAGCTTCCAAAATGAAACAAATGTAGTTTGCACAAGTTACTTCAGAGGTCATATATGATTTGTCACAGACTTTTCCAAGCACTGCTCCAACCACCACTTTCACTGAGGCTGCTTTTGAGCTGCACACTGACTGCTGTAAATGGGATTTTTAGACCATTATATAGATCTTTCAGGATCTGCTGCTTCTGCTCTTTCACTTTCTCTTCAGCATATAGCAAAATGTACCACTCCATGCCCTCACAGATATTTCTGTTCAGAGATGAAAGTCACAGATGCCTAACCTGGGCTTCAGTGAAAGGTGACAGAACCCTTAATCCACTGTAAGTAAGAATTTCTCAGCGAGTTTTCTTCGTCAGCAAGTATGACATGCCAGGAGTTTAATAACAGCATTTTTGCTGCCTCAGTATCTTTATATCTTGAATTTAAATGTGAATGTCTCATTTCTCTTTTCTCACATCCATTACCAAAATTTGTTAGATATGCCATCAGCTAAAAAAACATGTACAATCTAAGGCTGAATTTTGTTTTCTTTTGTGGACCATGTTGTGTTCTAGACTATATCATGAAGTTTTGCTAGTTTCAAAGAGCAGCACTGCTGCAAAAGCAGGGTATGGGCTCTCTGCTTCTAAGCAATATGTCAAATTCTTACCTTCAATCTTTCTGCTTTAGGAAATTCCATGCATCTCATCAAGAGCCTGTGGATGACAGGTCTCAATGCTTCTGCAGTATCTAACTGATCTGTTATCAATAAATCATTAGCATGACAAAATTATCTCTACAGGCAGGATTGCATGTAGTTAGTTTATCACTTAGGTAATCCATATTACTTTCTTTTTTCTCTGTGTTCATAAGGCAAACAAGGGAATACCTCAGTTACGACTCCCACCTGAGGCTTCATCATGACCTAAACCTTTAAGCATCTGTGAAGCTAGATATCCTTCAGCATTACATATGGTCCAAATGTAAGTGCTTATACACTTGGAAGTCTTTAGTGATTTGGGGAATGTCACTTATGTGTAAAATGGTGCTCTAGAGATTTTTTCAGATTAGGACCAGTATGACGCAAGCTACATTAAAAAGTTTTTAAAGTAATTAACTGCTGTAAAACCATAAAATTTTCTAAAGTAGTGGAAATACAGTGTTATGGAAATGTAGGTTGTCTAGCAATCAGACATCATTACACAAGAAGATTTCAAAACACACACAGGGCTTTTCCAGGGAATTTGAGAGAAAGAGTTGAAGTGTTGAAGTGGTCAACTCAGGCAATAAATATACACCTTGATTAACAGTCCTTTGGTTTTCATACATAGAAACTACACTGTTCTCCTGTACTACTCCCTTTGTTGCATGTAATCGTTGCATAGACATTTTAATTTTGTGTAGTGTGCCCCCCCCAAAGTCTTTACTTCATATAGAACTAAAATGTTTCACAACGTAAGTCCTATGTAGAGGAAATTAGGGATTTTGGCAATGTCTTATGTTTTCACTTATTTTTGAAGTTCAGAACAGAAAATCTAGATCAGTTCGTAAGCTTCTGTGTATATGTTGAGCAAGACTGTCTAATATATTGCATAAGTTACTTTTTAAATGCATTTGACTATGCATCATAAATATACTGAAACTCCTAATATATAAGTTTATACCTCAAGACTATATACGTAACCAGATGGATAAATCACTATATCTTCAAATAATGTGCATGAAAGCTATGTATAATAATGAAGAGGTTATGTATTGCTTCAAGAGAAGGCAAAATTATTTAACTGTTTCACTTCTGTGGTACTGACATAAAGGAAACTTCAATAAAAGGCATCTGTTATTTCAGAAATTTGGTATCATTCTAATGCTCATGTGTGACCCTTCCACTGCTTTTTACAGAAAACAGAAAGAGAAATTTTATATCCTTGTTTCTGGCATACAATTTTGGGGGGCGGAAAAAGGAAGAAAACCAAAAAAAGAACAGGTACATATCCATTTTTCTTTGACTTTATATTACTTAGTGATGAAAAGTATAAATTCAGACTTCACTGAGTATTTTTTCAGGTAAAAAAAAAAAAAGGCACATTTTTACTTTAAATCTTCTTGAGTTTTTCTTAAGTTTTGGGTTTTCCAGGTCAAAGGCATTAAAACACAGACATCTTAAACATACATTTTCTCACTTCGTTTTTCTTTCTTCCCTATTTAACTTTGAGACATCATGTTTGCCAGCTCTAAAATAGAGATGGGTCATTTTGCAGAGATGTAGGCCTATGCTTGCAGACAACTGCAGTAAGCAGAAGGAAAGAATATTTGTTCTTTATGCTTCACTTGTGGTTCTAATTCTCTCAAATTGTTGATCCAAAATGAGATTTAACAGTCAGCTGAGCAATTTTTTTCAATTCTTTGACCAAAATGGAAGTATTTTCAGCACTGAGATAATTAAATTGGACTTACAGCATTGTATTAGGAGTTTGTTTACATACTTGGGGTATTTCATACCATTAAAGCCCAGTGTTTCAAGCTATCAGTAGATTTCAGTCAGCTTGACTAGTTCGTATCTCAGTGACATTATGAAGGTGACTTTATGTGGTGGAAGGGGAGCCGTGACCACTGAAAAAACAGAGAAAAACCTGTCAGTGATATGAAAAAAAAATAAGCTCTTTAGTTTAAAATTATAATATAAGTAAGTTTAAATATAACAACTTATTATAATTGAACATTGGTCTCAAAACCAGAAGCATCTGAAATGACAGACATGTTGCTATTTGGTGTTAAGCCAGTGCCATCTCCTTGGTTGAATATCACATAGTGGAGATCTCATAGCAAATATTCTATAATAAACCTCTCATAGTCACCACAGAATGACTGTGACAAAAGGACATCTATATTTTGTGGTCAGTGTTAATGGTATCTTTTATCCATAGATTTCAAAAATTAAGACAAAACACCATAGACAAAAGAGAATTCTTGTACCTGGGTCTTTGGGTGTGATCCAGAACCAAGAAGGTCAGCTGGCAGCCAGTCAAATCACAGTTATAAAAATCAAGCCTGTCCATACACTCAACTTGAGGCTCACCATTCCCGACCACATGTGCACCTTTGCACACAGAGGTATCACATCTGAGAAATTAAAGGCTTTGCCTGGTTTTATTTCACCTGACCACAGGCTGTAAGGTTGAGAGCCCGTCCTCAATGGGTCTGAAAGCATGGACTGTAGTGAATTTTGAACTTTCCTCTGAAAATATCAGCACAGTCAGCAACTGCAGTGTTTGATGTCTGAAAGGTTTTAAGGTAAATGACACTTTGTGCAGGAATCTTTTCCATAGCATAGAGCTGTAGAAAACAGAGTGAAATAGTAAATATGCAGCTCTATTAGCAGGACCTCAACTGCTCCACCAAAGGAATCAGGGTCAAGCTAGATGAAATTACACTTTTTTTTTTTTCTAATCAGTTCGTAGTTCTGATTAGGTTGAGAGGGGCAGATATGGGGTTTCCATTACCCTTCAGTTGAAAAACTGCTTAAACACAGACCTGTTGAGTTCAATGGGTGTCAAAATTATAAACTGAAATGTCGCAGCTGACGTGCGCGTTTGCAGCCACGCAGAGGCATGGAACCTGCCAGACATGGTCAGCTGAACCAAATCTACGTGGTAAATTCATCACAGGATGGGACAAGCCAATGCCCTACATGCAACAAGGAGCATTTTGAGTTTTTCAGTGTATATACATCTATTCTGTTCATGCATGGTAACAATTTATCCAGGATATCCAAGGATCCAATATCCTGGTGAAATGGTTGTAGCAGTGTCCAGTGTAGCAGCATTGCAAAGGGCCAAAATTTACCCACAAAAATAAGTCTAACAATGATTTTTAAGTGGAGCTGAACACAGCACAATGAATACATAATTCCACATGCATACACAATGTACACATCATTCCATTTGGAGCCACCAAAATATACTGAACATATGGTCCAACTGTAAAAGAAAAAGAAATAAAAATTAAAAAAAAAAAACAACAAAAAAACAAAACATGCATACACAATGAGCCACCAAAATATACTGAACATATGGTCCAACTGTAAAAGAAAAAGAAATAAAAATAAAAAAAAAAAAAACAAAAAAACAAACAAACAAACAAACAAACAAAAAACAACAAAAATAATTCCTCTAACATTGACTATTAAAAAAATATATCTTCTTCAGTGCGAATATTGTTTATAATGAAGACATGAAATGATAAAGTTAACCAGCCATCATTTTCCCTGTTCTGTTTTGGTCTTCTTTCTTATTAAATACATCTAAAACAATTTCTTCCTTAATTTATGAGAGCTATATTTAAAAAAAAAGCAAATACATTTAAAATTTGTTATTGATTAGTCACATCCATAACAAATCTTGCCACTATCTACCTCTGGGCACAGTTTTACCTCAGACCATTGATTCTGTCAGACTGAAGGCTCATGGAAATCTGATTTTCAAAATGTCATCTCCTTCTGTCACTTGTTCTGCCATTTTTATGACTGTACCAAAAATTCTAGGAAAACTTTAAAAATTTAGACTATCAACCAATAAAACTGAAAAAATTGCCAAGCTACTTTCTTTTCTTGGAGCACCTAACTTGGAAATACTGGCTTGTGCATGCTTAGGATGATTATATTGAATTTATAACAGTTAATGTTTTGAATTCATTGCTAGTAAGCCAAGGTACAGCCTAGTGAAGAACTGCACCCCAAAGCCTGATTGGTCTTAAAGGAAATGGAGAGAATTCAAAACAAAAACCCAGAAGGCTCCCTTACATTGAATAACAGCAGTGTGTTTTCTGTCTCAAGTGAACTTGGACTAAATTGTGATTTACTCTGAGGAACAGGACACAGATTAGGAAAAACAGTAATCTGGAAACCTTCCCCTCCAAATGGTGACTTTCTGGAAGATCCTTCCTTCAGAAGTGATTTCTGGAAAATTTCTTGATTAATAAGGGCTTGCAAATAAACTTTAAAATTATGTCTTTGTTATTGCTTTGGCATAATACATTAACAACACAGCAAGCTCTGCCAAACTCTGAGCATTCTTTCAGGCGGATTATGTCTTTGTTTACATACCCAGCTGCACTGGAGACATGTCCGTAGTGGTGCTCAAACAATGTCCTCAGTGGGGGTGCCTATTAGGGGAGGGCATACTAACTGCCATTTACTTTGTTTAAATTGAACAAGAATGCTCAGTGGTTCTCTGATCTTGGGGGAAAGTGTTAGAGCCCTGCACTTTCTGAATCCTGTTCAGGTTTGTTTAATGGGCATGTTTGGACTGCTCAAAAAAATTGCAGTGCACAAGATTGCACTGAGAAACCACTCTGAAGTGTTTCATGTGGTCTGTATGCAAGTGAGCAAGTGTGATGTTATAAATCCATTTACATTGCACTCCTAAATAAGGATTATGTAGGTCAGTAAAAGTTTATATCATACTCTTCTTAAGTAGGCATAGGCCTTCCCTTTGTTTTTTCTGCTTACTTTTGGAGCAAGCCAGATGTAATGCACCTGTTTGTGCCTTGTCTTCCTGAACCTTTCCAGTTCCTTCAGGAGAATGTGGACAGCAAATAGGTAAATGAAACATACATGGGGTTGCTTTTTGCATGCATGTAATTTGTATTTAAGGAAAGCAGGTAAGTGGTTAAAAGAAGGGCTATCAAATCAGTAACTCTACTGCAGAATTATGATAATTCTACAGTACTGTGCCTATAAACTGTTACTGCTTTCCTCTTTCAGTTCCTTACAGTTTTCTACTCTTAAGTATGAAAATTTGTAACAGTGAAATTCATTATGTAGCAAGCTGAAAATTACTAAGCCAGGGTTATGGTTCAGAAACAGTGCAGCTGAAATTAAAAACTCCCCAGGAAAGTACAGAGCTTTTGTATCCTCCAGTAAGTGTTCAAATATAATAAGACTGTTTCTCCTTTTCAAATATCTGAGTCTGCTCTTTGCCAGTACACATGAAAAACTCAGACGATTAAGTTGTTTAGGTGATATAGTGAATTACTAATGAGGCATAGACATACTCTGTTCCCAACTAAACAATGACATAACACCGTAATATTTTTTAGATGTTCAATGACATTGTTGTCAGCAGCAGACTTGGGATTAAATCCTGGCTTCAGTGAACTGCAGATCTCCCACTGACTTCAGCAGATTCTCCTTTCCACACTTCTCCCTTCTGCAATTATTAAACATCATATCATTAAGGCTAAGTTCAAAAACACTTCGTCTTCCCAGCTACTCTGCCAAACCACTTGTAGCCCAAATGATTATAAAGGTTTCTTCCTTTATGGTCTACACAGCCCTCACAAAAACAAAAAGAAAAAAGGACTAGGTTTTTTTCACTGTCCTGAGAAGTGTGCTTTTGTCTTATAAAATACTGGATATTTGCCAAAATCTTTTGCTTCTAACAAACCATTTACATGGGGCTTTTAGGTCTGGACTGTTCAACTGTCCTCCCCCATGAAGGAGACCACCGCACACTGCAGAAGCACCAGGCTTCAAATAGCAGGAAGACCAGCAGCATCTCTCATGTGGGACTGGGGAGTGAGGAGAGTCTGTGGCACCACGGAAGTGTGTGACAGTGCCCAAAGTGAGGGGAATAGGAAGGTGAAAACAATGCAACTGCATGCCTGTAGGCACTCTTTGCAAAGGAGTGGTGTTCGCCTCAAAAAGGTTCGAGTGGTGTTCGCCTCAAAAAGGTTCAAATGCTGTTCACTGCCCTTGCCAAGCACCACCAGAAATCCCCCCAAGCATCAAGTTTGCTGATTATGGATCTCTTCCTCTTTATGTGCATTCCATGATGTGTCCCATACAGTGTTCTGCATTACAGAATTTGCATTACTCCTTGGCCTCTGGAGTTTCCTCCAGCTCTTCTTCAGACCTGTCAGTGCTGGTGGTCAACCTGATGAGCCTAGTTGGGTGGCTCTACCCAGGAGTTTGGGCATGTTTCAGCCCTTTGCTACTTAGAGCTTGGGTTTCAGCAAAGGTTATTTGAGAGACCTGCCCATTGGAAGCTCTTGCCAATTCATTGGCTGCATAAGAGCTGTTGTAGGATTATTCCCTCAGGTGCTCATTTGTCAGTCTGAATTTAAACACCAGTGCTATGAGGGATCTTTCAGTATTTATTGCCACATTGAAGGGCAAGCCATCAGTTAGTCTATATCAAACAATGGACCATTATGAAACCCAGCAACCAGAGGACAGATGTCTTAGTGAATGGGTGTTAAGCTTTCCGAATTGACTATAATTTCACTCACCAGGACTGACTAAAAGCTGTTAATCATGTGTCTTCTACAGCATCTGAGAGGAGCTGAGCTTCTCCTGCCCCTGGGCAGGCTGACAAGCAGATGTCTGAGCAGGATGCCTGAGGACTGACGGTTCAGGGTGACATCAACAACTTTTTGACCTTTGTAGGGGTCCACCACGGCCAGGAATAAGGATCACTGATATGCCTGACTGCAGTAATATAAGATATGTTTATTATTGACAGGCTTGTTTCAGAATAGAAGTTTTCTTGGAAATCCATTAATGATTCTCCTGATGCTTTTTGAGCTCGAGTCCTTACAGGCAGGAAGAAAAACCAAGGTAATTCAGAGATTAATTGGTAATGGTGTGATACTTGATGGTAGAAAATAAATAGTTTGCTTTATATCTCCCTGCTTGCCTCACTAACTACACAAATACAAGGAAACCTTATAATAATGTGTAATATCTGGGGACATGCCATTTTACTGTGATTGCACAGCTCAGCTAAACCCAGGCTTGTACTTCAGTATCCAACATCTCATCTGTCTCTTCTTATTGCAAAGGGTAAACTTATTTAGGCAAGAATCTACCCACCAAATATTCTACATTTTATGGTCTCATGCAGGAGCTCCTACCATGTCCTGCGAAACCCTAGCCAGGCAACCAAAGTCACCCTCCAGAGCTGTTGTTCTTTTTGCAATTTCAGCCTGCAGCATGGATGCTAAAAAATACTGTTATGTTCTGTGCAAGTGCAGGACTAGATCCTGCAAACAGATGTGCATACACAGACAAGAGTGTAAAAAAAAAAATTCTCTCTGCCCAAGACTCTGAACCCAATTGATTTTCACAAATTTAAGCTTTCTGGTTATTATGGCCTTGGCCCCCTGTTTGCCCTGCTTACATTCATTCGTTCTCTGTCCTTAAAAAAAAGGCAAAGGAGACCATTCATACAGCACTGACTCACTAGCACAAAGTACAGTAATTCACTGAAAACTCTGCCAAACATTGGATTTGATGATCTCAGAGGTCTTTTCCAACCTGGTTGATTCTATGATTGGTATTAAAAAAAAAAATTAAAGTAGAGTCCAACTTGAAGAATGTGGACTAACATAAACATTGCAACAATGGGGTTTTAACGGAAGATAGGTTTGGTTCCCCTTGATTTGGACTGCACTTTTGCCACTGGTATTTCTAGGTACTCCTCAGAATGATGGAAGGTGTTCACATCGTGAGGGTGACATGCATTTTCAAGAGGGAAGTGGCGCACCCACTGCTCACAAAAGCAATGCATACTAACCATAAACATGCTCACCCTGCTGCCCTGTCAGCTGGAAAAAAAGGTGTTAAGCAGCTGCTGTCAAGCTACAAAGGAAAAGGTGGTTCTTAGGCTAGGAGAAATAAAATTGTTAATAAAAACTCAGCACAAAGAGCATCTCTTCCAGCATTCCTGACTCACTTCTTTGAAACTCTTCAGCATTTTTGCCTTTATCAGATTGAGCGCAATTTATTATTCAGCCACTGCCTATATGAACTGAACAAACACAAAAACAAAAACAAAATTAAAAAAAAAAAGAAAGAAAGAAAAAAAGTTAATTCATTTCTCCTAACATTGTCATGAATCATTCTGGTCAGGCTCAGCCAGGGGCAGATGCAGCAATGTCCCTGATGTCAGGAGGGAGGGAAGCCTGTACCATTTGGGTTCTGCTAATTGGAGTGAGGCAGCCCCCTCTGTGCACACCGGTAAATCTGCTCATCTCAGCTGAGAAGCTGTTAGCAGTTAGTTTGCACATCGAGGCCCAGATTTTGACAGGTACCCTCTATTGCAAATATTAGTAGTTAAGCATCTAACTACTCAATTGCATGTATAATTCAGGTAGGTGCATGTATAATTCAGGGAGTTCGCTATCCAAGAGACTTTCTAATTTTTGTTCCCTGTGGTGTTCATGAGCACAAAGTTATGGACTTTTTTTTATTTTATTTTTGGTGGTGAAAAATGTGCTGCAAGGAAACAACGTTGGGATGAAGCCCATCTGCAAATCTGTTCCCCAGTGTGTCAGGGTACAAATGTAGATGTTAATGTAGTGCTCTGTTTTCAAACCTTGGAGCCTGATTCACTACTGCATTACACCAATATGAAATCAATCACATTGTACTGATACACAACTGGATTAACCCAGAGGTGAATAAAGCTTATTGTTTGCAACTGCCACTTGCTGAAGCACAGACTATCCATTAAGAAGAAAATACCCTTACCTCTATGAGGTAATTTGGAAATTTTAATGGCTAAAAAGAAAGCTAGATCTGTTTGTTGGCATTTCTAGATCTGTTTGTTTTTACAGTATAAAATTCCCAGAATATGATGAACAATATATACAAGTCCAAGCTAGGTCATAATTTAGCATAAAATAAAACAAGACATTTAATCCAGGGTAAAAAAAAAATGAGAACAGTAGAACTATCAAACTATGTGGGCAATTTCCTTGTGCTCAAATTGCATTTTCTCCCTTCAGTGTTATATGGAAAAGGGTCTTGCCCTCTAGATTAGAGACTTTTGCATTAGAGGAAACTAGGTTATGTCTTCCACTGTCAGAGATAAAAATTATGAGCTGGAGTGCACTTTAGCCAGTCACTCTGAAAAATGTTAGCCCAAGGGGGTAATAATTAGAACTGGTTTTGTCAGGTGACTGCATTTTAAGCAGTGATGTGTCTAATAATTTAGATGAGGGGGTTGATATAAACATAAACATTTTTTTCAGTCAGCGCTGTTGCCAGGGTTTTTTTCTTTCAGGATTGGTTGGTTGTTGGGGGTTTTTTCCCAAAAGTAAGCACTTTTCAGAAATTATCTACTAAAATGTAATACTGTTAAGCATTATGGTGACCTGATAATATTATTTCCTTCAGAAACCAATAACTCAGCGCACTCTGTGGATTTCATACCCATAGTGATAAACTAGCCCATTATTTCTTATACTCTCAAGCACATATACATAGAAAATGCAGCAAATAAACAGCACATTGTGATTTTTCCCCTAAAAATGTAAAATACATCCAACTTTACATAATGGTCTTAACTTACACTAAGAAAATAAGCTCTGAGCAGGAGAAGATATCAGAATTAGTGTCTCGATGATAAAATAGTTCTGCTTCTTTTTTGAGAATGATGCTTCTGTTCATTGGCCCTGGGTGAAGGGGAAAGTAGGACCAAATTTTGGGGGTAGGTGATTGTTCTGGTGCCAAAACAGAGTCTAAAATAATGAATGAGTACTGCAATCAGATGTTGAGATGGGAATGGACAGTTCCACTTGGGACAGGTGTGTCCACCTGCACAGAGCAACACTCGGGGCTGAATGCTCAACATACTCATCATGATATCCCCAATGCATTTCAGGAAGGACTAGAAATAGATTCATTTCTTTTGTTAAGCACTTACATAAAGACAAAAGTGCTTTAATTGATGACAAGAGCTTTGTTCTTCTTTTAATAAAATCTCTCAGCCTTTGATTACCAAACTTATTCCTGAATAATTCATTTATTTTCCTTTTTTCCATCTTGTGGGTATTTAAGAAGTTGTGCTGACAGGAAGACAGCTCCTAGCCTGGAACTGCTCTCTGCTAGAGCTAGCAGAGAGGATTAATGATATCACTGGCTCCGTGCCAGGTTCTAAATACCGCGCATCAGTTCTAAAAGTGAGATCAACTAGAAGTCAGGGCTGAAGAAAACAAATCTAAAACCGTAGCCCATAGGCTTTTAGCACTTGACAAATTCCAGTGAGCAGGGCCCATGGGAGCTTTACAGCTTCCTCTCACTGGCAGGATGGTCAGGTTCCCTGGCTCAACATGAAAACATTTATTAAATCCTTTTCTCACCCTCCCATCTCCAAAAAACCCTAAATAGTAAACAATAATTCCCATATTGCATGGAGGAGGTGTGAAGTATAGACTGGGTGTCTATATTTGAGTGTTCCTATTTGCCTTTTGCACCTGCATAGGCAGGACTCAGCTCATTCTAAATTATGTACCTAGGCCAAATCCTTTTTGCATTTCTTCTGGGAGCAGTCCCATCAGTTTCAACAGGTTTCTTGTTTGCTTAAAGTCAACAGGATTTGCATTTATGCCATTTCTATAGGCAGGCAAAGATTTTTTGTATTACATTTGATATAGACAATCATGTTCCCACTGTACATATGAAAACAGACTGAATCTATGCCTAAATACACATATACAACATATATCTTTTTATTACTAAAAATGAACAAGAAAATTCTGGAATTTGTGCAAACTGTTATCTAGTTTCATATTTTGTTTCTAAAATATTTTTAAACACATTGACAGCATCTAACTCCTAAACCTATATCCACTTAGGTTTATAAATTTTCTTCCTCATATGAAGACAGAGAGACAATTCAAATATGAATCCCTTTCCTTCCTTTCTTCCTTTCTTTTCCTTTAAGTAAGTGCTGTAATAAACCTACCAAGGTTAGTATTTGTCCTTGCACCTTCAATGAATCCATGGTAGGAATGTTTTTTATTGCTCTGCCATAGTTAAAATTGCTTAGTTCATGCTATCTATAAGACACATCATTTTTCAAAAGAAAACTTCCAAGTTTCATCAGAAAAAAGCATATCACACCCAATGCAAAGTGAATGACTATTCAAATACAGGGAACATATCCAAAAATACCTTTAGAGAAATAGCTTCACATAAATATTTTGTTTAGAAAAATATATATAAATTACCAGCGTAGTTCTCCTGAAAGCTTAAGTATTTTGTTCTGTTAATCCTAAGCAATTTTAATTACTTTGATAAATGTACATAAATGCATATAGTTGTTGAAATAGTCTTTATTTGGACCAAGGGATTTTAAAGGGAGATGTCCATTTTATGTAATTGTTGACTATGTAATTGTTGACTTTTAGGAATGGATACACATGGGATACACTGGGAAACAGCATTTGAGAAAAATGGGAAATTTTACCCATTGTTTCAGACCAAGGTATGTATGTCTATGGCACGTGGATAGAAATAATTCCTTTTGGTGTTTACGTGTAACTTTACGTTACTCCATTCTTTGGCCCTGAGTTACAACTTAAAGTTAGCAAACCGATGCACTGGACACTCACAACAGCCTTGATTCACTGGTATGTTCAATAATAAGCTCATTCTTGAAATAAATTAGTTTTGTTTCTGAAAAATTTAGTAGGATTTCTAGCCTGCTGGTAAGGGCTTCTGAAGCTTGCCCCACAAATCCATGCCACTTTCTCTTTGGAGGTGGAATTCAAGGAAGGAGCTACAGCTTTTTCCTAGAGGGTTTTCCATCCCAGGACTTCTGCTCTCTTACAGCCTATATTCCTGGCCCAGGATCATCCGCTCTGGTCCAGAGGATGTGCCTAATACAAGCAAGTTTACAAAATGTATATTAATGCTTTAGTACTTTATTTAGAAAGTGGTGTTATTTTGTTATGACTAGCTATTATTCATAACTGGATCTTCTAAGCATAGTTAAAGCACTCTTTGCAAAATACATTGTAGTTAAGACTATGGCTACTGGATATATGGAGTGAAATGTTTCATGGTTTATATGCAGTGAGAGCCAAGGCATGGACAAATATTCGTGTAGCTACAGGTTTCAACCCACTTAGGTGGTTGTTGGCTGGGAACTAGAAGCAGTTCCCTCTATGTTAGCGAGAAGTTTAGGATAGATGAATTGATCCTGATTCCCTACAGCAGCCCCCAAGTTAACTCACCTTTTCGAGGAGTTTGAGCTGACAACACTAACTCCATTCTAAAGCAAATCAACAGCATTCACCCATATCTGTACTCTAGGGGAGGTCATCTTTCGATGAAGGACTACTAACATGTAGATTGGGAATCTCCAGCTGCATTGTAAATGGCTTACGCTAAAATTATTGCTGTCAATCTTCAAAAGGCAACACAGAGGTCCTCCTTGTCTCACAGTTATTTTCTTTGCGTACACTGTTGATTAATGATAATGAGTTGTCTTGATCACCAAACTAACCAAAAACTCCCTCATTTTCCTATCCTTGGTCACTTCTTCATACCCAACACTATTACTGATACCAGCATGTTTGTAGTTCACTGATTCCTCCCGGACGACTCTAGTCTACTAATAGGAGTCTACAGAGAATACATATTCAAAATACAACTGAATGGGGTACTTGAATATCTGATTTGCTGATCACAGCTTAAACATTGGGGTCTCATGCTGGGCTTCTCTTGCTGGTTGAGAACTTCTGTCCTACAGAGCTTCCCTGTGGCACTTAGGTGAGTATAGAAGCTTTGAGAAACAGCTCTCCTCAATAAGCAAAGGCTAATTTCGGGATAGTCAACATTTTCAGGAGATTGTCCTTCCCTTTCATAGAACTTGACTATTATAGTACATTTGTCCTTTTTTTCACCCTTCTTTTTACATGCACTTGGAATGGAATAAAAGTTCTTATTTGTCCAGTTATCATACAAACCTGCTGTTTTCTGATGTACACAACTCACGCAAATTGAAAGAGACATTGTTGAACATCACTTTAAGGATATTACATTCCAGATTTAAGCTTATAAGCTTCCCAGTGTGGTTACATTTTATTTAAGACTTTCTAAAAGGCTTTTGGTTTGTTATAACCTCTAATTAACATTTGGAGAAAGAGTAACACGCTCTAAGAGAAATTCTCTTAATTTACTGAGAAAAATAAGATATTTTGGCAAAAGGTTTTACAGGAGTAAAATACAACCAAGAAAAAATATTTCACTAAAACATTCAGCACAAAGATCCATTCCACGGAAAATACCCACTACAAAAAATCAATATACTAGCTTTAGTAAAACACAATTCATTGGTTTTAAGTTACCCTCGGGAGAAGGAAAAGAGTAAAAGAAGAAAACAGATTAAAAGAGTAAAGAAGGAGAGAAGAAAAAAGTAGAGAGGAAAAGAAAAATGGTTACCGTATGTTATAGGTAAATAAACCAAATCAAAATTTAGCAGCAAAATTTATTGTGAGATTTATATAAAGTGCAGATAAGCAAATCAGCATGCTGGGTGGCCTGGAGAGACCCCTGCTCTCCACCAGCCCACAAGCCCAATAAAAACAAACCGCAACTTTTATACTTTTCCAACTCCCCCTCCCACAGTCACTTGTTAGCTCTTGATTGGGCTTGAGTTCGCGGGCTTCGTTCTGGTTGGTTCTGTTGTAGGCCCATTTTGGTTGCCAGGGACTTTTCATCAGTACTTTCCATTCAATAGCTTTAATTAGCCCAATGTCCTTGGAGCTGACTATGGGAAGGTGTCCAGATGGTCCAGATGTTCTCCTTGGCTCTTTCTTTATCATGTCCATCCTTGACCCTCTGATCCTAGTTCTCTTCTTCTTTCCTAATGAGTAACTTAGACAATATTTTTAGAAAAGCAGGATATGGTATACGTGCTCAGTAAAGCAAGATACTCTATCTTTGCCAACTTGGGAACTGCCAGTTGCAGGACAGTCAACTTATAATAATAATACAGCAGTTAACTATTCCGCAGCTTACAATTCCCTAGTCCCAACCAAGCATTAGCTATAATATACAGAAAATACAATATATATATTTTGACGAGTAAATTTTACCATTGCTTACTTATTACACCGTACAAGGTCTGGTGGTTCACACTGTTCAAGTCGCAGGAGAGAGGAGAGAGAAGAGGGAGAGAGAGAGAGCTCACATGGAGTCTCGTGTATTTATGGAGCTCAGTTTTCCCTCCCAGGCAGGATATCTCGGCAGTGCTTTCCAGGCCAGAGGGAGCTGTGCTGTAGCAGTCACAGGCTGCAGGGGTGTGCTGTGGGCGGGCTGCCAGGCAGGTTTGCCTTGACTGACAGTCTGGCGGCAGGGCCTGCAGCTCTGCCTGTGCTCTGTGTGGGCAGCAGGCCTTGCCCTCCAGCTCTGCCCTGTGCCCCAAGCACAGGCCTTGTGTGCAGGTTTTGCCATGTTCCTGCAGGTCCAGGCCCAGCCCTTTCCCACATGCACACACACACTCACGGTGAGGTGGTTCCAACCCATATCAATAATTCAGTGAGATTCAGATCCAGGATCTCACAAAGGATTCTTAGGCTTTTACAAACTCAAGGTATGTGCGGTCTTCATATGAATTTTCTCATAGCAGAGTTCAGATTCTCTTTGAGGGAAAAAAAAATAGCAAATAAATAGAAGCTCAGTTGTTCACAATTAGTCCTATCCTAGCAACCAGTGTGTGCCCAATTAAAAACATTAGCTAAAGAACAAAGTTGCCTTTTCAAGGTTTTTATGAGAGTGAGTTAAAAACCCATGCTGCCATCATGAGAAATGCAGTCATTTGTACATCAGTGTTTTAGGACCTACTGGGGTGAGAGATGCTGTAATTGAGAAGACACTGAAAAATGCAGCAAATGTGGGATTTTCAAAGAAAACAGAAAACAGAAATGGTTTTCTTGCCAATGTGAAGAGACTGTCATGGTTTGTGCCTGCTAATGTATCAACAGAAGGTGAAGCAAGAACAAAATCGGTATTAGGACGCAAAAACACCCTTCTAGTGACTGTGATGAACTTTGTCCTCAATTATAACATAGAAAATAAAAGTGAAGGCTGCCTAGAAAAAAAGAATTAAGATTTAAGCCATCCCAGAAAATGAGCTACTGCAGAAAAATATTCAAATAATATTTTTCACATATTGCACTGCTCTGAACAATTCCTGAATTTCTCACTTCATAGACTAGACCCTAGCAAAAAAAAAAAAAATCTATTTTCTGACTTTAAGTAGCAATTCAACAATCAGAAGAAATTCTATATCTTGAACAAATTTCTGAAAAGCACAACTAAAACATGATAGTGATCTTCTGGCTCTTCTCACACTGTCGTGTCAACTCAGCAGTTGGTTTTGTGGGTTTAGTTTCAGGTTTCATCAAAGCTACAAAGAATCTTAGACTGTGAACTGATGTTTTTGTTACACACAATGGGTTGATGTGGATTTCATGGTGGTTTGTGGTAGCATGGTTTAGGACAGATTTTTTTTAAAGCCTTTTCAGGAGAAAGGTGTGACCTTGCTTGAACTTGCTTTAACCTTGTAGATAGTTTGATACCTGTGTCACAGAAGCTACACTACATGTCTTTTTATGTCCTGGCCTGCCCTAATGTTGACAATTGTTAGATTTTCATGAACTCATTTACTGGGAAGAGATTTCCAAAGAATTTGAAAAGGACAAAGGAGGGGGAAGGAAAAAAAAAAGAAAATGTCACTTCATTAAGCTTTCAGTCTGATTTGGGTGGTGTTGTCTTCATCTCAAACACCTCATGTTTACCAATCCGTACATATGTGTAAAATTCTACACATAATATAGTAAATAAATCAGGATTGACCCCTTTCACATAATTTGTAGCTTCTTTACATCTGTTGTTTGTGAACTTAGATCCCCATGACCTCTGACATCACCATTAATTAAAATGCAATTAAACATTATTAAAAAGTCTGAAGATCATATCCAAAATCTTTGGCTCTTATTTTACATTTAGTACTTGGTCCTTTTTAGTTTTTTGTATGAGACCAATCAACTACTTCAATAATCTTCTACGTTATTCTTATATCCATCGCCAACATGAAAAAAAAAAAAGTCCCGCTCTTAATCCTTTACACTTAAGACCAAGTTGCAGCACTCTGAGAAGGATAAATGTCTCCCTGCCTTCCTATGAGGTCCAAATGCAAAAAATGTTCCAAAATGTTCAGGTTACAAATCTTATTATTTCCAGCTCTTGGTATTTCCCTCACTGCACTGGCCCTTTAGCTGAGGGGAAATTACATTTATGTGAATGAGCAGCGCTCGGCTGGAGATGTGCACTGTTGCTCGCATTCGTGGAATTTAAACATGGTTTTGTACAAAGGATGTTTTGCAAAGTGCAGACTGCATGATCCAGGCTTCTGACTCTTCACTCAGCTGCATCCATGTTTAAACACTCATGCAGCACTTTGCTCCAGTAGTGAATTTTGCAGGACTAGGAAAGGACAAGGATCTGGTCAAAACGGTTCACAGAGAAATTCGTGGACTGGAAAGCTTTGCATGATCAACTAAGCAAGCGAGAGGGAATGTCACTCTGTTTTCCTTACACTTTTTACACTCCTTTAATGTTAGAGGAGCGTGCTCTAACCCTACTGCAGTGTTTGTTGAGAACCAAAGTGCATCAGAGAATCTCCCTACATCTCCCCTAGATTTTTGATTTGCTCCTTGTTTGTGGGGGATTTTTTAATTAAATAAGATTCACTTAGATGGGGAAGCTCATGTTTTTTCTTTTGTGTCTGACAGTAGGTTTATAATGGGAGTTTTGTACTAATTTTTAATTTCTCTTTTGCAATATTAGTAAGGTGAACTAATAAAGAGAAACACTTGCTCAGCCTGTGATGATACTGTGGAGCTTCAGTGCATAATACCTCTCAGACCAAGCATCTTGCAAGACTCATGAAGAACCAGCTGGGCACAGGCAAACAAGACTTCTATAATCCAAATACATATAATCCAAATATGTTTGTTGAATGAATATACTGTCTCTGACTCAAATGTTTGTACAAATAACCACTCTCAGAAAGCACGAAGAATCACTAATAGGTAATGGACTCGTTCACTGTGTCTAGTGGCACATCTTTTTCTTACACTAAAGTATCTATGAGACAGAGAACCACAGCTTTGATTTAGGATGTCAATACTCATGTTCCCTTTTTATTTGGTGCTGCCTAGAATGACCTAAAATAACAAAAATTGGCATAGGCATTTTACGTTTGGTCCTTCTCTATTCAGGTGTCTTCATCTCAGCCAGAACATAAAAATAACAAAAACAACTTTCCTTTAAAAGGACGTTAGTAATTTTATCTATATACAGTTACTTTTCAAATTGTGTTAATCTGGTGGATTTCTATATATTTTAAGTGTTCTGCTCTTTACTTGAAAACTATTCATAATTTGTATTATGTTCACACAACTACACATAAGCTCTGCACTGTGTTGATGAACATAGTTTATGTCCAGTTCTTTTCCCACCTTTCTGTTATGACATCATTTTTTCAGGTGGCTGTTTCATATAAATTTGACTCAATAGTATTTTTCTTGGCTATGCAAGAGGTGGGCATCCAAGAATCAGTACCTTATTTCAGGACCTCAAATGACATTTTAGATGATACTGAAATAAAATCCCCAACAAAAAACATTGTATTAGAGTATAGGTACTAATTTTGGGAACATGGAGGGTGTAACCCAGCTATTCCTTAAGGCTCAAGGCTTCTACAGCAGTGATATGAAAAAGACAATCCTAACAGCAAAGCAGATATTCTTAAAAAAGTAATTTCAGAATAGCTAGGAACAAAGCCAAAAATTCCTCAGAATCAATAGGATTTTTCATTTAATATTTAAAGACATAGTTTGGTTCTGGATAAACTACTTATTCAACTTTCCCAGCCATAAAAAAACCATGATTCTAAATCAGATGAAGGGCAATTTTGGCCAAGCATCTAATGGACTTATTTAAACAGCACAGCAAAACAGAAGGGTGGGTTCATGGTCGGGGGTGTCTTTCGTGGTGTGGGGTTTTTTTTAAAATTGTGTTAATAAAATCTTAAAAAACCTTTTATCCCATAAAAGGCTATGTTTTCATACATGCTGTTTATGCTTTCAAAATGGACAGTATACAAGTCCTGATACCTCATCATATAGGAAGCATTTAAAACATTTAAGGCTCCCTCTGAGATGAGCTTTCAAGAGCGAGAAGTTTTGCCAACACTGCTTGAATTTTTCTTGAAGAAAGTGTTCTTTATTAATGCCTTCCTCTTTCCTGGAGTGGGTAAAAATGGCCTCCCTATTCTCATGGGTAAAATGAACATTCCTGCAAAGCTTTTGAAGATATGAAAAAAAAATGGTACTTCTTCTGAAGAAAAAAATTGAGCAAGTCTGAAATGTTTAGAGCTTCTGATTAAACCTTCAGTGGTATGTTTCTCTTACACAAAGCATTTGTCAAAACTAGCATGTCTGCTAGAGTATTATTTATGCCACTGGACTGAAACTGACTGAATAATTTGTGCTGTTTATTGTTCAGTAAAGATTAAAAAAAAAAAAAGTAGAATAAGTGTGGAAAAAATGGGAGATAGACAAAAATATATATTGAGGAATGTTGATTGTCTTAAGGAAAAAGAAGTGTTTTCTATGTTTAAAGTTAATAGAGTGAATCTGAAGGGGAAAGCACACCTTGCCATATGGATAATTTTAATAGGTGAACATTGTCAGCATTTTCAATGAAACCAATTGGCTAAGAAAAGCTGCTAAATAGGTGTGAAATAAGGTGAAATTACTAGGGAAACTCTTTTAAGGTACTTTCCTTTGTTCATTGCAGTGCCTTGCAGCAAAAAATAAAAAAAGGGAAAAATTAATTTACATACTGGAAATGGAAAGGCAGCTAGGTTGATTTAAATTTGCTAAGAAAGTCTTGGAATCTATTTCCTCTTTCTCGGAATAAGTACATAATGTGTATATACATCTGAAAAATATATATTATGTATATAATACCTTCAACTTTTTTACTCCCTATGTGTGAATCACAGGTTGTTATAAGTTACCACTATGTGTATTAGCATAAAACACATAACTTGAATTGTCAGTTTATAAAATTTTCAGAATGTATGATTATAGTTCTCCTCTTACTCTAAATTTTACACAACTTGTATGACTTATTTTATCTGTTGAAACACTGGATTTATGTCAACACATTTTTTTCCTTTTTTAACACAAAAATTTAATACTCTGAGCCTATTGCAGAGGCAGACTTGCAGACCAAAGGATGGATGGATGAGTATGCATAAAGCAGGAGGTGGAGAGAAAAAGCACGTGACACAGTTCAGCTGAAAGTATTTCACTGATAACACACTGTCTAAAAATATTTTAATTGTTTACAGGTTGCATAGTATATATGTTTGACATATTAAGGCACACTCCTATCAGCTGCTCAGTAACCATTCCAGTAAAACTCCTTAAAAGAAATCACACAAAATCACAGCCACCAGTCTGCTATGCTGTTTCTAATTTGAAGGCAAATTCATCTCTGACACACAGCAGATTCCATGCAGGTAGAAGGAAACCCCTCAATATTCCTCTCTCTGCCAGTCAAATTATGTCATCAGTGAAGGATCAGTGGTTTTTAATGATACGGTGGCCTCCATACTGAGAATTAGGTCCTCACAGAGCAATATGCATAGCCAATAAAGTGGTTGTCACCGAATTATAATTGACACTTAATATTACTAAATCTGCAGTGCAATTCCTTGTGACACTTGTGTAAGTATATTAGAAGAAAATAATTTACTTCAAACCCAGCACGTAAGACACATTTTCCTGAGTGTAATTCATGTCACATTTACAGTAGCCAAACCAAACAGTCTCAAGGCAACCTTAATCTGGGAGGAGATCATAGACACTAATATGTTAATTGAAGTATGATTATTTATGTGTGCAATAAACAAAGCTAGAACACTTGCTCATTGTAGATTTTAATCACAATTGGGGATTTTAACTGTTATTGGGTTTTAAATTAATATTAGACTCTTTAACTTTACGGATTAAGGAAACTGTAAATACAAAGCAACTCTTCAAACGAAAACTGACATTAGCTGGAAACATCTTGATGTTTTTCTGGACCAGAAGCCACATACAAGCATATAATTCCTCATTCCCATCCTTGCTCTCCCCAAATAACCCATGACTGCGTGTGACTTTGAATATCTCTGTGCTTTAGCATGTGCTACATATATTTAACTCCATAAATGCTAATAGACATGGGGAGCATCAGCAGCAGAATGGTCTTCCATACCTCTTCTTCATCTGGGTGATAATGTTGTAGAACAAAAGGTTTGACCAAAACACTTTTCTCTTGCTTACCAGTTTTGATACATTCACCTGGAGCAGATTTGCAAGGAGAACCTGCTCTGTCCTTATAAGCATATATACAAATGACAGTTAAAGGAGTTCTCTCCTCAGTATGAAGTGGTTTGAACTGCTGGTGAAACGGGACTGCAAAAAATTCATTCCAACTTTGTGTCCAGGCAATTCACCTTTGGCCCACTGATGGTATGAGTCTTTCTGCTGATGGGGAACATATTATAAGTCTGATCAGGCAGTCTTCAGCAGGCAGAGGCTGATTTGTTAGCAAAATGAAGTAGGCATAGCATCCTGTGCTAGATTAGCTCATCCCAGCATGAGAATTACCTTGCTAGAAGCCCTCAAGGTTGCACGTGAAATATATGAGACGGGTACTTGTTCTGCAAATGGCCCCTCTGTACAGGTAAGCGGGTTTATTTTAAATACCCAGAAAAGGAGACTATGAAACAATTGGTGTGATATTTTCCCTTCTTAAAAAACAGCCGAAAAATTGCCTGCAACTGAAAAGGCTGCCGAGGTCTCCATGCATGTGGCTGCCCTCCTATGCTGGAACTCATTGTCCCAAAGCAAGGGTACCCCTCTCGTGCCATCCTTTTCTTTACAAACCATCAGACAAAAACTGAATACCATTAAAGACCAGTGCTCTTTCTCCTGTCCCTGTGAGACATGAATAATTAATCAGGAAAACAACAAACACAAACAAACAAAGAAAAAAAAATTGATGTGGAACACAGAACTCCACAACCCATTCCAACCACATGCATGAGCACTGTCCTAGTTAGGACAGCTGAGACCAGTTCATCATGGTATGGGTGTAACCCAAAACTGTGTATTCTATAGCCTTCCGTGCCATTTCCCAGAAACTGTTAGCAGTAGAGACCTGTAGATGTTCCTGTCCTCATACCCTTTTATGCAATTCCCTGCTCTGAGGGAAGGACTGAGCATCCTCATACCCTTTTATGCAATTCCCCGCTCTGAGGGAAGGACTGAGCATCCTCATACCCTTTTATGGAATTCCCTGCTCTGAGGGGAGGACTGAGCATTCCTGCCTGACTGGAGAATACATGAACTTGGAGTTTTGGAACCTTTTCGCCACTCATGGGATCCAGAGGAAGACTGCAGTTCACCGCTCTCAACCGGGCTGCAGCTCACAGCTCTCCCAGACTGCAACAGCTCTCCCACCAGCAGGTTTTTCCCCTCTCCCTTTACTTCGGACTCGGGGGGGGGCCAAGGAACACCACTTCGTTCATGTCCCAGGGTGCTGGGTTATACATTTGGGTTTTGTGGGTTAAGACCAATTGTTTGTTTGTATAATTGTACTTATTATATTATTTTATTAAATTGTTATTCTGATTTATAATCTCTCTCTTGAGTTGAGTTCATTTCCCCTACTGGCTAACTTTTAAACCAGCACAAGCACCCAGATCTTTCAGCAGCTTCCAAAGAATTCAGCACATCTTTCTTGAGTGACTGTGGGTGGGTGAAGGTTACTTGCAGAGTATGGATGTGCTGCTGCTGCTGCTACTCCCACTCCATGTCAGTAAAGGATGTCTTCAGCCCACCCAGGTGTGTCTTGGAACCCTTTAGAGTGCACAATATCAATACAGATGACACAGAAATATTCATTGCAGACATTGACTCTTGAGCACTCTGGTGTCAGCAGAGGAGAGGTTAGATTTTGGTAGAGCTCTTCTAGGACTGCAACTTTCAGAGCTTGTGGAAGCCATGTGAGAACAGACTCACAGAATACGCTGAGTTGAAAGAAACCCACAAGGATCACCAAGTCCAACCCTCAGCCCTGCACACAACCATTCCCAACAGTCACACCATGTGCCTAAGAGTATCATCCAAATGCTTCTTGAACTCTGTCAGGCTTGGTGCTGTGACTGCTTACCTGGGGAGCCTGTTCCAGCACCCAACCACCCTCTGGGGGAAGAACCTTCTTATAAGATCCAACCTAAGCCTCCCCTGACACAACTTCAGGCCTTTCCTCGAGTTCTGTCCCTGGTCGCCACAGAGAAGAGATCAGTGCATGCCCCTTCTCTTCCCCTCATGAGGAAGCTGTGGACTGCAATGAGGCCTCTCCTCAGTTTCCCCTTCTCCAGACTGAACACACCAAGTGACCTCAGTCGGTCCTCATACGGCTTCCCCTCAAGGCCCTTCACCATCTTTGTTGCCCTCCTTTGGACACTCTCTAACAGCTTAATAACTTTCTTATATTGTGGTGCCCAAAACTGCCACAATATTCAAGGTGAGGCCGCCCCAGTGCAGAACAGAGCAGGATAATTCCTTCCCTCACTTGGCTGGCAATGCTGTGCCTGATGCCCCTCAGGACAGGGTTGGCCCTCCTGACTGCCAGGGCACTGCTGACTCATATTCAAATGGCTACTGACCAGAACCCTCAGGTCCCTTTCCGCAGAGCTGCCTTCCAGCATCTCATTCCCCAGTCTGTTCATACATCCAGGGTTATCCCATTCCAGGTGCAGAATCTGGTGCTTTTCCTTGTTGAACTTCATATAGCTGGTGATTGTCCAGTCCTTTAATTTGTCACAGTCTCTCTGCAGGGCCTCCCTGCTTTGAGGGAGTCAATAGCTCCTCACAGTTTTGCATTGTCTGCAATCTTGCTTAGTATCTCTTCCAGTCCTGCATTCAAGTCATTTATGAAGATGTTGAAGAGCACAGAGCCTAAGATAGAGTCCTGTGGAACCCACTAGTGACAGGTCGTCAGTCTGATGTTACCCCATTCACTATAACCCTCTGTGCCCCACCCATGAGCCAATGGCTCACCCACACTGTGATGTATTTATCCAGCTGTGTGTTGGACATTTTGCCCAGAAGGAACATGTGAGAGACAGTATCAAAAGCTTTACTGAAATCCAAAAAGATTACATCAACTGACTTCTCTTGATAACTAGGTGGAAATAGAAGGAAATCAGATCGTGAAGCCCTGCTGTCTGTGAACAATGACAGTGTTGTCTTTCAGGTGTTTTTCAACACTTCCTCAAATAATCTTCTCCATAACTTTATCAGGCACTGAAGTGAGATTGACAGGCCTGCAGTTTCCAGGGTCCTGCTTCTTGGTCTTCTTGAAAACTGGGACAAGGTTCACCAGCTTCCAACCAACTGAGACCTCTCCAGATTCCCAAGATTGCTCAAAAATCATTGAGAGAGGTTTTGCTATGACTTCAGCCAGCTCTTTGAGGATTCAGAAGTGAATCCCATCAGGCTCCATAGATTTGTAGAGATCCAGCTAGAGCAGCAGATCCCATACAATTTCAGGGTTGAATGGGAGTTGATCAGTCTCACAGCCATTGTCCTCCAGCTGAGGGCACTGGGATCCCCTTGGTCCATCATCCATGTTGAAGACAGAGGAAAAGAAATTGTTAAACACCTCTGCCTTATCTCTGTCCCTGTTTGAGAGGTGACCATCCTCATCCTGGAACAGTCCGATGATATTTCTATACTGCCTATTGCCATTAATATATTTGAAATTACTTTTTTTATTGTCATAACATTTCTGGCCAGCTTCAGCTTCAACTGAGCTTTGGCCACACAGATTTTCTCCCTATAGTGGCAGCAGTATCTCTGAAGTCTTCTCATGTCACTTGACCTTGATTCCACCGGGCATACTCCTTCCTTTTTTTGCCTTATCACCAAGAGAAGATTGGTGTTCAGCTAAGTCATCCTTCTGGCTCATGTGCTTGACTTCCAACATTTGGGAACTGCCTGCTCCCAGGCCCTTAGGAGGAGATGTTTGAAAAGTGACCATCACTGATGGACCCCAGCACCTGCAAAAACATTTTCCCTTGAGACCTTGCTTACTAATTCCCTGAGAAGCTTGAAGTCTGTTCTCCTCTTGTCCAGAGTTGAAGTTTTGCTGGGACTTTTTGTCCTGTCAACAGAGACTCTAAATGCAATAACTTCATGGTCATTGTGGCCAAGACATCGCTCATCTCCATTCATGAGATCCATTCTGTTGACAAGCAGCAGATCAAGGCTGGCATCTTTCCAAGTCAGCTCCCTTGAGACCTGTTTATTGCAGGGCTGACTTTGAACGTCCTAATGATAGCATGGGGTTCCTGTATTTCTGTGGGCTGTTTGGTGCTGCAGCCTGACATGGCAGCCTAACTTAGGCAGCAAAATAGTAGCAAAATAGAGGACTCCATGTGTTTTGAAATTAGAAAACAGTGTGGTATGTCGTGGTGGATTTTTTTTCTTCTGTCTAGATGGGCAGCCCTGCTTCAGGAAATGTTGCTGTTTCCTAAACATCTTTGGAAAGATCTGGCTACATGGTATTCCCAAAGGAGATAGAATGGTGGTACGGACTTGGGAAGAGTTTTATTTTTCCTTACAGCAAATCACTGGAACGAGTGACAACATTGTTTTTGTAAACAATTTAAGTGCCATAGTGATGGCACTTTGCAGAAAGTTCTTCTCAGCTCTCAAAGTCAATAGCCATCAGGCCCAGACGTTGTAACTTTCATAGAGCATTGCGTACCAGAAGCTTTCTCTGTTGTGTTTAACACAATAGCCCATTTTATTTAAGGTTTCATTATAACAATATATTACATTTATAATAAACTGCTTCACAAACTATCTACAAGCATCTTTTTGGCGCTGTTATAATTCAAATAATTCAGTGTTCGTAATTTACCTGTTTTTCCAGATCTGCCAAGTAACTGCAACTGACATTGAATCCAAACATACAAAAGTATCAAAGTGATATAAAAAGGTGAATTTCATTATTTGTCTGAATGTAGTTTAAAAGTGTCTCTCACAGAGATTGCTGTGGAAAGGCATTTGAAAGGGGAATGGTTTGTGTGTGTCAGTACCAAATCTGTGCATCCTGAAGAGGTTGTCATCAATGTGAGAAGGCCAAACACCCCCAGAAAAGAGTTCAAGAACCACATCCCTGCTTGGAAGGCTATTTATTCACATGTCTACAGACTAAACACAGTGAAGAAGGAGCCTAGAGGTAGATGAAGGGAAACAAAAGGACAGAATGATATGCACATATACCTGGAGCATCTGCCTGGAACTTGTTGCTGCAAAGGTAAAAGAAAAATATCATGAGCCAGAGAATGATTGGGGACATGCTGCTTAACATGAATAATTCAGCTGTTAGCATAATGAAATGGACTGTACTCTTTAGAAGTAACTGAAGAACTTGGACTAAACCTTAATAAATTCATTATAAAATGCTACAATTCAGTTAAGAAAACACATATTCATCTTGACTGGCATGGGCTTGTGTATATCCTGGCAAACACAAGTAAAGTGATATAAAAGCTTAAGTGATAGCAGGTGAGATGTAATCTCTCTGCCTCCCCATGCTGCCAAAGAGGGTTGTATCACTGCTGCCTTCCAACCTGAGCTGGTTTATCACACAACACATGGCCTATTACCTCATTACCTCATGGGCCTCACTGGCAGAATTTCTACCTTAAAGATACCCTCCTCAGTTGCTGCGATTAGTAATGCTGCAGATGCAGCTTGGGAGATCTCTGGTAGGCATAGTCTCTTTTTGAAGAATGTTTATTGTTGGCTCTCAGGGAGTCTACTGTGCATAAACATGGGTTGTCATTTCTTATCCAGCTCTAATTTGCCTATTTTAAAATTGTTAAAACTCACAGATGCTCTACTGAAGTAATTGATTACACAAAACTCTCCTGACCCATTCCCCAAGTCTTGGTAAAACACCTCATTCCACACTTATCCAGTGTAGTGTCCTGCTCTGTTTCCCCCTCTTACTTCATATTTTAAAATCACTTGCATTCCCTTTGCATCCTGCTATGCCTGACTGGATCTCCATGAAATCAAAACTTGTCCATCATCAGCTTGACTCTTATAAAAGCTTAAATGCGGGTGATGCTTGGGAGTTTAAACCTGCTTTTGGTATACTGTGCATAGTTCTCTGACTTTTCTGTATCCCACTTGAGTTAGTGACAGTGGGTGGCTTGATTTGGGATGCTCCTTATTTCTAGACAGGGTCTGGAAATTACAGGGTTGGTCTGAATTTCCCAACTGTTCTGTGGCTAAAAGTATCCTAGAAATCTTTCACAGTACTTTCACATCAATGAGGGAAAAGGCAGCAGTTCCCAGAAAATGTTGAAAACTAGCCAGAAACCCAGTACATGCTTTGAAAAACAGGGGAGCATACCTGAATGTAAAATTAGAAAAGTTTGTGTTTCTGCTCACACGTACAGGACATGGGGGACAAATAAATTATATGCTCAGGGTCATGTGTTTAACTTAATCTCTAAAACTTCCCTTGAAGTTCAAATTAGATTTTCCACCTCTCTACTCAGAAGCTATCATAGCAAAACCTACTAGTCTACTAGTTCTATCAATTCTACTAGTTGTAGCAGTCCTACTAGCAAACTAGGTTACCCCTGCTCAGTCCTAAAGTTCTACTTCATGATTTTATTCTGACATAAACATCAGAACAGATTTTAGAGGCCAGTTACCATGATTCATCATATACCAAATGAAAAAGAGGCCTGAGTCCTAACCAAAGGAAGATCATAACAGACAGATCTTTTGGAGAAGATAACTGACTCATTTGGACTAAAGAAATGAGACAAATCACAACTAACTAGGCTTCAGCAAAGTACCTGATAGTGTGACATGTAAGAAATCATTGGTGAAGCTTGAGGGGCAGAGGCTGATATTAGAAAAACTGATGTCTGTTGAATTCAAATACTAAAACAGTTTAAAGTGAATTATTAATTTTGGGAAAAGTGGTTACTTTTTTAGGAAAAAAAGGTCCTTTTTTAGGAAAAACTTACTTTAATCTCTCATTTAAGTTTAGAGAAAAAATAAATAGTATGTGCTGATTACAGGTACATCTTCAATACAATGGGAAAATAAACAATAATTTTGAAAGATTTGCATAACCTTGCAGGTTGCAGTAGAATAACAGGGTGAAATAACAGGGTAGGAGGAGATGAACTCACAGTGTTGGCTACTTTTGACACATCCCAAAATTGTAAGTTTTGGGAAAAAATGTGGTCAGTTGTTGAAGTTTTTGTATACTAGACTACAGTATTTTATAGGATATATTTTTTACTTTAAACAAACCATTCCTGTGTTATAGTCAGGAAGAGATTACATTGCACTAATAAGTGACACCAGTTGTGGTCTGGAGTATAGCAATGCAGAGAGAGGAGCAAACTCAAGATTTGCCCTCCACCATCCTTCTTCTCTTTGCAACTCACAGCAATCTGTAGTGCATTTTCAAAAACCAGAAACTGTCATTGCAGTAGCAATGGATAAAGGTTCTTTATACTCTTTCTCTCATCCTACTGGGTTCTCACACTAGCACAAGCTGGAATTTGGCACAGAGGGGCTGCTTTTTGCAGAGATGCTTACATCTATTTTAGGAACATCTGTAGTAATAAAAAATGTGTGTCACATACTCCATGACTTGCCACATAATCCTCATGTGACAAATAACTGAATATAAAATAAATCTGACAAAACTAATAAACTACAGCAATGCTAGGAATAATAATCAATAATGTAACTCCGCTTTTAAGGGATGAAACATGAAGGTCACATTGTGGCTAATTGCAAATATTGCAACCTAAAACATCACAGTCATTGTGTGACTATAATTTTAACTTCATGCTCAGTCAGATCACATCAGTAGGATGAGGTTCAGTGACCTTCTGCTAGTTGGGCAAGATCTCAAACAATAGGCCAATGTAGCCATTATTATACCTTCTATCACGGTGACTATTAAGGCCTCTTTTTTTTTCTAAGGAGCCATCAGACAATAATTGCTAATTGAAGTTATATCACAAGGACGTGAATTATGATATCTGACAACAAATGCAAATATTTGTCTTAAACACATTAAAGGCAATTTAAAAATCAGGAATATATCTGTGATGACATTCATTAGGGGATGCTCTAAGACCTGTATGTGAAGAAAATTCAGACAGCAATTTTCCAAGGCTACAAAATAAATGAACACATTTTCATGTCTCAGATCCTCTTAGTCTATCTTAAAATCTTGGGGAGGCAGTTCAGCACTTAGATGAACATTAGATGAACAGTGCACCTATGTTTCTGCCTTCCACCCCTGCGACCTCTCTGATCCATTAGAAAAAATAAAGTCAAGTCATATTTTGCTTCAGTTTATACAGAATGTGCTCTGTACAGTATGGGCATAAGGGTTAGCGTGTATCTAATATATAGCTGAATGTGTCAGATAGATGAATCAGCCTTCTGTGACCTGATGCTATAGTGAATTATTAGATTATATGACATAAAATGTTCAGACATCCAAGGAGTTTTTGACTACTACATGGTAGCAGCAAAGAATGAGAGAGTGAGCGAAGGCTTTTGTTATTGAAAGAAAAAAAAAAAAGAAAGCAAAAAAGGGGGAATCATACAGTATGCACTTATTATTTTGTTTCTTTTAAAGAGTAGGAAGCATTAGTTGTACATGTCTTTCAAAGTGTCCCATAAAATAGCTCCCCACTCTGATGACAGAAACATAATGACCAATTTTTACTTTGACCTTTTTAACCTTTTCAGCAAGAACACCCAGTGTCATGCTCATGGCCAGTTCTCTGTATCTGAGCATGCTATTCTGGATTTCTTTACATATCAGCTTTATATCTCACACCAAAACTTCAAGATGGGGTGGGGATTCCTCAACCAACTTGTAGAGCAGATAAACATCTCTATTTTGTTTCAACTATAAGAAAGGTTTTGTCAGGGGCAATGAGTAGATACCTAGACAACTGTAACTCGAGGAAGACCAAAGGAATAAAATGAGCTGCACAAGTAACCTCTTTGTGTGTCCATACATGCAGCAGTTCCCTCTGCTTTGCTGGCACTGGATCCTGCTCACTGCTGAGTAGTTTGTTCTGATTTCAGCAAAATCTTTATGTCTGCCCAGCCTTGAGAAGAGAAGAAAGCCTCACCTAGTGAAGTCAACAGAGCAGTGTCCACATGTTAAAATGTAGCCTGTAAGACATTAAACTCATTTTAAAACAAAAAATTCTTTAAATTGAGCAACTGAATACATGCCTTAAACTTCTCCATTGAAAAATAAGGAGTATCTTTATTATTAAATTCTTGACTAAATGCCCTCAAGATATGCAGCAAGTCCAGAGAGCTCTTGCATGCAATTGTGGGGATCTATCTTTGAACTCTCAAACAGTAGAAGCGATGGAGGGCAGGAGAAGTGTTTTTCGCTTAGTGATTCCTAATATGAAATCTGTTCCTATGATTTACACAAGCCCAGAATAGGGATATTACTTGCTACGGTGTAAAAATCATCCAAAGATTTAACAACAATCAAAAAAATAAGAATACAATCCTCAGAGCATAGACATCTTCAGTTCTCTGTAAAAGGGCCCAAACTAGTACAAAAAAAGAATGTAAAGACCATTTCAGATGGTGCAAAAGAATAGAGCTGGTAGGTGGGGATGAAGATGAAATGGAAATATTTAACATTCATTCCCGTTAGAACCTCTCTGCAAAGTGCAAGAAATCCTCAGACTTATTTTTTCAAAAAATTCAGGAGAGAATGGTCACACTTTTTATTTTCATCCAGACTTTTCAGAGTCCACTTTTTTTCCTTTTGTCTCTTTCTTTTCCTAATAATTTTAGAATTGATTAGTCTTCTTGCTCTTTTCTGCCAGCCTTGCTCTTCATTTCTATTGTGGAAAAGATCTTTGTGTGACGCAGGTAGTGCCCTGAGTGTTTGATCTTTGACCTCAACTCAGAGACTGTTTTATGTAGAAAAGCCCTGTGATTATTGCCATTAATTTCTTTAACCTACTTTTTCACCTTGAAGTGTAAAGGGTCAGAGCTAGGGCCTGGTTCTTATTGCAATCTTTAGATGAAACATATACTATGAAAAGAACTCTGTTTTTATTTCTTAAGAATTGTGGCTTTCAAGCCTTTGAATTCCATGAAGATAATTATTGGTTTGGTCACCTTTTTCTCTTATATTTGATGCTACTGAGTGGAATAAATCACCTATCTAACAAGGAGAGTTAATTGATAGTTGTAAGCCAAAGTGCATGCTCTCTGCTAATTCCCATATTATTTTTCTTAAACCTTCATGTGAACTATCGCTTCTCACACCATCTTATTGTTTTAACCCTTTCCCTTGTATCACTAGCTGAGGGTGACTACTTAATTTTGATTGTCCTAAAATGGACCGGGATTTAAAACCTTTATGTGCGCAAAACTGTGTGATTTGCAATAATCTGAGCCTATCCCAAAGCATGTAAAGGTAAGAGAGTGAGACATCAGAGAACTAAATATTTTCTTTGAGTTTTTTTCTCATTAAGGTCCTTAAAAGTGTCTCACCACCAATGTTGCAATAAGCAAAAAGTGGTGGTATTGATGTTGTTGTTATTACTCTTATTTTATACTCTACATTAATAAGTGGAACTAAAAGTGTTTCACAGAGGAAAAACACTTGTGCCAACTTTTGCAGATAATGGTTTATCATGATTGAAATCTTTTTAGGACTGTAGCTCCAGACAAAATGGCCTAAAGAAGTTTGGTAAATGCCATGAAAAATAAGATATGTGTAACAGAAAATGTGTTTGGATTGCTGGCTGCCACCTGCCATGTTGCTAATATTTAACTAAATAGTCATTACCTAATATTTTCATATTTTATCAAGCACCAGCCATAGAAAGGGTGGATGGTCAGCAGCAGCTTCACGCTACACAACATGGAAAATGCCCTATGCCTGGGCGTTATAATAACCATAATATTATTATAACAATTACATCATTTAATGTATGGGATTAGTCCTCCTGATAGAACCATTAGCCATCACTATACCCTGTAATAGGTGACTTCATCTTTGTTATGACATGATCTTTCCTACTGTTTATTGACTTTTCAATGCAACGGGGAGGGAACATTCCCAGCCCCCCAAACCTTTAAGAAGCTACTGTAAAGCTGTTGTTTTATTCTCAGCTGGAATGTTTAGAAACCCTCAGAGCTAAATACCTCAGTGTACTGCTTAAACACCAACAACAGCCTTATGGGGCCTTGCCTGACTTTAAACACATCTTTTTTTGTTGAGAATATTGCATTCTATCACAATTCTGTAGGCAAACCCTGGGCTCACATTAAATATACCAGGTCCATTGAAGCTTACTGAATTGGACTGAGTAGCTTTTTGTTTTATTCTGTCTTTACTTCACCCCCGGCTGAGACTGGACAGCCTTTCGTCTAGCGGAGTGTGCTGTAAAGCATCCCCAAAGAAGGGAAGGGGGTGCAGTGGATGGGGGAGGGGGGAGGCTAGTTTGTAAGGAAACCAAAAGGTGAGGCTTAGGCCCATAATTAGTCTTGATCCTTAGAGTGTAAAATATTTTAACACCAGGTTTCTGATTGCAGCACTGCAAAGTGGATTTGGGAATGCAGAAAAGTAATTAGGTCTGTGCATTCAAGTGTGGAGAGCATTTAAAAGTGAATGGGTGGTTACTACATTCTTGGCAGGCTGGTTTTTATCTTTTCATGCTGCTGTTGTTAGAGATGATGGGTTTATTGCAGTTTTAGCACTTTGGAGGTGGCTGTGTTTTTCTTAACTGAGCCTTTCACTTTCTGTCTCTTAGAGGAATACTTGCAGCAGAAAGAAAAGTGAAGAAAATGTGAAATCACAAAAATAACATTGCCTGAAATCCCCCAAAATATTGTTCGTGGGAGCAGAATAAGCAAGAATAAACCACAGCCCTGCAACAGGCCACCTGCAAAGAATCCGGGTTTAATTAATGACTCATTCTGTACAGAACCAGCTGGAGGCAATGGTCACCCCAAGGAGAAGAAAAACAAAACATTTGATTCTCTGGCAGGGTGTGTTCACATCATCATCTGTACAAACCACCAGGCAGACAGGGCTGGAACCATCAACCTCCTTATAACTCCTGACTGTTTTTCCAATGTGGATAAAGCCAGCCTGCAAATGGCGTGATAGCATCTAGGAATTAACAAACATTCAGATACATACATGTCACAATACTTAATAATTCATATTATTATTATATATTATTACTCTTAATAAAATTATTACATATATATACACTTCAAATAACAATATAGAAATTTCCTTGCAAATGCATCATTTTTACAGGTCTGGCTGTTGAATTTGCCATTCAAAAACTCACTGTTGCTGACCTGAAATCATAGAAATTTTGTGTTAAAAAAAGTTCTAAAAATGAGAAAGGAACCAATACATTTCCAAAGGAAAAGTAACTTCTGTATCTCTCTCTGTTCTAACTGCAGACTGTTGCACTAAAAAACTGTGGCAGAAATATGAGGAAATACTTGTCCATAGAAAAATACAAGAAAGTCACTTTTTAGTTCAGAGAAATCATTTAAAACATTGGGAAGGATCTGTTGAGGTATAAGGAGAAGAACACATGGGAAGTTTACAACAGAAATTCAATAAACAGATAACCTTGGGGTACCATAATCGTATTTTTATCATGTTATCCCTTTTAACTAATTTTGTTCTCTTTGTCAGGGACTCAGCTGGGTTTTGAAAGACATTTTAGCATTATTTTCTTCCTTCCTTCCTTCCTTTCTTTCTTTCTTTCCTTCTTTCTTTCTTTCCTTCTCTCTTTTTTCTTTCTTTCTTCTTTCTTTCTTTCTTTCTTCTTTCTCTCTTTCTTTCTTTCTCTTTCACCAATTTTTAACTGATCTACTGTTTTTCTTCTATTCACAGAACCTTTCTTTGGGTCCAGTAGATATTTATTCATATTAAAGTTTGTTTCATTTCATTTCCAGATAGACTTTTAAAGAGGACTTTGTATATTTTTCTTCTCTTTGGTCCAATGTCTGGGAAATGCCTTATTTTAGTTGGCCTTTGCTGGTAGGCACTATTTGTTTCAAAGGTCTCACAATGTCATGGTTTGAGAGCATCAAAATCCAATTCCCTAGTCCAAACCCCCTCCCACATCTCAGCCCAGTGTGAGATGGTTTTCCAGACACCACAGGAGACTCAAATGGGGGAAAGGGAATATATTACAATGACTGTACAAATAAATACTACAATACATTATATACAATCTTAATTATCTCTACCATGACATAAAAGTATTTACAATGGATCAAATCTCTTCTCCCCTCCAAATAAAAGTCCAGGAGGGAAGAAGGAAAAGATCCCTTTCTACTCTCAGAGCAGCAGTCTCTAAGGCAGCAGGCATCTATCCTCTCTTCTGATGCAGCAGCTGTAACTGGATCTCTGCCAGTACACACGAGGGGGTATCCAAGCCCCTCAGCCCGTCATCTTCAAGCGAGGGTCTTCTCTTCCGTGGGCTGCGTTCACCCAGACAACGGTCATTTCACCACGGTCATACCACAAAGCTCAGGGGTCTTCGTGACGGTCCGTATCTTCAGGGGATTCAAGCCCCCTTTGCAGCGCTCTGTGTTCTGTCTCAGGCAGCGGGGGGGGCCAAGGTCACCCCCTCCGCATTCCTTCTGAGCTTTACAGCTCCTTTCTGCAGTGCTGTAGCACTTCAAGACTCTTTCAAGTAAGAGTTCATCCTCCTCCTTCTTTCTCGGAGGTCTCAGAGGGGTATGGGGTTTTATTTCACTTCTTACCCTTACTTCCTCTCTCTCTCTGTAGAGCCTAATTCTCTCTCTGCTGCTGGCTCTCTCTCGGCTCTCCTTACAGGAGTTCTCTCTGTGTTGCTGCATGCCTGTCGTTGTTGCTTGGTCTTATCTCTTCTGGCTCTCTGCCACCGTTTCTTCGGTCAGTGCAGTTCTGCCGCTGCTGCTGCTGCTGCTGCTCACAGTGAAGAAACATCCCCCAGCTCTTAGCTACAGATACTTAGCCCAGTCTTACACTGTTCCAAGTCTCTGTAGCCCCCTGCAAGGCCCCAAGGGGCTCCGAGCCCCTTCCTCGTGGCTTTCACAACATGGCTACCTCTTCAACAATAACAACTACAACTACCTTCTCTTTCGTTCTGCTCGTGATATGTTTATATTTTGCAGAAGCGCTCATTGGGTAAAACTTCAAGGGTTACCACCCCCTGGGGTTTTACCATTTTATAACTTCAGGGGGAAAACTGTTTCCCACCACCACATTCATGTATGTGAATGCAGGGTGAAAAGGCTTCAGCTCTTGCAGGATGTTCCTGCTGCCACTTGTGTCTGTGATGAGAGATAAAACAACATTCTTTTAAACATGGCCTAAACACTCATCTGTAACTGAGGAAGATAATACCTCTGTGTGATTTTGAGTTTCCACTAGTTTTATTGGATAGGTTTTAGCTTTATAAAATCAATGTAAGTTTCAAAGAATTTAACATCAATTTACTAACTGTAGGAGTCAAACTATAGACACAAGATTGTCCTATGTTCTGGAGAATGGGATGAGAGACAGTGATTTTGGTCCTTTTGAAGTCAACGTCACTAGTAAGGAGAGCTCAGTTCATGCAGATTTAAGACCCCAGTAAGACACTAGCCAAACATTTGCTGGATGATGTTGGAAAATTATTTTTCTGATTCCTTTGAGATGTATGTATCTGAAGGTATTCTGCATTTTCTGCTCTTGATTGCACATCTAAATCCTTTATGTAACTTCTGCATTGCAAATATTAATTCCAGAAACACCAAGCCTTATGAAACAGGTTCCAGGAATGATACTGAAGTGCTGATGAAATAATGATGACATAACACTTCCAGTTCTGAAACACCAGGTTTTGATATGCCAGGTTTGGAGAGGTGAAAGAGATATGCAGAAATGACAGTAAAATGTGCGGAGATCTAGCAGTATTATACCAATTCCTGTGAATTAATAAAGCTCAGGAAGCATATGCCAGGCAGTCATGGAGGTCAAGTGTTTGTACTCAGAGCCAGGGTACCTGCACGCAGAAAAGAGTCCCTGCCTGCCCTTAAAACATCTCTTTGCTCTTTTGAAGCTCAGTGTTACATACATTGGCCACATTTCAACCTCTCCTGCATAGAAAAAGAACATGTGTATTTGTTTGATCACACCTAAGTCGGAGCGTCCAGCATCCAGCGTCCAGCGTCCAGCCTCAGTATTTGCTCACCACATTTGTCCCTCTCTCAAACCTGCCTGTGTCAGAAAGTTGTCCTCAACTCCTGTGACTCGGGGATCTGATGATGTCAGAGCTGTAATTTGTCCCCGCTTCTTCAAAATCACAGCCAGGCAAAAACACTGTGCTGCAGCTGACACCTTGGTAAACAAACTTGTCTACTTACAGTGCACCAAGGAATATGAAAAAAATGATGAAAAAGTGACGAGTTTTGGTGTGCTGTTGTTAATTACTAATACTGGTTCTGATGTTCCTTCTGCTGCTGTTGCTATTTGGACTCCCAGATACTCAGACACCTCTGAATTTCACCTGGCTTTCCATACTTGACAGGACATCATTCGCATTAAGATAAACAAAACCCATTTTGCAATGGCAGTTCTCAAAACTTTAGTTCATTTATATATGGAGCAACACAACAGGCATGCTAAGATCTGCATTTCGTGATCGTGTGGTGGTGACCTGTGTGTCAACCGAGATGATCTTCTTCACAACTCTAGGAACAGGTTTGTAGGCTCCTTGCAACGAGGTTAAAAATGGAAAGAATCAAAGACATGCATGCAAGCAGGCTGAGAATCTGAGCCCATCAAAGGGTAATAACCCAGGAGCAAAGAAACTGGAAAAGTTGACGGTGATGCAGGGGTAAATGACCATCTATTTCTTACACTGATCAACGTGATGTAGCATGTGTGAAAACTTGCTTGATGCTCTCCAACAGGCTGTTGGTAAAACCTAGGATCATGTCAGCGTTTCCATCCCATGACAGCTCACACCTCCAGAGGCCACAAAAGCCCAGTAGAAATAGGTGAGAAGGAGGTTAAGGCACTTCAGCAACGCTGAAAGCCAATTCCCTTGACTGACTGATAATCTGTTGTTATTGGTGGTTGAGTTTGGTATCAGGAAAGAAAAAAGGAATTAAGATGGACAGTTTGCTAAAATGGTAAGAATGAAAAAAGACAGCAAAGGAATGGTGTGCATTTAAAGCCTTTTGAGGAGAGCATGCCTTACCTCTCACTGGAGGTACTGCATCGCTACTTTGTTCCAATGTTGTAGAATGAAGGTGCACATGCTTGACAAGGCAGTGCCCTGGGGGTTCCCACTCAGGTCTCACACACTTTTGTGTACTAACAAATAAAAAACAGGGTAACTCACCAAAGCACATCAGAGATTGCTTCTTCAGAGCTCCCCATAAGTGGTGTACTAGAGTGCACTCAGGTCACCTTGGGTACACAGGACAGATCAAAGTCCTCCTCAGTGACACTGGCTGTGGATGCAGATGTCCCAAACACAAAATTTCTTATTTTTGCAAGGTTCTGAACCCAAATGTAGAGTCTGATTTCACATCAGCCAGAGCACTGCTAATATTGGAAGAATCAAGCAGTATGTATTTTGTATTTTACAGGTGCAGCCTGTTTGATGTTTTTTAAGGAACTGTATGATTTGTATTGTATACAGCAAGCTGTAGAGTAGCTGAAATAGTTTATGTTTCTTTTGACTTCAAAATTTAAAAATTGTCTCATAAACAAAACCTAAGGTGGTCTGAACACTTTCAGACTCTTTTCAGTACCAACCGTGTAGTCCAAGACTCAGCAATTCAGTACATTGCACAACAATCGGTGAAGTATGAATTGGATATTGCCCCCAAAGGTGAAAACTGGCAAGGCAGCTGGGTTTGATGGAATTCCACCTGAAGTCTTGAAACATGGGGGCCAAGCACTCCGTGCTAAACCCAACAGTTTGTGGTGCACTGTTGGGAACTAGGCAAACTACCATCAGACCTTTGTGATGCAGTCATCATCACTTTTTCTAAGAAGAAAGGAGATAAATCAGACTGTTCAAATTACCGTGGTATTGCTCTGTTCTCCATTGCTGGCAAAATCCTGGCAAGAATACTTTTGAACAGACTAATTCCCACTATAGCAGAAGGAATTCTACCTGAAAGCCAATGTGGTTTCAGAGCCAACAGGAGTACCACAGACATGGTATTTGTTCTCAGACAACTGCAAGAGAAGTGTAGGGAACAGAACAAAGGTCTCTATGTAACCTTTGCTGACCTCACCAAGGCTTTTGATACTGTGAGCAGAAAAGGTCTATGGCAGATTTTGGAACATTTAGGATGTCCTCCCAAGTTCCTTAAAATGATCATCTCACTCCATGAGGATCAGCATGGCCGAGTCAGATACGGCAGTGCACTTTCTGAGCCCTTTCTAATAACTAATGGTGTGAAACAAGGCTGTGTTCTTGCTCCAACCCTATTCACAGTCTCTTTCAGCATGATGCTCCAAAGGGCCACAGCAGACCTTGATGATGAAGATGGTATCTATATTTGATGGAAGCCTATTCAACCTAAGGTGACTGAAGGCCCACACCAAGACCTTAAATCACCTTGTCCAGGAGCTGCTTTATGCTGATGACGCCGCCCTTGTTGCCCACACAGAAGCAGCTCTGCAGCGTTTAACATCCTGCTTTGCAGACGCTGCTGAGCTCTTTGGACTGGAAGTCAGTTTAAAGAAGACAGAAGTTCTCTATCAACCTGCACCTCAGGAAGTCTTCCATCATCCCCACATCACCATTGGCCAATCAGAGCTCAAATCAGTCCAGCAGTTTAATTACCTGGGAAGCATCATCTCCTCAGATGGTAAGATTGACGGACAGAGAGACAACAGGTTAGCAAAGGCATATAGTGCCTTCAGAAAGCTTCATAAAAGAGTCTGGTGAAATAAACACTTGAAGAAAAGTACAAAGGTCAGTGTTTACAGAGCCATAGTGCTGTTTACTCTTTTATATGGGTCAGAATCATGGGTCATTTACTACCACCACCTGCAACTCCTAGAATGCTTCCACCAGCACTGCCTCCATACAATCCTAAATATCCACTGGTCAGATTATGTGACCAATACATCTGTTCTAGAACAAGCAGCAGTCACAAGCATTGAGGCCATGTTGCTGAGAACACAGCTGCGCTGGGCAGGGCACGTCTCCAGGATGAAGGACCACCGCCTCCCTAAGATCTTGCTTTATGGTGAACTTGCCACCGGCTACTGCAAGAGAGGAGCCCCGAAGAAAAGGTACAAGGACTCCCTGAAACAACATCTCAGCCTTGGCCATATTGATCATCATAACTGGTCTACTCTGGCCTCCAGTAGGGAGGTCTGGAGACACACCATCTATAACGCTGCTGTCTCCTTTGAGAACGCACGCAGGATCACTCTTGAGGAGAAAAGACAATGTAGAAAGAATCGTGTCTTGCAGAATATACCACCTAAGGAGTCTTTCTGTTGTGCCTTTTGCAACTGGACGTGTCTATCTCGTGTTGGCCTTTTTCACCACCAGCGCGCTTGTAACAAACGTGGGTAGAGCCCTTCCCAAATCTTCATTCACGGAGCCCAGCCATGAGACATTGCATTTGTAATGGGATCAAAACAGAGACAGAACCTCCAAGAAGTTGAGTTTCCTTGCTATCTAGGTGGGAATCCTAAAAATTATTATTACTTCTTTGTGCGACCTCATAGATTTGTCTGATACTATCATAGTCATGACAGATTGGTTACCCTTGCGAATTCTGTTATAGCATCAATTGAATATTTCCTGCAAAATTATCATCATGAGGAAATAGTAACCCAAAAATCTGAAAATAAAAAATAATCTCTTTCCAGTCTTGCTTTTAGCTATTTCTTTAGCCTGACAGTTGAAAGAAAATCAAGTTTCATTGGTGACTGTCATTAGCCTAGGATGGCTAGATTGCAGTTTTGTGACAAGTTTCAGAGAGGTCCCCCAGAAAACTTCTATTTTCACTAAGAAGCAGAACCTGAAAAAAATATCTTCTCACTCTTTTTATTTTCTATCATTGCTCAGCAACTCTCGGAATCCCATGAGAATTCCTCTGGTTTCATCTGTCAAAATCTCAGGAATCTGCTTTTCTTTGTCTTTTTTGACTTCTTCACATATAGGGTGCTATATAAGTGTAAAGCATAATTATTTCCTTAAGAAGCATGAACAGAAGATCCAGAAGACTGACTCTCTTAGAGCCTTTCACAAGGGTTTGGTGAGGATGAATTAAGTGTGCTTTTTTTCATCTCTAAAAGAAAACAACCACACAAATAAGGAAATAATTCCCACACCACCTTGCCTTCCCAGACAATCCTAATTGTGAAATAATTTAAAACCAACAGCTCCTGTGATTTAAGCAAATCCAGATCTAGGAATTTTTTTTTTAAAAAGGGGGGAAAGAAAAAAAAACACCCAAAATTGCAGATCTGGGAATTACCAGTAGCATCAAAGGTAAATTCTAAATTCAGTTTTCATGCCAACAGTCAAACAACACAACTCACTGTTGGAAGTCTAGAAGCCAGGACTAATTGCTGGCTGGAGGATACGCTGGGACCCTGATACTGAAACTGCAGCATCAAATCAATGACATCTGGGACCTGGCATACTCCTGAGAACATCCTTGATCTTGGAACATCCAAAACCACATTCATAAACCACACCAAAATCACTGCCTCTTGAACATACCTGAAACCACAAAAGTTTTATGACCCTTTTGTTCGCTTTTTTGAATTAGAGAATAATCCTGAAACTGGATAATGGACTAATTTCTTTGCTGAAAAGAGGCATGGGATTGCACCAGCAAAGTGAAAGCTGTATTTCCTCTGCATGCATCAATGGTGATCAAATTAGCAGTCTATGTGTTGCAGGGGAATGAGTGGGCAGACTCTATGTTATCTGAAAAAAACAACACAAAAGTCACCTGACTGACCACCAGTGTGCTAACTAACCTTAAACTTCATGTGTATTATTCTTTCCCTTCTTTGTAAGTTTCACTTATACAGTTTCTATTTTTATTGGATCAAAAATAGCACAATGTGGTGGCACACCACTAAACATTGTGGTTTTTTAGTTTTCAAAATTTCTTGAATCATACTCTGTTTTAATTGCCAGTGGATAAGTCATGGCTAAGAATTAATTGCTTCGTATTTTTGCTGAGCAGGAACAGAGTGCTCAGGATCAAATTCATCAGCATAAAGACTTTTATTAGCCACCTTTTTTTAATCATGTCTTTGACAGTTTGGTGTTAAAATCTTTAAGAGATGTGTGGAAAGCCTGGGATTGATAAAGTACACCTAAAGCGAACCAGTTTATTTGCTTTAATTGTTATTGCCCTTGTCACAAGTTAACTGTGAAATATTAAAACAGTATAGTAAGTTCCAGTAAATGCCAACATCAAAGAAATCCTAGACCATGATTGAAAGGAGGTACTTTCCTTGCGTGATTTTTGCTTTGCAAACAGCAGAAAGAAGAAAACTTCTTGAGAATGCTGGCAATCCCTATCACTCAGAGCAGCCATCAGGATTCTCCAGTTTAAACTGGAACAAGACCAGCACTAAATAAAGAAAGCAGCAAAGGTGGTTTACAGCTATCTCATTCCCACTCTCGAACCTCTCTGGATTCCAGTCGGTTGCAGCCTGTCACTGGTTTTGATCTTATTTCTTGTGCCTCTGCTTTTTAAACTAATTTGCAGCCCATTGACAGGGAATTTTGAGGAGTATAAAGCCCCTTTCCTGACTTTTTTTTTTTTAGTTAGTCCTTCATTTTTTGTGCAATGTTACCAGGTATGGAGAATATTACCAACTCGGGTGCTGCCAGGTGCAGGATAACTTCTGCACCACTAACAAAGTATGCAACAGGAGAAATTACCTGCGGTGAAATCAAGAGCATTCTGACTTTCTGATAGTCACACACCCACATGCATCACACCCTCAAAACTCCTTTTACCAGCTTGTACAATACTACACTGTACAAGAACTGAGCCTATGTGATGGCTTCCGTAACTAGAAACAAGAGTTAAATGCAGGATGGTGATATCTAGTCTTGACTTCACTTATTTATTTTCTATTATTGCGCAATCAGCCTTGAAGCTGCTCTTATGCATGGCAGCTCAGCAGCATTGGGCACAGTAGCAGCAGAACAATAACCATCCCTTCTCTTGTCAACTTTGTGGTCTGATCATAGCAGAGCTGTAAGTTGGATAAAAGTACTTGAAGTTAAGATGAGGAATGACCTCAAGTGTGCAATTACCTTTTAAATAGATGATAACTTGTTCTTCTAATGATAAAAGGTGATTTATTTGGATATTTTACATCAATTGAAAAATAAAGTTCTGTTATCTTTATACTTGATAGTTACAGGGCTGGAAATGACCTTTGCATGAACAATCTATTAGTTGCCAAAAATACTTGCTACTGAATGCAAAGAACAAACCACATTAAACTGTACATATCTATTCAAAGTAATTTGTACATTGAAAGGGTTTTCTGAGATTGAGAGAGCATTAGAGCTAAGCTGGAAAAAGATAACAGCTGTCCGTGTGGTAAACTCCCTATCCTATTCCCCATGTCTCTGTTTAACATCTTACCTGACACAGTTTACATAGCCATTTTTGCTGTTTAGTCCCATTTACAAGGACTGAGACATTATTTACAAGGGGAACCCCTAGGACTTTTTACTGGGACATATGCTCGTATAACTGGAGGCTCTTTGGTTCATCCCAATGGCAAGATCTGTGAACAAGCCTATGGTAAAGCTGGTATAAAATTGGAGATAAACAATCAGATTTAACCACTCCCTGTTTATTCCTAAAGCAAAAAAATTACATTTTCTAGATTCTGTCTTTTTTTTCCCTGTAATCTTTGCAAGTGATCTTTCTGTTCTCACTAAGCAAAGATTAAAAAATACAAGGTTATATGGGAAGTTGAGGTGAACCATATAGAGTCTTTAGTGTATATTGTGCCCTAGGTGTGTAATACAAAATTCTTTGCAGAGCAAGCACTTCAGATTTGGATTTCAGTGTGAAGGCTGCTTATTTAAAGCTTGGGAATACAGCAACATGTTAGCCTAAGGTTTAAAGAACTGCCACAACCCATCAGCAGATGGAGATTTGGCCTTTGGTGAAAGATTGATTTGTAAATAACTTATTCTTCTATTATTATTTTTTTAACTGTTTCTGTGACTTTTCTGTACTTTTCCAGAGGGAACAATCAGTTAGACTTCCCATTTTTTAAGAAGCCTCCATCAGGACATTTACTGACAGTAAACACCATGTATTTCAGATTTGAAAAAGCATTGAAAATGCCATTCAGATTCCTGAGGCATTGGGTGACCCAATCTCTTAATCCATTTTGGAGGACTGTACTCAACTGACAGCCATTTATTTTATGTATTCTCTCTGCTAGATTTACTTTTATGTGGGATTTTTTGTTCAGATCCCCTGTCTTACTCTGACAGAAGGCAGGAAAGTTTTGATCAGTGCAAAATCAGGACATATTGAATCCTTTCACATTTGAAAAATGGTGTCTTTGCTTAAATAGAACCTATTCACATCTGGCATAGATTTTACTGGACCTTTGGTCTGCAGCACCTCTATCCCTGACAGTCAGAGGAATATACATCTGCCAGTCCCATTAAAACACCAGACTCTTGCAGCCTTTCCTACTACTGGCCTGCACAATGTTTTAGGACCAAACAACTGCAATAATTCTTGCTTGTATTTAATATGAGAATAAATAAATAAATGTAAATTATCAGGAAAATGTTTCTTAATTATTATCAGCAATTTCATATAATAGTTTTACCTGATGACAGACTTAAGTTCTTGTACAGTATACAATACATGCTTTATTGAATGTTTATTAAAAGCAGCTATAGGAACCTTTCTGTTACTTATGCTATAGAGGGCAACAGAACATAAGTATTAACAGAAAGCAAGCTTATTTTTAAATGTGGTGTTGAAATAGCTAATTTGGTTTACTGCAATGTTGTCACCCTGAAATACCTCTGCAAATCCTGTGCCAGATTTGCCAACATAAGGGATATTATTTGGGATTTATATTGGCATTACTGAGGTGATATTTAGCCAGAGGTGTGTATTAATCAGGTAGTTTGCTATAATTTAATGTAAAGAAAATCCATGGGTGTGGTCAGCAGTTCAGTTCCAGAGGCTGCACCAAGAAAAGTCTTACCAGCATTCAGCATCAGTAGGAAGAAAAACATCAACCTGTGAGAAAGAAATGAGTATTCTGAAAGGCAGAAAAGGGATTTCTAAAGCAAACAGAGGATTTTCTGTTTTTTCTGTCCTTTTCTGCTTGTAAATTGGATCCCCCTCACAAGACACCAAAGGATTGCCTATCATTATATTCAAGAAGCTCCTGTTAATTTTGGCAGAGGCAATATACATTGAGGAAGTGAAGCTTAGATCCCTACATGAGGTAATTGGCATGAAGGGCTTATTACCTGCTTGTTGTCAACCATTCCTCCCTCAGCCACAGCTATTTTACACAGTATTTACTGCTCTGTAAGCAGCTTACCTGCATAGGCAACTCTGATAGTTACATATGCATATGAAAAAAGTAGATAGATGGGAATTATGGTATAAGCTTTGTCATAAAGCTTTGTTCTGTGGTCAATGCACAGTGAAAACTGTTAAAGTTATCTATTTCCAGATGGGAAAGTTATTTATTTCCACATGGGATGTTTATAGAAGTAATACCAATCTTTTCCATGACTTCTAGACACCACTTTGTCTTTACCAAGCTTCAGAAGCCCCTGTAAAATTGAAATTAAACCATCATTTCCTATACTTTTGTTACATTCAACAAAGGCTGACAGATTAAAGCATCAAACAGTTTTAATCTGTCTTGATTAGTAGCCATGAATATGAGTAGGTCTGGTCTGGCAGCTGGGAGAAAGCTGAGAACATTCACTGTGAGTGTGCTTCTCCAGTAGATTTTGACTGCAAGCAAAGTGTCTAATTGCCACAGTTCACTCAGAAAATGAGGGACTTCACACTCTGAGGGTTCAGGTGCGAAATGGTCAAGGAACTTTATTATACTGAACTGATGACTTGAACCAAACTGAACTGAACTCAAACATGGCTCCCGCCCTTACATAGGATGAGTAGAGAACTAACTAGGAAAAGGGGTGTAACAAAAGAGGAGCATGCAAATTAATGGGATGGCAAAACCATATAGGGAAAAGTGCTGCACTGCACCAAAAATCAACAAATAGAAGGACAGGGTCCAGGGCCACAAGGAATAAAGGAATATACTGGAAAACTGGGGTACAAAATAAGGGGAATTATACCTTAAATAAGGAAAACACAGCACTAAACCCAAAATACATTGTAAAAGTGTCCATAAAGGTCCATGTTTGCTTCCAAACAGCATTCTTTTTCGGGAGTAGTGTTAGGCTCGATGTTTTCTTCATTTTCCACCTCCAGTATCTAATCACATCCACACCTGAGGTCCTACCTGAACAACTGTGCCAAATCTGCCAATGCATTTGGAAAAAAACCCACACAAAAGCCCACAGTTAATGTTCATGAAAGGTGTCATCTTTCGTAGCTCTGATGGTTGATATCATCCAGGTGACATGGAAGATCCATGGCAGGTCAACATTACCCAGTTTTGTACAAATGCAATTCTAGCCTTCTCCTAAATTGCATTTAAATACTAACTTAGTTGCTGGGAGAAAGTCCCTTGTCTTCTTCTGTAACCATTCTCTGTGAAAACATCTCTGAACTTTTTCTGGGATGTTTCTGCATTGAGGTATTCAGATCTTGCTTATTTTCCCATTTTGACTTTTGACATTGCTATTGCAGATTTGAGTAAATAAATCTCTACCCAGTTGTGGTGTTCAAATGATACACAGTCACTTATACATGTATGCTCCTGTAGTCGTCATTGTGAAGTAAGAAAGTTTTCTACTCTTGCCTTCGACATGGAAAAATTAAACTCTGAGGAGCTAAAATATTTGCCCCATTTTAATAACAAAGGTTGTAGCATTTCCAGGAACTGAATCCAAGGAATGCTTCAGTATTTTAATCATTGGACTATCCTAACCATGACAGGTTAAAGGTGGAAGCTTGATCTGAATGCTGTGTAAACTGACAAAAATTACACATATCACATTAATTCACTAGTATGGTTTCCTGTTTATCTAAAAAAAGTTTTCAGTGAAGAAGCACTTACGTTTTATTATATCCTTTTTTATATTAAGACATCCATACTAAAATCTTCATCGGTCTCAATGCATAGTTATGGTGTAATTCCTAATTATCACTTTTATCATCAGCCATGTATTATATCTGTGATGATGGAATAGAATTATCTAATTCTGCAATACAAAACTATTAGAAAGTGACAGTGTGATCAAATAACAGCACAATGCCATGTACTGTTAGCATAGTGCAGTAGACCTAAGGTCAGGTTAATATCCATTATATTTGTTTGCTTAAGTATGTTGAAGTTAATTTAAATGAGGAGTTGATCACACTCTACTGGCAGTATGCAGTGCACAGGTGGTTGTGTCATCCTGCAAAGCAACTGAGACAGGAGCCTAAAGCATACGGTTGGACTTGAAGATCTTAAAGATCTTTTCCAACCTTAACAATTCTATGACTCTACGATATTCACAGAAGTGACCAGGGTAGAATAGATCCCAAGTTTTGGAATTGTTTTTAAAAATATAATCAAGAGCTGTATTTGAGGTGATATAGAGAATTGGGCATGGGAAAGATTATGGTGAAACACTCTTCTAGCTTTTGAAAATTAATCCTATAGCTTTGACTTCCACAACAGAACCACCAGTTTTGCAAGTCTTGTCCAGTATCTTCAGCCAACAAGTACAAAACAGATATTACAATAAGTTCCATTCTTCTACCTTCACACCTATAATAGCATTGTAGGAGAAAATATGGTTCAACCTTGTCCCAGGTCAGCCATTGCCTGCATTGAATACCAGTGATGAGATGCAGATGGTGCAAAGCAAGAAATAATAATCACTCCCCACCACCTATAAAGAAATAAAATAGTGTCCATCCTCTTTGTACTGTTGCAACAGTCGGCTGGAAAGGGTATCAAACCTAGAAAACAAGCTGTGCATTACTTATTTTCGTGTCTGTGTGAATATATTTCCTCTTTTCTGTAATGCAAGTAGCTGTAACATATCAGAGAGAGAAAAAGCTCTTACTGTCTATACAGTAGCACTGGAAAAGCACTCTGAGAATAAATTTTGTAAGCAACCAAATATTAATTTGATTTTTGAGAAATTTAAGCCAACTTTTGAAGATGTAATGTTTACCATAGTAGTTGTTTGACTGTATGCATCAGCATACAAAAGGGACATTAATAAATTTTCTAAAGTCCAGAGAGAAAAACAAATAGAATACAAAAGAAGTTCCAGAACTTGCCTGCAGTATGTTTTCTTAAATTGTGGGATAGCTCTGCTTTTGCACCTTGCACAGATGTTGAAGCCAAATGTCATGGGAATGACATCTGTGAAAAGGTACAAATGGGAAGGGGAACAGTAGCACTCAGGAACATCCCTGTTACAACAGCAGTTCAGACCCAGAGTCTTAGAACTATTCTCAGGTGGTCCGAAGTGTCAGATTTCTAAGTGCTACCATTTCTTCCAAGCTGACAATTCTGCTCAGTTTCCCATGATGCTTTAACTGGGCTGAAAGGGAGGAAGCTGTTTCATGTCATCAGAGCACAAACAGAGCCAGCCTGCCTCTGCCTGTGAAAGTCCATGTAGAAATACTTCATTAATAGAGGCTATTATAAGGCTTGAATGCAAGGCTTAATAGCCCTTCCAAAATGCTTGGTATCTTTAATTATACCCCTGACAGAGATATGCATATAAATGTCTAATCCTTTTTTAATCCTATTACTTTCTTGTCCTCCAAGAGCCTCTGTGATATGGAGTTTCACAGTTTTTATATATCTCATGTGAAAGATTTTTTTTAAATGGATCATTCTTTTTAATTTTCCACCTTTTTGGTGTTATTAAATGCCTTCTCATACTCAAGAAAGGTGGATCTGTGTGCTCCAGAGTATGTATTGCATTGTACATTTGCATAGTGTCTCTTCTCACGCCTCTCCTCTCTCACATAAACAGTTTCAACCATTTTCATTTAATATTTTAAAGCAAGATTGGTTTAAAAGTTACCCATGTATTTCTGAGTATTCGTTTTAGGATCTATATGAATATGACCCTACCACAAAGGCAACAAAATTTAATAACGAACTCCCACAGAGCAGCTGACACAGAGTAGGTGTACCCAGTGGCAAATCCACTTTATCTCAGGCACTTGCGCTGTCCAGATACTCTGTTACATAGGGGCCACACAGCCAGACAGCCAGGACATCTCCATCAGCAGTGAAGTTTGTTTTTCTGATAGGTCAGTTGCATCTTCTCTAAACAACCCCTGTGCAATCTGGATTTACTTTTATTGTATACAAGCTTCAACTTGGAGTAAATCCAGTCATTCTGATGTTTTTAATAAAATAGCAATAGACAGGGGCATTATATCTCACCGGAGACACCACAAAGTGTAACAGGGTAGAAATATTACCCCATTTTCTTTCTTCATGATTGCCATGAAGTTGTTGTCTTGTTATTTCCGGTCAAAAATATCTCTTTCTTTATTCATAATATGCTGCAGACAAACCTTTCAAGACTGTCCAGGCATTTTGTTTTTATAGCATCAGATTCTACATTGTCAGAGTCGATAAGTGAAAGCACATGTAATAATAATATTGTCTTCTACAAGGAAGTGGGGACAATGATGTTGTTTGAGAATAATAATTATTCACCATATGTGTAACTAATCAGAAGCTAATGTGACAAAATGTATTCTGAAGAGAAACAGAGATAAAATGAGAATGTCATTGTTCATGACTTCATTCAGAAATTTTGACCTCTTACATTCTTACTACTCTGTTTTATCTAACTTAATATTTCCTACTATAATGTTTTAATCTAATGTATGAAACTGAATAGCACAATACACTAGACAAAGATTCCTCAACCAAGTATATTTTTCTACTATTTCTGAATTACTTTGGAATTTTACTCTTATGCTTTGGTCTTTTTCAGAATTTCAGTACAATTTAGGAAGCTGCCATGAATTTAAAATTCTACTTATCATATTCTCCCAAGAAACAATTGTATTATGAATTATTAGTCAATTTTCAGACATATTCAAAATATATTATTGCCTGAGTACCACAATTTTTACGTGGGTGTAACGGGTATGCATATAATATGCTCACATTAAAAAAATTATCAAGTACACCACTTTTTATACCATCTTAAACTTTTGAATTAATGTGTGTGACTGAATTGGACATTCTCTCTGTTTATGTTTTATTGAATTGTACTTTAAATTACAGAATTAAATGTTCAAAGCAGAAAGCTTGTCAGTTGCAATATCACTGACTCAAATGCTGTAAGGATGAAGTAGCCCTGCTGTTATTTCTGTCGAAACCTTCTGGCTATACTTCACATTTGGTGCCTTTATTAGTTCCTCTATTTCTATTTTGCTAAATAAAATGTTGAAGCAACAGTGTACACTCTGAAATAGACTGTAAATGTAAGTAGTGAACTCAGGCAGAGGTTGAACATATGAAACAAAAGCTGCATGATTTGGCATTCTCCCCAATTTAGAAAATAAAAGCGGTGATAATTTCCAAAGAAATACATGGAAATGTATATCAAAACTAAACTACTACTGTTTTGGTAAGTGGACTGTAAAATTGATATGGAGCAAGGTAATGGAGTCTCAAAATAACATCCTATACCCAAAAGTCTCACAGGAGTTACAAGATGGTTTTTGAAGTTCTTTCTGGTTTTTGATAGGCCCCTGAGTCTTTCTACCTCCCAGAAATGCAATTGTAAGACATTTATGTCTCTGCTTAATGTTATTCTTAATATACATAGAGGCAGTACTATTCAGAATGAGAGAATATCTGCAGATATTATGTCAATACTGCATTATATTTTTCATAGGTTGGAAACTACTCTTTTAGCAAATGTTCTAAATAATTATGCTTCATTTGCAAAATAAAAATAGCATCTAACATTCATTTGCTATAATTTCTTTCAAGAAAAGAAGCTGTTATGTAGAAGTCAGTGAACAAAGAGCTTTGCAGATAAGCCAATTATTCTCTTACTTAGTTTTTAAGAGTATTTCTACAAGCCGTGAACTGCAGTTTAAAAACTATTGGTCTGCTTATGCCCAAATCTCACCAGCATATTACCTGACATTTACACCAAAATAACCACAGCACCATAGGATGCCTCTTCTTGGAGCTTCTTGTGTTTTGTGAGGTTTGGCACTGAAACGCTCTTTTCCAGGTAAATTTAGTACATGTAAGTAGGTAGTTTTGGTGGGCCTGGCTGCAGTAAGCTGTGGATTCTGCAAACAACTATGTTGCACAAGTTTCCCATAGCATAGCACCACTCAAAGTACATACACAGTAAGTTTACCTAATTGTGTATTCTCGTCTGTCTCATGACCCTCTAGTGCCCAGTCGTATACAGTATCCTTCTTTGAACTCAACAACAGTTTTGCTCAGTGACCTGCCTGGAAATGTAGAGGAAAAATGCTTTATCAATTAAATTCTTGCTTTTGAAATGTTTCCATCACTAAGAACTCCAGATGCAATGGCAGTTATGGTTCCTGCTTGCTAGTGCTAGCATTTGCTTTAACAAAAACCCAGTTTCTTTAGGTTCAGCTACATAAGCCATGAACCTGCTATGGCTACCAGCTGACAGTCTTCAAAAAGGCTGAAATTCTGATCTCCATAATTATTTTTCTAATTTAAGGTGATGTATTTGACTAAATTATAGGCAAAACTTGCAACATTTTAACTTCAGTACTTCATCCATGGTGATGAAAGCCTTTAATAATAAATGACATTGTTTACAAACTGCAAATGGATCTTTATTTTATACCAAAGAGAACCACTTGACTAATAGGTAAAATTTAACTCTGTAAGGTAGGTGAAACTTGAATTTTCAAAAACCCTTGTTTATGCTACACTTTTGAGCATTACTCATTGAGAGACATTCTTCCTTTAAAAAAAACAAAACAAAACAAAACCAAAACAAAACACACACACACCAAAAAAACAAATAAACCAACCAAAAAACAAACCAAAAACCCCTCCCCCCAAAAACTCCTCAAAAACACCAAACCAAACCAAACCAAACCAAAAAAAAAAAGAAAAAGGGGGAGTTATATTTGTTGGGAGAATTTTTCCCTTGGTCATTTGAAATACAGACCAAAGCACTCAAAACTTACAGCAGCACTTTTAAACCAGACCTACACTTGTTTTCTCAGCACTAACAAATAGTTGTTTCTAGGAAGATCTAAAACAAAGGGGTAGCTTAAAAATATTCTCAAGCATGAGAGAGGGAAATGAATGCACTTAAAAAGAAATTAATCACAGAGCAAAAGGCCTGCCTACATTTTACAGTATAGGAAAGTTACTGGGACTCAGTTCTTATTCTACAAGCTGGCATAGCTATGACCCTGACTCCTTTATCTGAAGCTTTAGAAACTGAATGCATCTAGAGTGGAAGTGCCTTTCTGCTGGCCTGGTAAATTAGACACAACCCCCAAAAATATATTCAGGCGCATATTTAAATGCATGCAGAAACAGACAGATGGCTTTAACTTAGCCTACGATCAAAAAGCACAAAAGAAAGAGCCTCAAAAAAATTAATTTTTAAACAGTTTCTTCTACATCCTTATGCCTAGCCAATTCTTATTATATACCTTTTATATTCCACAGTCTTCAAATATTATTATAATTTTTTAATAATTGATTCTTAATTCTTACGCATCTGACATTTGTAATATCCTGAAAAATAATGACATAATTGTGGCCTGGAAGCAAAGACAATCTCTAAAAAATATTTTACCCTAAACTTTTTAACTATAACTTATTCAAATGAGAGTGTTTTATTCACAGCTGAAGACATTTTATGGTAGCACATAATTATTTTTACTTAAAACATCCCTTTATATTCGCATGACAATCTTCTGGCTCTTATGCCATGAAGAAGGACCATAACATCAGCATTTAGTGGCTGTGCTTTGTCTTCTTTTATACATTTCACCTTTAAATATTTATTTGACAGCCTACTTGAATTCAAATATACCTGCAGTAGGGGAAAACAGTGTGCCATTTAGCTCAAGCCAGACATGAATTGTGGAAAATTTACATCAGCAGATTGACATAATTTATGTTCCAAGTTTAACCTAGAGTCAAGAAATAGCAGGTATGAGTCATTCATGATTTGCCTGTGTGTGGTAATGCTCAGTGCAGAAGACACAATCCCAGAAGGTTTTCTCTTTTGATGTTGCTTTCTGACCTCATAGAGTGGGTGAAACTATATCCTTTATAAAATACAGTGATTCTGTAAACAATCCTGAGTGTATTTTATATGTGTCCAGTTGATGTTTGACAATCAGACTACATTTCCCTCCCTGTTTATAAACTGCTGAAAGAGCTTACACAATGGAAAATCTGTTGGAGAGGAGCACATCATCTTCTGTACAGTGTGCATATTTCCAGAAAGAAGGCAGCTTTCTGGCAAAACATTCTTGTTCCACTGTCCACTGTTTCTTCCATAAAGTTCCAAGGGGACATTCCTAGCAGAGCAGTGTTTTCAAGGAGGAAACTCCACGTGCAGGAAGGAATGGACTATTATAGTCCATACTAAATTCATTGTTTTCCTGGTGATATGGGCACCTCTTGGTATGTGAGGGTTTCCAAAACTATCTCTCCTTCTTACCCTGTCATTGCACATGTTCCTGTTAATGGTTGTAACAGTGTTTAAGAGGGAACGGTCAACACTCAATGTGAATTTTTAATCAATATCTACATTGTAGATATTGTTAGCAATTTTTTGTCATCTTTCTTTCATTTTTCCTCACCATGAATTGTTGATTGAGAAGTCAGCAATGACAGCTATTGCCAGGTGAGTTTGTATTTTCACCTCAATTATGGTGCACTTTTAATTTTTATTTCTATGTTCAGGAGTATCAAATACCCAATCTAGTGTCAAACTTTTGGAAGTATTTTTCAGAGTCTTTAAGGCTTTGGAAACTGGATGCATAAATATGAATTTAGGGAGCTGGTTTCGGCACACAATTTTGGGAAACTGGGGCAAGAGGTAGGGTATATGTTATGCTCACAGAGCACATGCTCAGCCAGCTCAAGAAGAAAAGGAGATGGGGAGCACTGAAATACATAAGAAATCAGAGGACAAAGATTATTCATGTACCTATAGACTTTTAAGTATAGCCTGTTCCTGTTTAAAAAAGAAGCATCATTTTCTTTTGGCTTTTGGCTTTTAGGTGGTTTTTTTTTGCCCCAGGTGTGTTTGTGAAAATCATAATGTGGGTAACATCGCTGCTGACACAATGCTGGCATCACTCTTTTGTGAGTTCTTCAGACCGAAAGGCACATTAACATTTCAGTATGCAGCATTCAGATTAGATCTGCAGAATTATTTCTCATTACAGTGAACTAACTGAAGTATTGCTTTGGAGTTTTGAAACCTCCAAACTCACAGGCTGCTCGCACACCCTGACCATTTGCTGCTCTAACTTTCATTTTGCACCATAAGCTGTGCTCACTTAAGTGCTGCCAAGGTTCTTTAAAGCTTTGAATGAAACTCTTTACAAAACAAACAAAAAATCCATTACCAGCAGCCACCAAACACTGTGGGTTTGACAAACAGCCAACCTGGAAAGCTGAAGGAGTTTCTCCAGCCTGAAGAGTGGCTCTTGCAAAGGTGCTGTTTACTTTAGCATCTGTGCATGCTACAACATCTACTTTTGGAAGTTGTGAATCAACTCAGTAGCTAATTAAAGTACAGCATCAATCCTGTGTGTTTTAGAAGGGATTTGTAAATCCAGCACTGTCAGCCCACTCAAGGTCTGAATTCATTATTATAATGATGTTTCAAGTTTTGTTGCCTGAGTCAGCTGCCTTGGCCCATCTGAGCTGCTGCTCAGTGCAGCTCTGGCTTAGAGCACTTACTACTGAAAGACAGCAGCAGTTGCTCTTATCTCAGTGTGCGCTACCAGCAGTCAACCACCACAGTCACTCCACTGAAAATTGAAGGGAGAAGCACTGTGATAGGAAAGTCAGAATAAATTTTATAAATATTTAAAGCTGAAATTACAAACCTTCACATACATATGCAGAACTGTAAGATATTGACTAAGTAGATTAATATTGGAAAGCGCCTTATAAAAGAAATCTTCGGTAACTTATGTCAAGATGCTATAGAAACCAACAGGGGTTAAAAACTTTTGTAAATTATTATTTAATAAGAAGGCTGTAGCCTTTCTGAGGAAAGTACTCTCTCCTCACAAGTGCACTCAATCTGCACAATAACACTGGCCTTCCCCCACAAAAGGTTGGTAATGGCTGGTATCAGGTGCTTTTTAGCAGTGGGAGCCACTGGTCTCCATTACATTTATAAATGCACATTTCTTTGTCAGTACCAGACTGGGTATGGAGTTGACATTTTCTCTCCTGCTCATTTAAATGTAGGTGCTTATCTGACATCTCTTGCAGCACTGCTGTCTAGTTCAGTTTGCAAACCCCTCAGTATTTCCGTATCATCTTACCACTGACCCTACAGAAAATGAGGCAGCCGTTTTGTCTTCAGGTACGTAACAGTGTAAACCCAAAGCTGGTCAGCTACACAGCCAAAATTGTCGTACAAGACTGCAGCACCAACCTGAATAATAACAGCGGTTAGAACCAGGGAAAGTCAATGTTGTTTAAACTGACTGCATGCAGTAAGTCCCTGGTCTGTCACTGTGTGAAACCAAATGGCAGTGGACTGAAGCAGAATAAAGATCTCACTTGCTGTATGCACAACATTAGTCTCCTTGAAGGTGGTAGGAGTAATGGAGTGAGTAAGGTGAACAGAATGTAGGACAAATATTTTGCTGTGAGTTACTTGCAAATAACATGCCATTAAAGGGGAATTTCACACCTCACTTACGAATATTGTAGCCAAGAAATAAGAAATACATTTGCCTTCAACAGAATCAGTTTTCCCAATTGCTGATTCAGCTGAATCTCCTCTAGAACAATATTTATATAGGCCCTACAGATGAAGAAATATCTTAGTCCGGGTGTATGAATTTCAATATATCTTTAATATCCAAGCTGGATGTCTTCACAAAGAAAACTATACTACTTTTGGTGGAATACATACGAACTTTAAGGAACCTAGAGATTTTCATGAGGAAGTGAAATGTTGGTAACACCTCTTTTAGTCCTTGAAAGATGGGTTGTATGCACAACAGATGTCTTTTCTGTAAAACATTATTCAAAGAAGCATTGTACAACTGTCCATCGTTTGATTGCCTCTAGCTATTATCATAGTAAACAGGCAAGAGGGCTGTGAAGCAACTCAAGCATGTATACACCATAAGTGTTAATGAAACCAAACCTTCCCTCTGCAACACAAAAAAATAAGCAGTTTTATCATATGATTTTAATAGAAAGTTATCCATTGTATTTGGGTTTTGGGCATGTTCAGTAAGACAATGACATGCCCACACTCTCACTTTTTTTCCATACATTTTTTAAGATGTCACCAAAAAAAATGATGTGTGTGTCAGAAAATGGTTTTATCCTCATCCCCCAGAGATAAAAAAATTTAACACTCCTTTAAGCACCAATGAAATCTGAAAGTGTAGGAAGAAGGATCCATTTGCTAATAGTATATTTTCCGTGTCAAAAGTTGCGTTAAAAAAAAAAAGAAGATATGTATGTATATATTCAGCAACACAAACTTTTGCAGATTTTTGTTACTCTGCAGTGTATTGAAATATTAACAGAATTTGCCTCTGTCATTATTTCCTGTTAGAATGCTGTAAGGATGCTCACCTCCTGGTATATTTCAGTGAAAAACAGAAGAGTCTTCTCCTAGAAAGGAAAAAAATTCTGTTTAGTTCTGTTATCATCCTAAGGGAATCATGCATAATAACATTTATTTCTTCTGGGAGACTTTCTACATGCAAGAGGGTAGGGGTTCCACTGGACATTGATAGAGGGGCAGAGCAGAGTCCAAGCACAGTGTTTTATGCCACTTCCTACATTTTTTTTCCCTGTAGAGCAGCTATTACACAGCATAAAGTGTACAGATATGTACAAAGCTCTCTAGCTTACTTCCTGACACTCCTCTCTTCCATTCCAGTCTGTTTTGAAATTGTTTTGATAAAGCCCTATTTTTGCCTGCTTGCAATTTTTGCAATTTTCAGTACTTGAGACAACACAATAGAAAATTAAATCCTACCAGTTTCATCTACAGATCAGGTACACTATTATAATTTTTCTCCCAATATTTTAATATTGACCTGGAATGTGTATTTCTGTGCAAGATTTGTCTTCCTCTAATACTTAAATGAACTTCTGTGTTTTTGAATCTTTATGTCAAATGTGAGGGATTTAAAGTCCTTTGCTGATTCATTGAGTACAGGTCCCTGGAACCAGTAGTATTCAGCAGCTTTTCTTGATAAGTGGCAATTTCCAACACTGAACAATTTGTGATATAATTCTGGGATGAAAGCAACCTCTACTGCCCAAGTTAACGTAAAATTTTGACTGATGACGCTTATTAAAAAGTAGACTGTCTGGGACTTAACTATATAATGTCCATCTTTCCTCTTCCTGTTCGCTGTTAACTGTAATATGTTGAACTGTAAGGTTAATGGGGTTTTTTAGGTCTGTTTTGAGCCTTTTGTAGTTTGTCCCATATTTATGCTAACCTTTTTCCCTAATTATCTGTAAATTATTATTCTTGGCAAGGCCTCTCTTTTCAATTGTGAACTGTTTACCTTCCACACAGGCTTTACTTCCTCCTTATCTGTGCTGGCTTGTTGATACATCCTACTCCAGTAACTCTTTTCCTCTCCATGTACTGTATACAAACCTTCTTCTCATCACCAGCCATATCCTCACCTTCTCAGTTCGCTTCTCTGTCTTTGTCACTTTTTCTGGATAACAAGCCATTTCCTCTCTCATTTCATCCCACAGAAGACGTATTTGGTCCCATTCCCAAAAAATCTCTGGCATTAAATAATGCCCATTCCTGTCTTTCCAATGAGTGGGCTTCCAGATGTGTTTCATGTGGCCAGCAATTTGGGGGCAGGTCTGGCTCAGTAAATCATGTTCATTGCTCAGTTGGCATTCCTGCCTTCCCAGGGCAGAGGGGCTAGGGCTGGTCCCCTCTGGCAACAGGCTCTCCTACTCATGTCTTTAAATCAATTGCAAGAAGTCTGTTGTATGAAACAAGGGCTTCATGTTTTTTATTGAAAATGAAAAGGATACTAAACTGGGAAGGAAAGTGCTGAGTAAGCTATACTTACACTGCTAAAATATATTTCTCAATTTATGGAGTGGTAAATGCATTATCCAATTACCTTCATATACTTAACAAAGTTACAGGTCACTTGGAAATAAGTTCAACAATTCTGGACAAAATCAAGAAAGATCTCTGAAGTGGAGAATTCCTCATAGAGCTAATGGATACTGTCTTTGAAAGTGTATAGCTTTGAAAGAAATTGTGTTTACTCTGCTTTGTATTGTTTTAGGCAGTTCTATTTTTGGCTTCAATTTGAACAACCAAAAAAAATTTATAATTTCCTAGAAAGGAATAAAAGAATGAACTCTTTGTCTGATTTCTAGTTGTGATTTGTGTTTAAATTACTGTCTCGCCAGAAGCATTTAATTTCTTCTCTATTGATTTATATCTGTTAATTTACTTAGTAATACTTAATGACAGTGACTAGGCAATTAAGCAAATAAATATAGCAAAGACTTTACACAGCCCAAAATGCATCTTTACCTTGACTGAAATGTTGCACCGTTAAGCTGTTTTGATCTTCACCTTCAGGATGCCAACAGCTGAAAACCTGAGTGTACGAATCAATTATCATCAAGTAGACTTTCCTATGAACTTCCAATGCAGCAGTGACTGCATCATAGCTATGTGTGTGTAGATAAAATACAGGGTGATTTGAGTTATTTCGTTCCCAGCAGAGAAAGGGAACTCTTCAGTTGCCTATTTACTGCTGGGTAAAGATGGCAATCCAGTAGGATACCACCATGGATCCAGCTAGCACCCAGCAGCCTTTGTGGAATACAATGCCCCTAAATGAAGTGTTTTTGAGTAATAACACAGTTTGAAATGCAGAAATTAAAAAAAAAATGTTCTTTAGGAGTTTGAGACAGTTTTATTATGCTAAGGGACTGAAGGTTTTATGAGAAGAGTTGTAGTACTTCCATCATATGGCCAGTGGGCTCTACCCTCCAAGTAGATAGGCACTGAATGAATTAATATTTCCTGGAATGAGACTTGGTCCCCAAATACCTTCAGAAGATGGTTGTTTTAACTGAAACAACAAGTTTCAGATATCCCAATTAACAAGAGACCTGAGGTTAAAGCTCATTTATCAAATCTTACAATATTTAAGTCTAAGCTGCAAACAACTCATTTTCATAGACAGAGTAGAAGCAAAGATCAGTCAGGGAGCCAGCTTTGATCCCAGGCTAACTCTGGTGACTTGCACCTTTGTAAAACCAGTGCAGCAGCAGGGTGCATGAGAGTCAGAGCCCATACTTCAATCGAACTTTTTTTTTTTGAAAGAAGAGAAATGACACATAGGAATTACATGAGTTTTGATGAGTGATGAGTTCTTGCTTTACTGCCTCTTCTCTCACAAACGGCATGAATAGCCTGGTATAAAGTCCTATTTTCTCCCTTCAGTTTTGGAGAGATCCTTCCCATGCATAAACCTTAGAAGCAGCCTGAGAGCACTGAAACTTACCCTTTAGGTGGGTCAGATTTGAGCCCATACATTTCCCTGAGACTTTGCCAGGTGTAATGGCTAGTAATTGGACTAGACAGAACTTCAGCAGGTTTATATGGACCAGCTGATATATTCATGCTGGCTATGGGTTTAAATATTAAACTAGGAAATAGCTCTGATATGATTTGTAAAATATTATTAATTTTTTCCGTCTTTTTTCTGGCCTGAGAATTGCGCTGAGGACCCTTTATATCTGGATCTCCCATTAATTTTCATGTTCTTCCGACAGACCCAGACTCACAATCCTTGGCATATTCGCATGGCTTCAGTGAAGCTGGGTTTCACGAAGACTGTAAAATCAGTCTCTAAGAGCCTACTATATCCTACTATTTCTAGATAGGTTTTGCACTCTTTTCTTTTTGTTCATAAGCAGAGTTCTGTAAAACAAATTATTTAGCACTCCAAATACTAGAGTCACTTTTAAGCAGTATCTTGCCTTCAGATGTGTTTTCTTGGATGCTCAGTTGGTTACCTCAGCATATTTAGGAGGATTTAAGCTAACATTCTACCTAAACTACCAATTGAAAGGTAGTGATTTGCTTATACTCATCAGAACCTCCTGACGACCAGCATTATTTTATATATGGCTGCTTAAAATGAGACAAATTCTGGGAAGTTATTTTCCACCTCTACTTTCTGATTGCACAGGGGTCTAGTGCTCTGGCAGCTGTACCCAGCTCTCTGAAAAATATTGCCCTTGCTTTTGTCTTAGACTTTCTAGAACTGGATGAACTCACTTAAAGTATGTTAATCATTATTTCCAGCTGAAAGATGTTTGTGTCTCATCAACTGTGTTTCATCTGTAAAATTCTGCCTACCATCCTTTACTTAGTGAGACTTCACCCTCTTTCCCTTGTGCACTTGATCCCATTTTTTAAAGTTTGTCAAGTTCCATAAGTTGATGGAGAGGAGAGGAAAGAGGGAAGGAGACACCTTGGTCAAAATCAGTGAGCAAGTAATTTAAAGCCCCTTCTATCATTTCAAGCCTATTCCTTCACCTGAGGTACTACACACTCTTCAAGTGAATATTGATTTCTGCCTTCTCCAAATTACACACCATATATTACTTTCCACTACTCGCTCTCTCCCTAGGATGTCCTTGCACCCATCTCCCTGTGTGGATTCAGGTTTCAATGGGCTTAGAGACAGCACAGTGTAAGAAGTTCGGAAGGACCTTACTGACTCAAACACTGTGCAGTTCCTTTTCCAAGGAGTAGTCTGCAGCCAGACTGCTACAGAAAGAGTCTAGCAGAACAAGGAGGGACATCCTCCACCACAGGCACATGGGATCCAAACTCCAGAATCACCTAGGTGACTCTGAGACCTGCATATTTCAACCTTCAATTATCAAGTCAATTCTCATCAATTTTATCAAATTCCTATCTGTTTTCCATCATACCTTTGGACTTAACACTCTGTGGCAATGTGTTCCACAGTTTTGTAGTAAAGATAAATATTGTAATATTCAGACTCTTGGGTAGTTTCACTTTAACTGTTAGTTTAACTATTCTTCCTTTCTTCTCCCACATAAACAATTTGAAAACTTTCACTGTAAGGTTTTTACAAATATAATTCCAAAGCATTACCTTCACCTATTTATGTGTCATTGAAACAAGTCTTTTTTTGATCCCCTTCAATGTACAAATTAAAAAGAATTTCTTTGTGTTAAATGCTGTAGGAAAAAATATTTTAAAACTTTTTTTAAGCAACTTAAAATGGGAAAAATCCAAAGACAATAATGCAATGTATTGGAGGACACATCTGTTTCCCTGGACTCTAATCCAAGTGTCTGATTCAGATGCTGTTATCCCCTTGGCAGAGAGAAGCTGCAACAATGGTTGTATGGAAATACCTGACTGTGTGGCGGTCCCACACACTTCAAGCAGTTATACATGTAAGATCCAAGTTCACATGACGTCAACACAAACCAACAGCTTTCAAGAGTTAGTCTAAAAATAAAAGGTTTATGTAAGAGCCAAACAGTGACGCATAGGAAACAATGAAATAGTAAATAACTCCTTTTATTACATTTCTAACTCTGATATCTGCCATACCTTCTGCTCTTCATTATTGGAATAAATCCATTACAAAAAGAAGAACACTGCCTGCTGACTTTAGGATTGCATGAGAAAAGAAGGTAGGTGAAATTGTCTTCTCAGTCCTTGATACTGGCAAATTAGCCAAAGTTGCATTAAGTCTCAAAATAGAAAATTTACCTTGGGAATAATTTATACAAAATTCTAGGCTTAATTTCTGCACAATTCTAGGTTTAAGCCACACTAATTTTCTCAGCTTTTAGGATTTTTTTATGTGTTGTGTGTATTCTGACCTTTAGAACTTTCCTTCCTTTTTTGAGCTCTCGGTCTTTGTGCAGTGCTGAAATGTAAGAGGTTTTAGATAAGGAGAGGAATTTCTCTGTTTGCTGTAACTAGCCTGCATTGCATTTTCGCTGACAGGACACTCCTTTACCTTAGCATATTGACTGTCTTTACACCATTTATTCGTGTATATGTGTTCATATTTCCTGGTCATCCTCTGAATCTGGATTTTTATGCTTCATAAAGTCAATGAGAGCTTTGCCATTGACTACAGGGAGAACAAAGTCAAATTTTAATTCCATTTTCCCTCTAATCTATTTGATCTTTTCAGTCTCCCCTCACACTGTCACATCAAATCTTCCCAACCTTCCTATTACTTTCATCGCAGCCTTGTTGCAATTAGCTACTGCTGTGATTAGAAGTAAAAAAATCTTAATTTATATCTTGTGGGAGCTCAGTAATCCAACTCCAACTGCTTTTATGGAAGTATTACCACTTTGCTTTTGTTTTTTATCTCTGTCTGAACCCCTTTACAAGATATTCTGTTCTTCTATTATCATAATTTTAAAGAAAGGAAAGTCATATTGTTGATCCAAAGTTTCCCCAAGTTTCTCAAGTTAGCAAATCAAACTGAAACAAATCCACTGTATCAGGCTTACATCTTCTCTACTGTTTTAGAAACAGGACTGTTTCTTGAATATTTACACGCACACATTTGATGGCTAAAAGTCACAAGTAACACAAATAACTAAATCAACTAAGTTAATTTACAATTATGTATTAACTAAACTAACCTTGGAGAATGGACTCCTGCCACCAAATATACAGTGGCAACAAGAAATTGTGACAGAACAAAACTGTCCTCTAATTTCAGTGTACAGGAAAATATCAAGGAGTGCATTACAATCTCCTGTGCACAAAGATGTGCATAAAGCTTTTGTCTTTAGACTGCACAAATGTTTTCCATTTCGAAATTTAGAAAATATGTATAATGCTGACTTGCGGCAGGATGTAATGAAGTGCTTGAATTATAGTGGAATCATTTTCCTTATCACTAGCTACAGAGTTAGTCCATTAGTTGGTTACCAGCAGGTCCAATCATGTTAAATCCCTGTGTATTAATGGATCTGTAGTTCACAGAAATTCAGATTTCTTCTTTTCTCCCCCCTCAATGATTAGTGTGGATTTAACACCTAGGAAAACATTCTGAGCTTTACATCATTTTTTCTCAAAGGGTAGCATGGCACAAAACATGGGTAGTGAAAATTTCCTGGCCATTTTGAATAGGATGTAATTTACAGAAGCATTATGCAACTTACTGAAGTTTTTTTCTCTAGTTTTGCTCTCAAAGAGAGCAAATACAGTAAAAGAGGTAATAAGCAGCATCTGTTTGGCAGTTCTGCCCACAGCTCTCTTCGTGGTGACAAACAACATCTGACAAACCTGTGGATGATGGCACTGTAATTGTGTACCAGTGCTGTTTGCAGCCATGGGATGCAACGAGTGGGAGCATGAAGCATGAGCCCTGGGAAATGGGACAAAACTGTAATGATAAATCCACTACAGAGAAGAATTTGAAAGTATGCATGTAACTAAATATATTTTTATTCAAACCCCAGATGTTGTTCGGTATGTTCCAAGATTACAGCATGTTACAGACTCATTGACTTGGCCTCCACCCAGGGCCTGAGACAGCAATGTCTGAGCACAGTTACAGCTAATCATTGACTTGATTTCTCCTAACAGGTATTTGTTCCAGCTATAGTTCTTAAAAGTTCTATGTGATTTACTATCACAAGTTTTGGGTCAAAAAATAAACAAACCACCAACAAAAGCATAATATGAGTTCATTCCTTCCAGGGAAAAGGAGAGGTGGTTTTCCTTCCCATTTCTACAATAGCTTGGTGATGGGAAGCCCACTGCATCTGAAGTCTATCTTCTGCCTCTTCTATTGAAAGCCCTCCTCGAAAAAAAAATGCCTTATCTACCATGCAAACCCTTATTCAGAATATTTTCTTATCTTTTGTTTGAAGCGAGTTTATCACCAAGAATAAAATTTATCAAACTAGAGAGTAAGAGGCAAAGTATGATGAAAAAAAGGAAAGGGGAAGAATTAGAGAGAACCAAAAGAAGCTGGCCCACTAGGACACTCTCCGGGAAGGATGCCCATTCTGTACCTCCTGTAAGGAGAGTTAATTTAGTTTACACGAAACAGTTTTGGAATTACCATAATGTAAGCATAAAATCGTCTCCAAGCTCCTCATCACTGTAAAAACCAAGGAACTTGTGGGCAAAAATAAAAGCAAAATGTTATTCTTATTAGGAAAATATAAAATAAAGTAGTTACAACTACAAAACTCAGATGCACTCTGCTAAAACATTGACATCAAGTTCAGGACCATCAGTTTGGGTTTAAGTACAAGATAAATCAGGAAATTGCTGATTATGAAACACTTGTAAATACAAATACAAAGACCAGCTGGCAGGCCACCAAAAATCCCATTCACCTCCTCACATTGTATTTTTTCAGTTTATTTTCATTTATTGATTACATCTTCATGGATAGCTCCAATTGAGAGATTAAAACTGCAAAAGGGAAGTGGAAGTATAGGAAAGGAGCAGCACACTGATAAATGCATTTTTATGGAAGGCAAAGAACCTTTATTTGGAAGTGTTAGAATGAGAAGAAATGCAATGAGTTACTGGTAAGGGAAATGGAAAGAGTTCTTAGGAGACAATAGAGTCAAAGGGTGTATAAACACTTCAAATGCATCCCCAAAGTAGAAAAACTATTTCTCTCCAATCTCCCTTTACATCTCACTCTGTCATAGTTGTAGTATCTTCCTATAACCACCTCTGAAAAAAAAGCTTCTACATCCAGCCTAATTCCACCTTTCTGCAGCTCAAGCCTACAATTAATTTTTTCTACTCTCTGTGTTTACAGAGGACGAATCTGTTTGCTCTTTTGTACCAGGATTTTCAGCAGGGGAACACTGTGACCACGTCTGTTGGCAGCCTTCATTTCTAGGAGCTGAACAGCCTCAGTTCAGGGTTTCTTCATGAATCATATTTCCCTGACCTTGTTCTTTCTCCACTCCTCTGGACCTTCTCCAGAGGTCCTCAGATGAGTAGTGTCTGAAATGAGACAAAAGATGACAGCAAAAGTTTTTTTGATGCTGAGTGGAAAGATGACTTCATTGGAGGGATCATGGATATTTAAATCATTGGGTCCCTCTCTCAAAAAGTCTCCAAATATCTGAAGTTCACCCATTACAATTTATGACAGCAAATTCAAAGGCTGAATATAGACAGCATTTATATTCATATATGTGTTGTCTCTGATACACAAGATACAACTGTTCTGTTTTATGTCTGAAATAAGCAAAGAAATCATAACAGAACTAGTCCCAGCAATCACAATGAATTCCCTAATAGAGTGGGATTTTTTCCCTGTCATGTAGGAATTTACTAAAAGATTGTTTAACAGACTTTTAAAAAAAGTCTAATTAATGTTACCACACAAAAACTCAGCATGTTTGCATGAACTTTGCCAAGCCTGAATAGAACTACTAGTCCATAAAACGAGTTCAGCCATTCAATGGAGGCCAGTTTAGGACTATGCACAGAGAAGTGTTGCCATGCACGTAAAGCAGCAGAGTCCTCTATCACTGCTGCCTGTTAACCTTGCAGTCTACTTTTCTCTGCTACCTATTTATTATTTAGATGATCTGTGCAGTCTTCCCTGTGGATTTCAGAAAAGTCTTTGTGACTTCTACCTCCTTAGAGAGTTGTTTCCCAGTGTTTTCTCCTCACACATCGTGACTCGCTCTATTTTCATATTTGTTCATTTCAGAGACACAAATTTTCTGGTTTGCCAAGTTCTATGAAAAGTGAAACATGAAAACCTTTTCTAAGCTAATTGCCCATTCTTTGGGGGGGAGGAGAACAACCAACAAAAAGCCACCACAGAACAGTCATATATCAAATGACTTTGATTTTAGTACGGTAACATCGTCACTGCCACTTATTAGAGAAGGGAAATTTAAAATTAAAACACAAAAAACAGTGTTAACCCAAACCATCCTTGAAATAAAGCTTTGTTGCACTGAGTACAATTCCCCCACCAATACATTTTAGGAGGTACTGAGTGAAGTTAAAATATTTTCACCTAAATTTAAATTAAAGTTCTCACTGCTGGAGAACTTGTAAGTGTGTGTCCATCCCATATCAGCATAGCACTCAATTCTAAATATATGTTTGATTTTGAGTTTGCACTTCTTCGTCAAAGAAGCGGTTAACTCATGCACATGTTTAAACTGAGGCTCAGTCCTGGTCCTTCATGGAATAAAAATATGAAAATTTACAGGCTAAAACAAAGCCCACAGAGTTTTAGTAGAAAACAAGACACCTCTGTCTCATTTTCCACCTTAGTCCTAAAAAGGTGGAAAGAGAGTGATAGCTGACAAACCCTTTTTTCCAAATGTTATTTTTCTTGTTTCCAGTGTAGATGTGCTACTGTTTCAGCTACTATCAAATCCATTGTTTTCCATTGTGACAGTGTTAAGTGCTAAAGTGGGAATAGTTAAAGGAAGCACTTCAGTTTCCATAAAAGTGAAAGTTCCCAGAGGCAGATATTATCAATGAGGTTTGTTAGGGACTGATGTTTCAAACTAGTGAGATCTGTGTCATCTCTTGAAGTTGGACTCACAGAATAGCAGTATATCATAGCCAATTTATTCTTTTAACATCCTCTGAGATTCATGAGAAGTTTTCTAAGTAATGAATTGAAGATTATTTCCAGGACAGTGGAAAACAAAATAGCATAGTCCCACTACCAAATGAGCATATGTCTCTCTTCATCATGTGCATATCTGACTATGTGAGGATGTGTCTGAATATAAACTATAAAATTCTGGTTTTTTAAGAAAAAGTTTTTGTGAGCCAAGGAATCAGATATGCAGAGGAATCTTTATCTTCTTTCCTTCTTTTTTTTTGCCTTATTCTTAGGTGACATGAAGAAGCAAAATGTAGGTGTTGTTTAATTATAACTTTTAATAATAACTTTTAATAAGTTTAAAATGTTCTTTTAGATAAGGTTTGCTGCTCAGCTGCAGAGCAGGTAGGTTCTTCTACACTCACAGACCAATCCTTTCCACAACATCCAGCCCTTAACTGGGTGTCAGTCTCTCTTGATGACTGAGATCTGAATGTATAATCCAAGCTCAGCTGATCCTTGGTTTCCTTCACTATTAACCCCTTCAGTTTCATGAAGAGGTGATGGCTTTTAAATTTGCACCACTGATCTTCAGGGCCAGGGGAGAGCTAATCAAACTCATTGCACTTCTCATACCCTATTCTCATTGGAAAGTTGAAACCAAGTCTTTTTGCTGAATTGAAACGTCTGTAAATTGCTGTCTAACAATATACAAAAAAATAGATATATAAATAACTGATTTGTTCAGACCCTCCAGTTAAATCATTAACTTGCCTTAATTTAATTTGCATGTTATTTTTTAGACTTGTCTTGATTAACTTCATCACAGACAGGAATTAAAATGTATTGTTGGCAGAAGAGAAAAAAAAAAGACTACTTCAAGCCACTCAAAAAAAAAAAAAAAGGAAAAAGCTTGAAATTTTATATCTGCAAGATATGGCTCGTTCTCATAGAGTGCTTAATCCAGTCAAAATAAGAGGAGGTCCTGAAAGTTTATTACCACTAAATGTTCTTTAAAAGCATGGGTTTATTACATCAAGAGACAGAAGAGGTGGAGATTAAATGAGGTATCTGATCTCCTGAGTCTCTGGAGTCAAAGGGAAATGCCCTCATCCCATCAAACACTACCAGCAAAATACATGCACACAGAAAAAGAGGCTTTATATTCTTGAGGTAAATATAGCTGAAGTTTTGTCTTCATTGTTCAAAATGTGTGGGATTTTATAGCTTAATGCTAGACAAACTCAATATGTGACTGAAATAACCTTAGAGAAGGATACATATTGAGGGCTGAATTCAGACTGCTCTGTGAAAGTACATCTGTTTTATATGAGACACACAATCTGTCTCATTCCAACCTGCATTTCTGGGTCACTTGAGACATTTAAACTGCACTTATAATTAACAGCTATTTTTAAACAACGAAAAACTAGAGCACTGGTAAGGTACAAAAGCATTAAAATTGCCCCAGTTTTGCTTTTCAATAGGACACACCACTGCAATATGCTTCAAGATCAAAGAGAGCTCAGAAAAAAGAGACAGGCTGATCAGTGGGGATAAATTGTTCCCATTATGATGGTGTAAGAATAGGGTTCTTTCAATTGAAACAATTTAATAACCACATTCATTACATTGGTGTCCACTTGGTTTTATCTGAGCAGTTTTTACATAACTGGGAGAAAGTTCAATTGAGCTTATTCTCTAGAAATTAAGATGTGCAGGGTTTGACATTCAGAAATTAGGCACTAATAGTCAGCAAAGCAGTTGTCTTGAGATTCCCCCTGGATATAGCTGGGTCTGCGTACCACTAATTATGTCAAATGCAAATGTATTCTCTAAAAGACACACCAAAAAATTTAATTAGCTCATTTCCAGACAGCTAAGGTTATACCAGAGCAATGACAGCTATCAGAACACCATCTTTTCCATGTTTAGAACATCACTTTCACAAAAGTAGAAGCCAAGCAGATGCAACATTGCTGTTTGTAAACTTTTTTCTCCATCATCAACAGCAGAAGCACTTTTAAGGGCCAGTCTTTCACAATCCTAAGGAAAGAAACCAATCTTCAGGGTGACATTTCCACCTACATTTTTATAGGGAACAAGAGAGTCACTGAGAGATTTCCTTCTTCCTCTAGTACTGACTTTAGCAGTTGACTCCTGTGTTTCAGCAAAGAGAAGAATTCCTCACCAGATGCCTTGGCAGAGGAAGATTGAATTTGTCAGTTCTCAGCTGCATGGCAGTGTGCAAAGCATGGGGTGAAGTGCCATTTGGCTTGAAATACGGTGGGGGTATTAAGCACAAATGCTCTTGAGAAGAACTAAATCCAGAGCTTGTGGACCATGTGTAAAACCCACCATACCCACTTCTGTCTGCTAGTCTTGCTGGTAAAGGGAACATAGGAACATAGACATTTCCCAGCGTACGTGGGATCCTTCCTTGTTTTCTTGCTGCCGCCAAACCAGTGAGGAGTAAAGGCCTGTTGAAGAGCGCATCGTGTGGCAACTGCATAACAGCAGCATTTCTTCCCTCATCCTCTGTCTCCTTTTTTATCAGAAGACAAAATGTAAAAACTATGAAGTTAACCTTGCCTCAGTGAAAGCTTTTAAATGGATGACTTTTCCAGAAGCAACTGTTCTTCTCTTACTTGGCTATTTCCCCAGATGGGATTTGCAGTATAAAGCCATACATGGATCTGATATTGAAGAAAGGGAATAGACTTGTACAAATCACTGGAAAAATAATATGCCATATAGATCAATAAATAAAACCTAGTTCCAAAAAAATCAAGCTCCAGAATTCTAGACCAATTAAGATGTTATTTACTGCATACATGATTGCTAGTTTGATGCTCTCTTTATTCATTTTTACACTATAGGCATTTGTTTTGTTGAAAGATGTATAACTGATTTGTAAATAGAAAATGATATAGATGGATTTTATGCCTCATAAAACTGTTAATCTGTGCTCCATATTAAATATATGTCGTACTATTTCTCCGTACTTAGACACAGCTCTAGTATAATTAAAATAAGGTATGCTGGCTTCATTTTTTCAGTAAGTCATTTCCAAGCATAGAGCTCAAATAACAATGCAACTGCAGCATGAAATGTGGTTATAATAGCCTGAACCACATTTCCTGAAACTAAAACATGGAAGATAATAGTGTGAAGGTACAAATTAAATGCAAATAAAACAGATTCCCCATTGTTGGTAATCCCTGGATTAGATTTCAGTGAGAAAAATAGCTGTAATATTTAACTTCTTTGTATAGTAATCATTGATGTTTTATCAGTTCCATTTTCAGAGTTTGTATACGAATTATTGCACAGGAATTTGAGAAAGCCAAACCTCCACCTTTGACATCCTAAATGAACCTATTCTGTAGTAAACAATATCACCTAACAATATAATATCACACCTAACAATATTTAGCATCTAACACAGAAACAGTTTGAAACACAGTTGTGATAAAAAAAGGCATACTTTGGTTATGGATATGCTTTTCATTGCTACCACTTGACTTTCTAATTGCATCCTAACTTAGACCCTGTCTTAAGTTGAATAATAGGTACACTGCTGCAAATGCACCTATTAAAATTTTTTAATTTTAAAATTAATTTATTAATTTAATTAGCTTGATAAGAGCACACTTTTATAAGTGTGCAAAACTTCTTCTAAGATCTAGCAAAACTTAATAACTAACCAAGTTCATAAATTACTATAAAACCAGAATTAATTTATTTAAAAGTCCACGTGAAGTTTTTGCTTCATTTCAATGAAATAAATGTAAAATAAGTTAGGTTAATGGATACACATATTAGACATGGGCAGCACTACAATATTGGAGAAATACACCAGGATATTTTAGAGAGTTACTCCTTTTTCTTCAATAGCTCATTTAGAACAACTTACATTAGTAGGTACTTACTGCATCACAGAAAAAAATGATGTGATAAATTTGTAGCATAGCTTGCAACTGTGAGTAGTTTGATGTACAGTTTCCAAATACACCTAAGGGAATTTAGAGAGCCGTGTGTCACAGATCTATGTCCTTATATTTGAAGGGGCAATTTTTTCCCTCTAGCCTTTCAAATGGAGTTATACAACAAAAACAACCTACAAGTTGCACTTTTCCTACTTACAGTTGTTATGACAAAACAAATCACTGTTTGATTTCTTCTGGTTCCTGCAATTTTCCTTTTTATGTTGTGGTACCTCACATCTATGAAATTTTGAAATCTAAATTTGACCTGTTGCTGAAGGTCTAACACATAGACTCAGTTCCCATGTTAGTACGTCACAGATGAATCTTACAAGTATGTGTTTCACCCTCACCCAAACTGGTGCCAAAACACATAAAGTACTGCAAGGTCTTGTTAAAGTGAAGGGAACACTCTTAGAAGCAATTAAGAGAAAATCTTTCCACACTCCCTTTCTTTCCCTTTTCTTGGAGTGCTAAAGATCATAGATCATTAGGAAGCTACTAAATTATCCAGTTTCACATTTCCACTGACAGAGAAGGAATTAGGTCCAAAACCACTAAAGTCAACGTGTGCTGGCCTTGGTGTAATCAGAGCACTTGAGACATCTGACTCAGTTCACCTGATTATTTAGTGTGGACTTTGATAACTGAGAACAGGCAGTGAGTGGTAAATCCCCTTGCACTTCTCTTTGACGCTACTCACATCATACTGTCTTCAGGAGCAGAGGAACAGACACCTTCCCAGCTTTGGGTTAGGTCCCATAGAACAGAGCTTTTCACATGAGCATGGCGCAATGTGACTGTGATTATAGGCTTTGACTGACTATGAGATGTGACCAGATGTTAGCAAGGGTCCACTCTCTCTTCTCTTTAAAGGTGGTGTGGAATTCACAACGCAAAAATATCTGTTTGAAGTGCCTCTAAAATACAGCAAGACTTTTATTTTTTTCCTTTCATCTGTAAAGAACAGCTAATACTATCATCTGAGGCAGGTAGATGGCATACATAATGATAAATAAAAGCTACCCCTGAAATATCAAGCACCAGCATTCCAGGACATTAAAGATATTATTTGTTGCTCAAGTGATTGCTAGCTAGAGCTTCTGTCTGACTTGTAAACCTACTGCAAGACCTTCCCAAGAAAATCACCATATCAATGACACCATTGTAATTCATAAGAAGAAAATTCCCCACAGAGAGATGAAAGCATGTGAATCCTACAATCTCTGAAAGCAGAAATACTGGTTTAGTTGAAGAAAATGGCTGTGTTCAAACAAACAAGGTGTTCTTCTCCCTGAGGAAATGTATCTCAGCAGTCCTGGTGCCAACCAAGATGATAAAGGTTTGGTCTACCCTAGGGATGTGTAGCTCAGTCTTCTTGTCAGTTTGCTGTCAAAAGTTTCTCATGCACCAGAACAGGTCACAGACAACTTTAATGATAGGAATCTACTAAATCACATGGATTGTAAACCTCTGTTTTCCTCCTCTACCCAACTCAGTTTCTGACAGCTCTTGTGGGGCTGGTTACACTCCAGAGCTGCCACAGTGATATCCAACCCACTGTCAAATGACTCACAGACAGTCAATGGCAGAGGAGTGTTTGTCCCGGGTGCCAAAAAAGGAAGGAGTATGCCCAGTGGAATCAAGGTTAGGTGACACGAGAAGACTTCAGAGATGCTGCTCACCCCTGCAGGGAGAAAATTCCTGTAGTCAAAGCTCAACTGGAGTTGCAGCTGGCCAGAAATGCTGGGGACAATAAAAAGAGTTTTTTCAAATATATTAATGGCAATAGGCAGCGGTCATCTCACAAAGAGGGACAGAGACAAGGCAGAGGTGTTTAACACTTTCTTTGCCTCCCTCTTCAACTGATGGTGGACAAAGGGGGTCTCAGTGCCCTGAGCTGGAGGACCACGACTACAAGAAAATCCTAGTCCCAGTGGACCGTGAAAATGTGTGGGATCTGCTGATCTAGTTGGATCCCTAAAAATCTATGGGACCTGATGGGATTGATCTAAGAATCCTCGAAAAGCTGGTTGATGTCATAGCAAAACCTCTCTCGGTGATTTTTGAGCAGTCTTGGGTATCCAAAGAGGTCCCAGCTGAATGGAAGCTGGCAAACATTGTCCCAGTTCTCAGGAAGATCAAGGAGGACTCCGGAAGCTACAGGCCTATTAGTCTCACTTCAGTGTCTAGTAAAGTTATGGAGAAGATTATTTGGGGAATTATTCTCTGGACAAACGGTCCAGCACACAGCTGGATAAACACATAAAGTGATGGGTGAGCAATTGGCTCCCAGGTTGAGCACCAAGGGTAATAGTGAATGGGGTGACATCAAACTGGTCACCTGTCACTAGTGAGTCACCTGCCCTGATTCCACAGGGCTCCATCTTGGGCTCTGTGCTCTTCAACATCTTCATTAATGACTTGAGTGCAGGACTGGAAGGGATACTAAGCAAGTTTGCAGATGACACAAAACTGAGAGGAGCTGTTGACTTCCTCAAAGGCAGAGAGGCCCTGCAGAGAGACCTTGACAAATTAAAGGACTGGACAATCACCAGTTATATGAAGTTCAACAAGGGAAAGTGCCAGATTCTGTACCTGGAATGGGGCAACCCTGGATGTATGAACAGACTGGGGAACGAGATGCTGGAAAACAGGTCTGTGGAAAGGGACCTGTGGAGGACCAGTAATCAGAATGGGAGTGGTTTCAGGTGTGGAAAAAGATATACAGCAGGACTTTATTATATGGACTTCACAGTTATTATGTGGTTTTAAATATGTACATTGTATGATACCCCTACAGTTGTAATACCCGGGCATGTCCCGGCATGCCCCGAGGTGCCTATTCCCTGCTTCCCTGTTCCCCCCTCTGATTGACTGAAAAAGCTGCAGAGAGGAGAGAGCTACCATTCGTCCTTTCCTCCCCCAGTTCCTCCCCAGTTCCTCCCTCTTCACCTGAGTCCCTACTCCTGTTCGTTTCCCTGTCTGTCTGTCTCATGCTCCACTCCATTTTCTGGTGCATTCCACACCAGAGCTTATATAAACCCCACACACCCTCATTAAACAGCCATTGCACCTCAAACCTCACTCAGACCCTTTTGTGCAGTGTCGCCGCCCTACATTCCTCCCCCCACGGAACACGCAGGACCTGGGAGTCCTGGCCAGTGGCCAGTTGAATATGAGTCAGCAGTGCCCTGGCAGCCAGGAGAGCCAACCATGTCCTGGGGGCATCAGGGAAAGCACCGGCAGCCGGTCGAGGGAGGGGATTGTTCCGCTCTGCTCTGCACTGGTCGGGCCTCACCTTGAATATTGTGGCAGTTTTGGGCACCACAATATAAGAAAGTTGTTAAGCTGTTAGAGAGTGTCCAAAGGAGGGCAACAAAGATGGTGAAGGGCCTTGAGGGGAAGCCTTATGAAGAGCGGCTGAGATCACTTTGTGTGTTCAGTCTGGAGAAGGGGAAACTGAGGAGAGGCCTCATTGCAGTCCACAGCTTCCTCATGAGGGGAAGAGAAGGGGCATGCACTGATCTCTTCTCTGTGGTGACCAGGGACAGGACTTGAGGAAAGGCCTGAAGTTGTGTCAGGGGAGGCTTAGGCTGGATCTTATAAGAAGGTTCTTCCCCCAGAGGGTGGTTGGGTGCTTGAACAGGCTCCCCAGGTAAGCAGTCACAGCACCAAGCCTGACAGAGTTCAAGAAGCATTTGGATTATACTCTCAGACACATTATGTGATTAATGGGGATGGTCGTGTGCAGGATTAAGGGTTAGACTTGATGGTCCTTGTGCGTCCCTTCCAACTCAGAATATTCTGTGATTCTGTGATTGAGTCTCAGAAAAACTGCCCTAACATTTCTTGCAATGGATGTGTCCGCACATCTTGTGTGAACTAAGGTGTTGGTCTTTCTCAGATTCCAGTATACCCAGCCAACTTCAAGTTTCAAGAGGTAGACTCTGATGTTTCTTCTTTCTTTTACTCACCTCTTCCTTTTGTAACATAGAATGTACTGTGCCTTTTTATTGCCAGTTTATATATAGAGTGGTTTTGATGGCCTATTGTGGTAGGTTGTGTTCATGGACTTTTTTTATTTCCTGGCAATCACACATTTTTTTTTCTATGGTTGGTGCAATTGGTTACAGAAGTATGGGGGGGCTGCTTATTCTTTTTTACCACCCTTTAAAAATAAACAGATCTCCATGCTTATGACGTAGCAAGTTCTTGAGTGAATTCAAACTTGATCTTGCACTTTACAGCAGCTAATAGCGTAAGGCTGAAACCAGTCTTTTTGCTGAGAGTGGAACTTGACTGAAAGAGGAAGAGAAGGTGAAGGGACCATGGGCAAAACCAGTGATTCAGAAATGATCCAGAAACAAACAGGAGAACACGTTGGCAATTTTCATGGCTGGGCTTCACAAACGAAGATTTGGGAAGGGCTCTACCCACATTTGCTACAAGCGTGCTGGTGGCTAAAAAGGTCAATATGAGATAGGCACGTCCGGTTGGAAAAGGCACAGCAGAAAGATTCCTTAGGTGGTATTAGCAAGACACAATTCTTTCTGCGTTGTCTTTTCTCCTCAAGAGTGATCCTGTGTTTATTCTCAAAGGGAGCAGCAGTGTTATAGATAGTGTGTCTCCAGATGTCCTGGTTGGATGTTGTTTCAGGGAGTCCTTGTATCTTTTCTTCCGGGCTCCTCTCTTGCGGCAGCCGGTGGCAAGTTCACCATAAAGATCTTAGGGAGGCGGTGGTCCTTCATCCATGAGATCCAACACATCCAACACATCCAACGCAGTTGTGTTCTCAGTAACATGGCCTCAATACTCGTAACTGCTACCTGTTATAGAACAGACGTATTAGTCATGTCATCTGACCAGTGGATATTTAGGATTGTACGGACACAGCGTTGATGGAAGCGTTCTAAGAGTCATAGGTGATGACGGTAAATGACCTGTGATTCGGATCCATATAAAAGAGTAGACAGCACAATGGCTCTGTAAACACTGATCTTTGTGCTTTTCTTCAGGTGTTTATTTCGCCATACTCTTTTATGGAGTTTGCTGAAAGCTCTATATGCCTTTGCTAACCTGTTGTCTATCTCTCATCAATCTTACCATCCAAGGAGATGAGGCTACCTAGGTAATTGAACTGCTGGACTGATTTGAGCTCTGATTGGCCAACGGTGATATGGGGATGATGGAAGACTTCCTGAGGTGCGGGTTGATAGAAAACTTCTGTCTTCTTTAAGCTGACTTCCAGCCCAAAAAGCTCAGCAGCGTCTGCAAAGCAGGATGTTAAACGCTGCAGAGCTGCTTCTGTGTGGGCAACGAGGGCATTGTCGTCAGCATAAAGCAGCTCACAGAAAAGATGGTTTAAGGTCTTAGTGTGGGCCTTCAGTCACCTTAGGTTGAATAGGCTTCCATCAGTGCAATATCGAATGTAGATACCATCTTCATCATATCAAGGTCTGCTGTGGCCCTTTGGAGCATCATGGTGGAAAAGATTGTGAACAGGGTTGATGCAAGAACGCAGTCTTGTTTCACACCACTGGTTATTAGAAAGGGCTCAGAAAGTGGCAAGTTACATTGGTATTAATAAATCAATCGGATGGGAAAGAAGCTGCCCCATTCATCATTTGAATATACCTGACCACTGTGAGGTACAGTGGAAAGACTTTCTTGCTCTGCTTCTGGGTTCACCACCTTTTCCATTGCCTTAGTAATTCAGCTGCAATTAGCTAATGAGTTCAAAACTTATTCAGACATGTACACAGCCTTTCTGTGATGAAAAAAACTCTCTTTCTTGGAAGGGTAGAACAAAGCAACAAAAAATAATCTTGATGTAATGCCCTAATTTTTATGTGGAGCTGTGGCAGTAATAGAGGTAGGCTGCATGTCCAGCTCTTAAAAATGTGATTACATCAACCAGACTCAAATTGACTGGCAAAAGATCTTGGTTTAAAAGTCCGTGACTGAATTTTGAACTTGTGGCAAACAACTGTGTTATCACATCCTAAAAGGCAAGGAAAGCCAGCCTAAGTCACTTGACAGTATACAAAAGACTAGCTAAAAGAAAAGTTTGTAATTTTTTATTGTAGTTTTTCTTCATGTTTTACTTCTTCCTATCAAAGGTCACGAGTATTTCAGAACAAGGCTTTTTGACATTATTTCTAGGAGAACCATACTGGTGCAGACTTGTGCCTCATTATCATGATACATAACTCTGCTGAATGTGAGGAACTTTGGTGTTTAGATTGTCACCAACTCAGGGACAGAGGTTGTGAATAGAAATTTTTTTTTCACTACACAGTGTCAGCTTTGACATTGCAGCTGTTCGGGTTTTGGTTTATTTCTCTATGATACTTAATATTTTTAAATGATAATTTCAAGACAGTCTCATCTACCTAAATTTAAATTATGATACCTTAAATAATGTCAATTGCCATTAAGTCTCTTCTTCTTTTTGTTCAGTCATGGTGTTGCAAAACATTCGCAAGCCTTCTCTAAAGGGGAAAGGGTTTAACAAGGACAACAAATCCCCCAGAAAGGTTGAATACTCTTATGCAGCTTTCCATTGACCATACTCCCTGACTACTTATAACGGAAGTGTTTTTCTGGGAATGAGGATGGAAAACAGCTAGCCCAACAGTGCAGAAGCAAAAGACTGGCTGTTCGTATGGGACAGGATTAAAATAATAATGTTCTCTTGTATTTTAGAGCTTTGAGATGTCCAAAATGTAGACTTCAGTGTGGGCTGAAGTATAGCCAAGCTAGTTTTTGGTAGAATAATGAATGAACCTACTGCTTCCCACCCACAGCTTGTTGGTAGGGTCTTTACTCCACGTGGGACCACAGGAAGGAATACTCAGAGTTTGTCTGCACCTCAGCTTAGACCCTTTCAAGCTTGTGAACCTCTGGAACAAACTGCAGTCTCCTGTAAATTAGGTGTGCATTTACCTGCAAGAGAAAAATCAGTCATTTTAGAAAACAAGAAAATGAAACAACTCCTGGGCAAAAAGTTGAACCTATGTGAACAAACGAAAAAGCAGTGGAACAAGCATGAAGTCTTTGATCACAAAAAATTGGCTATTGTGTTTTCATTTGTCGCAAATAAACCTGTCATACCTAAAACTCACTCTCTTCTTATCTTTTTCTGTTTTACATAGGCGTTTCCCCAACAAGGAAAGATCTTCACTCCAAAATTCTGTACATGTTTGAAAAATATTTCCTTCCATTTGGGTCAAAATTATGTATAAATAATCAGAGGACAAAGAAGTCTTGTTCCCATAGTACTTACACTCATGGCAAATATATGACAGTAATTAACTGTGCTGAAATACATGACTGCAGTCAAGCAGCCTCCTATCCTGGCCTTCCACTTAGGTGTTTTTGCATCTCCCCAGCGCACAGCAGAAGAGGTCTTATCCATTCTTTTTAATTTCAGACCTCCTGCTGCTACCCTTAATTTTAGATGCAGCTCTGAATTTCCTATCAAAACCCTTTTCAGGCCAAGAAGCAGAAAGAACTAGGATTTGTAAAGTGGAGAAGATTTATTCTCTAAATATGGGAGGACCATGTAGACAATCCTAATGATACATTTCCACCTCCTTCCAGTAGACCTTTCCTACTCCTGTTACAGCATCTACTAGTTGACCACGCAGAAAGCAAAAAACAACGAAGCGTGAATGTATATGATTGAAAAGTGTCATTAGAATTAAGCTCAGGTCACTCCTTTCTTCCTTTAATTGCTTTGCCTGTGTTATCAGTCTTGTACAAAATGAGCATTCACTTCTGGTCTGTCCCTCCTTGCTTTGCTTTCTGGAGCAAGATACACTTTTACCTTGTACAGTGGGTGTTTTCAAGCTTCACCATCCAAAATATTTAGTATCTAGAAATCTGATGGCCTTCATCCTACTCTAACTTTCAGTAGCCCAATCTAAAGAAATTTATATGCTAGATACATGTTAATGGGGAACAAGCAAAACTTAATTACACCCAATGACCCTTAGTATAGATTAGATTGACAACGTCCTCAGGCACATGGTGTGAATCTTGGAGTACCTTGTGCAGGGCCAGGAGTTGGACTCAATGACCCTGATGTGTGCTAGGGAGCATGACACCACTCCAGTAAAGCTTTCAGTTGTAAAAAAGCCCACTACTTTAGCCATGGAGTATCCAGGTCTGCCAGTGCCTGTCTGCTTAAAACTTAATATATATAGACAGTGCCAAAACACTTAACATCTTGCAAAACTGAGCTGTAGCTCAGTTGTTAGTGAAGTGTCTGCTATCTCACTTAATACAGTTGATCAATCATAGATTTGCCAGTCCTACACGCACTGGCAGGACGCCATCCTACATGCATTTCTTGGTACATCCTAGGAGACAGCTCATCTGGCATGCTGCTGTGCTTTCACTGTTGCCTGCAGTGATTGTGGAAAGCTTATACCTTTAGGGAAGGTTATACTTTTCTAATGGGATGGTGCCAAGACCACAAATTATTATCTAGGTGTCCTGTGGACGAAAGCTACTGAGTATCTAGCCAACAATCTCCAGAGTTGATGGCATTGGGCTGTCTGTCTCAGAATGGGTATTAAAAACTCCAAAGACTTGTGTCAATTTTTTTTTCCTGACATATAATACTAAGGCTTTTAACGGAACTAGATACAGCTAATATTGAACAAATTATACCAGGTGGGTCATTGCATAGGTGTTGCCACTGTGTGCATGTTGTGTAGGTACACCCACATATTGTACCTACTGTATCTGTAATTGTACTGTAATATAAATTTTCTCTTACCAGTGCTCATTTTAGGCAGAAACACTGGGTAATTTACATGGCAAATATGGGGTTTACCCCATTAGGTTGTTTAAAATGCTGAGATTAACTCACGTATATGCTGCTTTTTTACTACGATTACAGACTCCTGGTATTAGCAGTTTTGAATCATTAGTTGCCACAGTTAATAGATAGATATCTATTATTTAAGTTAACACTCATAAATTTCTCCTTTTCAGAGTAGTTCAAAACAAATTTCAGTTTTATAAGCTTTTATGAGTAATTTAAGAATTGTTTTCAATAGAACATTTTATATATACCATTCTATAAGAAAGTTGTTTAAGAGTATGGGAAAAATGTGGTACAAGAGAAATGCAAATCTGCGTAAGCCTCATTGTGATTTAACCCTTTTAGAACTGAGAGTAGCATAAAGGGCTTGACTTTTTTTTTTTCCGTGCAAATGTATATAGACTGCACACAGTCTAAACCCCTCATTTATACTACAGCCTTGACAAAAAAGTGTTCAGTTAATCTACAAATTGTAGAGTCATCACCTCAAAAAACTAATTCAATTCTTTAAAAACCAGGAGGAAAATAAATATGGTGCAGTAAAATTGTTGAGTAGAGGAATCTATCTGGACATTTCACAAAACATTTCATTATGCTGATAATTCCCAGAAGTGCTCTCAAGAGTGCTTTAAGCTGAGGATTACTGCACAGGATCTGATGGACTTTTTTGTAGCTCCTTTAAAAGGCAGTGAACCGTTTTTCTATTTTATTTAAATAATGCCCCTTAAAATGGATTTTTAGAGGTATAATAACTCCTTAAGAGTCAGTTATGCTAAACAGTTTCTCTTGATAGAAATGTTGTAAAACTCGTTAACTGCACAATTTCAGATGCCGGCTTGGTGAACACTAACTGACATGTGAATGGCCAGAGTTTGTAAAATAAATTGAAATAGTTGTTGTATCACACAGCTAGCAATGCACGAGCTGTAAGTCACAAGGGGCTCAAACCTGACAGAAAATTACTTCAAGATGAATGAAAAGTGCTTGTTTCTCTTTATTAGTTTTTAAAGAACAGTGAAAATGTTGAATTGTTTACAGAAGGGTTGATTAAATGTGGCCAGTAGGGCCATGTCCTTACTGCTAACTGTTAGCCTTCCCAGCACCCTGCTCCTTCCCTCCACCCCATGCATCTTCTTATAGCCTATAATGGTCACACATCTGTGTGTGAAATGTGCTCATTTTGACATTCCTCTGCTACTCTGAGCTGTTGAGGCCTTTGTTAGGTAAAATACTGTTGTCAAGCCTAACAAGCAGGTCATGCAATTTGTTGGACACTGCAGCAGAGAATAGCCCTGCTATTCTGCATCTAACAATGCTTGGTTCAATATCGAAATACATATGTATTTTTTTTCCTTTGTTCAGCCCTGATACTTTCAATATTTTGAAGAAATGCATATTTTGCATTTAAAAAAATCTGAAATGGGCTTGACATTGCAGCACACTGTCTATTTTTTTTTGTTAGATATATTGCAATGGGAGAGGGGAAAAGAGACTTTAGCTGTCCTTTTCTGAGCTAAATTCACTTTCTACGTTGTACTAAAGGCACAAAAAAGAGATGCATCGTGCCACACCATATTCTAGCAGATTATTTGGTCTGCTTTCAAAGCAATTCAAATTAAGGCCACTTTAGGAGAAGTGGTATTTGCACAAGATGGCAACAACAGAAAATGTCCCTTTGAGGCAGTGACTTTAAAAACAGCTTAAAGATCAGGTTCATTTAGCAGCAATCAGGAGAATAAAAACCACTGGGTATGTTACTATGGCTGTTGAATAAAATTGTCTTTTTTTTTTCTTTCCATCCTGTTCCATAGCCTTCATCCCTTCCCCCTCTTCCCCAGAAGAAAAATCAACCACTACTGTGCAAGGGTTTGAATGCTATTTGTGGCAATCTGTCACTTTGCATAGTGTTCCACCCTGATGTGAAAGCAAGATTTTCTTTTTTTTCTATCTGCAGAACATGCTTTTCCAGGCCTATTATGTGTATAAACAATGGCATATGTAATTACCTTTCTGGGATGGCAATTATTTCTCTGCATAACAACTGAAGTTAAGGCAATTGATCCTGCTGTCCTCCACCTCCAAATAAAGGCTATCCTAAATATCAAACAAAAAAAAATCATTTTGGGATGAAATCAAGGCTGCTTATGTCAGCCTAGTAAGGGACAGATACTATCACTGCAGCCTCTAAATGTCAGCATGATCTTTTTTTTTCCCAAGCAGTAATTGCTTTACATTTTGTTTCAGATTGAGTCATTTCAACCTTTGCCTACAAGCCAGTTTTGGCACCCCACCTCCTTATACTGAAAACTTTTGCACTTTTGCTAGGGTGGATATCCTTGGCAATTCTGTGGGTAAGAAAATACCATACCTGTCATGTCAAAACTGTTGGAGGGTGCGAAACACTGACTTTCTTGTCTTGCTTCAAGCTACAGGAGGTTATTTAAAGTGGTGGGCTGAAAGAGTGAGGGATGGAGAGGTTTGTTTTCCTTTCCCCCACTAGGTCCATCTTGCTGTGTATGATTACAGTCCTCAGTGCTACTGAGGAACATCCGTACCTTCAGCTGGACAGATCTGGACAGATCTGCCTGTGGAGAGATCTGTCATTTTGTCACTGTATCTCACAATTTAACCTACCTCAAGGTTTCCACTATTGCTTTAAATCAAGGGCCTGATCCTACAAAGCAGCATGGCTAGGTTTGTGATTAGAATTCAGGTCAGACTAGACTACCCTAGACCTCTTAACACTGAGCAAGGGTGGTCCCATTCCTGGTCCTCCATTCAGAGACCCAGGGATGCTTTTTGCTTCCTCCAGTGAAAGCCTTGAATGGCTAGATATCCAGCATAGGCAACAGTGCCTCAGCAGCAGCCAGGAACTGTAGTTGATGTAATTCAGGCTCATTAGGGCAGCCTCATCATTAAGCAAAATATCAATGCAGATACTATTCACCCTTACGTTTACAAAAACAGCCTAAACTACTTTTTGTACCTGGAGAAGAGGAGGGTATGGTACTGGTGCTACAATGAAAGTCACATGGCAGCGTGTGGTTCTTCTTCATTGTTGCAAATAGAATTTACAAAATGCAAAATCTGTTTATGAGCAACAACATATGCATATTTAAACATATTTAAAAGGCTGTCTTCCATCCTGAGAAATCCTGTATTAAGCTTAAGCAAGGACTTTTCTGAGTCTTTAGTATACACTTAATTCTCAGGAATTAGGGCCAAACTGGAGTGGATTTGTGCAAAAAAATTTGTGGATTTTTGCACCTGACAATGTTGTCGTCAGTGTGCCTAACAAGGTAGTCCTAAATGACTACCCCAAATGAAGGGTGTTTTAGTGATGAATGCTTCATTCTCTTCTACACTGTATGCACTGGGAGACTAGCTGCGTGAACACCTTTCGTATGTTGTGTGCTTATAAAAATTAAAGAACAAAGGGAAGAATAGGGCCAAGAAGAAGCATACACAAAACATAAACTTAAAACCTAAGTAGTGCCCACTTCCTTATGGCATATATACAGGCCTTTTATTAACTGGCACACACCCCAATTTTCCCTTTATCTGTCAGAAAAGACACTGCACAGAAAGAAAGAAGTAGATGAACAGGTTAAAACTTTCCTTTCTTTCCCTTGTCCTCTCCCATTCCTTTGTTGAAGGGACAGTAAGTAGCAAACATGCATAGATACATGCATTCTCCAGCCCAGGGACAGCATCAGCATACTGATTGAACTGAATGCTGTGAGTAGATTTCCCAAATTTATATCTAGTGATGATGTCAACAGAAGGGAATAAGAATTAATAAAAGTCAGTCAGTTTTGTCTGTCTGGTAATGGATAAAAGAGAAACAAAAATCTCCAACAAAATGGAAATCACAAACAGCTCTGCTAGGGAACAAAAACACAGCTTTGAAACCTTTCTTTCTTTTGCTTTCAGTAGACATGAACATAAATCGTAAGAGCCAAAACAGGGGACATATTAATCCTGACACCAGGATCTTTCTCTAACTCTCTTCCTTGCCAGTTTGAGTAGGTGGTTTTGGAGTTATCCCAAGCGCTGATTCCATCATTGCTTCAACAGTTAATGTGCTTTCTCTACAAAAAAACCACTGTCTTGAAGACAGTTCTGAGGGCCATGTTCACCTCTGCTTCTGTGCAAAGAATATCTTCATAAGACTTGATCTAAGGTCTGTTAATGGGAAGGAGAAATAGGGTATACTGTGAGAGGATGATAACACCCTAAGGTGGTGGTACCAGAAGCTGGTGTTACTTGGCATCTATCTTCATTTACAGCTCTCCTTTTCTATACTTTCTTTCCTAAGAGGATCTCAAAACACTCTGCTTGCATAAATCAGGAATCTTAGCCTTATTCTGGAATGGAAAAGTATTATTAAAGTATATTAATATATAAAAGTATGTTAAAACACTTGTTTTAGGGTTAGTACACTGAAATGCAGAAAAAAATGTCATTATCAAGAATAACAAAAAGTTGTTGCTACAGCTGAAAACAGAACAACAGATCTAGACTACAGATAAACAGATCCCTCCTTTTCTGTTTTGTACTGTTATGGGTAGAGAGTAATATCCAAACGTCACTGAGTTATACTGTTCCTATGTATTAAATCATACCTGTTTGCAGGATCAAGATACAGCTGTGAAGCCATCCTTCTCCGCAAAAAGATGTAAAATACATGATTATTTTATCTGGATGGCTTTTTCCTAGGAAATTTGGTCAGAAAGAGAAACTAAAAGCTCTAAGAGATCTGAGAGGTTCAGGTTCTGAGACCTTTTTAATAGAAAACTGCTTGGGAGCTTTGTATTCAATATTATTCATTTTCCTTTGTGAAGATGTGATGGTTTATCTCCCCTAATCTGTCCCCTAAAACTGGGAGTGGATCCAGATTTTTTTTAAGTAGTATTGTTCTTTGCCCAGCTACATTAGTATTATGACATTTTTTCCGGTAAATAGAGCAAATACTGCTTCTCACTTGTTTTCATAGTTTCATCTTCCAGAAAATACCGTAGATGACAGTAATACTGTCTTTCTGTGAGACACCAGGACTTCTCCTACTAGGAAGCCCCTAATAAGCACAGACACCTTGCTACTTTTATTTCATCTCAGAGTATGTCCAACTCAGCAGTCACTGAATTCAATCTTATCTGATCCGATGGTGGGCTTTGACAAACTGCATAAACCTGTCACTGAGGGGAAGACGTTATAGTCACTATCAGGATGTTACAACTTTCCTCATTGTTTATTGCAGATGGGGTAAAGTCGCACAATCAGAGACAGAGAAGATGAAAGTGAGGTTAGTTAAACACTGAGCTATTTTGTGCTGGAAAAGAGTGATAGTATCAAGCCAACAGTTCAAAGGTTCAGTGCAAATACTCTTTGGTTGTTTGGTTTTTCCGTCGTAACACTGGTCAGTGAAAAGATACCAAACATCCATGTAAGACAAACTCAAATTTTGCAGAGGAAAGCTACACATAAAAAATGACCACTGTTCCCTCATGCACTGATACTTAAAAATGTAAACCTTTTTGACCACTATAAACAGTATTTCTGATTTCCTTTGTCTATAAGTTGCAGGTGGTTTATGTCTTCCCATGACCCTTTTATTCCAGTTTTCTTATCAGCAATTAGTTACAGAGTAATTCAAATCCAATTTCAATATTGACTGCTAGGCTGAAAGCTCTGTGTCAAATTCTGGCTCTCTAGCATTTTCTGGTTCCATTAAGAACTTATGAAACATTAAGACTTAGGAAAAAGAAGGGAAAAAGTATCTAGGGAGTGATGTTAGTGAGTCAATTATGCTTATGTTGCATGGTCCTCTAAGGTCACATTAAACTTGTATTGCTCCTAGTACTTAAAAAGGAACATTTCTATTAAAGATTAAAGCAGGTGAAGAGCGTCTATAGTGCATAAGATAAAATTTATGTTTCTTATTTCTATCTGGCAGCAGATCACAGCTTTGTCCATCTGCACAGAGCATGTATCCCTCCTTGAACGATTTCACCACCATTGCTAGGCCAACACTAAATAACCTTCTTTGGGACTGATCTTTACCTGTTTCTGCAGGAAAGCCTTGCTGAATCCCAGTGGTCACTTGGCCCCAGTATCCAGCCAGCTGGAAGGATGGGAGGAAGGATGGGAGGAACTGCTTTGGTGATGCTGTATGGTGGTGCCTTTCATCAAGTGCAAGGCCAGCCCTGGCCAGGTCAAGCTCGGAACAGGATACATGATGATATGAGGCCACAGGTTCAGTTGGAGTGACATAAGTGATGAATTCTTCCTCTAGGGTTAAGCATTGCTGCCAGCTTGGCCTTAACAGGACGGTGAAGTGTCTCCAGTCAGTTCCCGTGTTGCAATCTCCTAGAAACAGAGAACAGAAATCTTGATCCTGTGTTTGTACAACAATAAGCACAGAGGGATACTGTCCTCTGGCTGCGGCACGGTGTCCCACTTGAAATATTTAAAGTAATGCATGAACACCCAATACTGAACTTGCCAGTATTGCAGAAAACTATCCCTAACAATGGCCTACAGACCATAATTAAAAACCTATTCCACTGACAGCTTAAATTTCTGCTTTGGAGAGTAGCCAGGGAAAAGCTCCACTGCATCAGCAATTTGTCTCCCTTCTCTGTATTGCAGTTTTGTTTTGTAACAGATACTTATGACACAGATACTTATCGAAAAAAGTGAGCTGGTGGGTGTATTTTTGTCTTCTGCTCTTGCAATCATTTTATGCCCTGCCCAGAGGTACCTTCAAAGAGAGTATTCTTTTGCGTCTACTTTACATCCCTCCCGGTGAATGCTCTCTAGTGTGGTATGAGCAATTTCTCTGGTGTTTTCTTCTGATCAGTCCTATTTTGGTTAAATGTGGGACCAAAATTTAAAACTGTTCAGGCTGATGATGATCGCTGTATGGAAAGAATCTCATATTCTTCTATTTAGCAACATCACTGAAGGTGATAATGGTATGTCATAGTCTTGTGTGCAGCTGCTTGACAGGTGGCTAGAAAAATAAGCTAATATTCTGATATCACTTGTAAGGAGAAATAATTGATTCTATCTGCTTTGAAAAACACACCCTGCTTTCCTTTCTACCTGGGTATTTATTAGGGTTTTCCCAAATTATTCTTGTGTCACTAATGTAATCTGAAAACACTAGAGTTCTGCATCTGGAATTACATTGATAATAAAGTGAAAAAAATCAAACTGATCTGAATTGTATATGTACGTACATTAAATGGTCTGGCTGAGATTCTTAGGACAGGTCTACTTCCCCAAATTTTTGGACTACAATTCTGCTACCTGTGAGCCAAATCCTACTCTCACTTTTGGATGTCCTTGTCTGACAGGCTCACAACTCTGACATTTTTGAGAGAAGTTCTGTAATAAAACTTTCTGTGTTCCCAGAAAACAGTACCTTCCTTCTCCTGTGAAAATTCATGTTCTCAATGCATCTCATAATGCCAGGCATTAAGAAAAATATACCAATATTGTAAGACCACACCAGCCACTTGGGTCTTGAGGTTTTAAAGATGGTATAACCTATTGATCTGAAGAGATTCTAGGTGTAGTACCAGCCAAAAAAAGATCCAGGAGATTTTTTTTTTTTTTATTGTTTGAGTAGACAGTTTGACAAGGTGTAGTTCATTATAAGGTTTGTCAAGTAAACAACCAGTAAATTTTTGAGTTAAAATTATGAAGGAAGCAATGATAACAATTACTAACTCCCTTGTATGTCAGAAAAGGTCTCCAGTATCAGCCATCCTTTTTTACTTCCTGAGAATGCACTCAGTGTTTCCTTTGACCCTGGATGTCTCTCTCATTTTACAAAAGTAAGTCTAGGGTCTCCTTCAGATGCTGAAGTTGTGCCTAATTTTACCAGTAGAGCAGGCTGGGCCCTTTGGTAGAGTTTGCTCCGCCATCCCCCACAAGGCTTCCAGGATTTCTGCCCTCTTAATACATTCCTCTTCAGGGGCAGGAGGCTCAGGATCTCACTGGCACTAGAAGCCATAAAGATAGGTCCTGTAACAGTAACAGCAAGGCAGAAATGGGTACTTCTCAGATGACACCGAAAAGGTAATTTTATTTAAGAAAATATTCATTCATAATTGGGCCTCTGTCACTTTAAATTTTAATGGTAATAGTACTGGAACTTTAAATTACAGTTTTCAGTGGCTTCATACTGAATCTCTCAATTACCCTTTGTAACTCCCTTCCTGGAGCATGTGCACTGTGACATTGATATTGCCATTTAAATCAAAAATTACATCTGTGTACACCATGAAGGGATCCTGCCTGTCTCCAATGCCAGCAAGTGGGCAGATATATGAGGAGGTATCACTGCCAGGTCTGAGCCAATCCTGGTAGCCTCATAAAAAAAATTGTATGTTCCTGGCACGGATACAGCATGCAGCCTACCCAGAGGATGGGCTGGAGGATTCTTCTGCAGGTACAGCCGTTGGTGAAAGGACAGGCATCCCTGAAAGAGGCAAGACAACCCTGACAGTGATTATTATTGCAATTATTATTGCAGTAGCTGTTGAGGTTGCCATTGCACAGAGATGCTGGAGCAGCCAGAGATGGCAAGGTGTCTTGCAGTTGGGATGCAAACAGAGTGGGCAAGTATTTTCCTTCAAAGAGAGCAAAACTATATAGAGTGACCCAAAAGCATGTGGAGAATTAAGAGTGGAGAAAGTTTCAGGTGTGTCACATTCTGATGTAAATTAGGCCCATATTATGGATTTTGTCATTGTTACTGAAAGCTCTGTTTTTATAATTAACCTGCCATTGTGGTACTTTTGCATACCTGGTGCTCTGTCCCTTCATCTGCAGCTCCAGTCCTGAGGGACTGTGCTTGGCCTAGAGACAAGCACAAAGCTGGCAAGGAAAATGCTCAGTTCCATGTGACCAGAAAATACACTTTTAAAGCCAGGAATGGAAGAAGGTATCAAAAATGATTGCTGTAAAACAGATTTTTACGAGTAACCAGCTTTAAAAATGTATGGGATTGCTGCTAAGGAAAAAGGCAAATTTTGTGCTGGTTGTACCCTGCATTGATGGAAGCTAGAAGATGTTCAGCCTGCAGCTTACAATGAGTGGGAGACCACTTTGTCCTTCTAGTGACCCTGTCTAGATAACTGGAAATCTTCATACGGTAGCTTAAATCCAGCTAAGACTAGGCTCCTGTCTATTCCTACTCCTAGCCTGGATGAAAAGCACGAGGATGGAGGTCACCTAAACTACTCTGTTCATGCAGTTCAGAGCTATCTGAATCATCCAAGCTTTCATTTTAAACAAATTAAATGCCTGGCACTTTATGGTTCCGAAGAAACCTCCTTGATATACGGGTGAAGAATGGAGCCACTGAAAGAAGTGTCCACTGCAGGTCGAGCGGGAAATGGCAGCGCAGAGGAATGAATGCTTCGTAAGATAAACAGAAGTGCAAGAGATGGGAAATTTTTCACATTTTATTAAATCAGACTTTTACAATAGTTGTTGAAAGCAAAAAACACTGAATTATATTTAGATAATAGTTCCATAAATAATGTGTGTTTTCACAGCAGTTGCAAAGTCTGGAATTTATGTGCTAATTACAGACCCCAAATCATCTCTGCACAGATTTGCAATTAAAACTGAAATATTTTCATATACAATGTGAGCCCTGTATTCATAGCAACAGCTAAGAGACATGCTGGTTACAGTTTCCTCAGTAAATATGAATATTTTATGTTTGAACACAATTGTTTCACTATTGTTTTCCTTACGTTTGGTATATTAAAAGCTGGAAGAGTTTGAAGCTGAGTGCCACATTGTGGATTGTTATTCCTTTTAGAAAACATATTCTGTATATAGTAAAGTATATGTTGCAACAGTCTAGGGGAATGACAATTATTGAAAGACTCATAGAAAGAAAAAAATCTGCATATGGTTATCTTCTTAATAAATATTGTAAAAATATATACTTTTAAAACCCTGTAGTGACAGCAAAGTGCAGGAAGAATACAAAATTAGGGAGAATATTGAATAATTCAGTAGCTTGTTATGTGATTAGGTCTGATTGGCCCATACTAAGATGCTGCCCATGAAAATGATTTCCCATGGTAGTATTGGTCTTGGGGTTGGGGCTTATGATGTCCATAAAATGGGAGAACAAGACTTACTGGAACTAATAATATCATGCCTGTGCAGAATGATTGATGGTCTTTAAAAAGGCCTAGATTGGTTTCATCTTTCTTCAGATTTTATCACTCACTCTTTCTTAGTCACGGGCAGTCACTAAGGCAAAGAGAGGTAACAAGTGTTTGATGTATAATACTTGAGCCACTTTTGTCAGAACTGCATTTATTTTAAACCGCTCTTGTATTTGATACTCACAAGATGTAGATGTTCTTTATTTTTTTCTCCAGTTGATAAGAACAGATAGTCCTGGGGTTGGATCAAGGGGTAAGCCAAGCTTGCACTAAAGCAATGGTGCCAAAAATTGCAGTAAAAATTAAGTAGATCCTCCTTCCTTGCACTGGAACCATTTCCATTACTGATTAAATGGATATAGAGATGCACAGGACTGACATCTTGGAAGAACGTCCTATCCTTTATTATTTGCAATAGGCACACACCTTTCAGAATGCTACTTAAGCTTCTTAGAATACATTATGTGTTTCAGTTCACTTTCTGCTTCACAATCTGCAGAGAGCCACTAAAGCTTCTTTTCTGTCAGAAGAAATTTCAGATGAATAGGGAAAAAAACACTTAATTTAGCCAATTGAGGAAAAAAGGAGTCTTATCCACTTGTTTCTAAAAGCCTACACATCTCCTCAAATATGACAAATTAGGCCAGATATCTTAATCATTTGTTGTAACCATCCTTATCAGTAACTTATTCATAAAAATCACAGATGTATGAACTAAAAAATGTTTGGCAGGGTCCCAAAAGGCAAAGAAAGAGTATGAAAGGGTTGATCAAGTAGCAATGCACTGGAGTCATGCTCATTTGGAAAACTTTCCATTATCCCCATTTGTTCTAACAGAAATAATAAAAGAAAAAAATCTGCAGGACAACAGGTTTCTGAATCCCATCACTGATACACACACTTTTTTTTGTATGTATAAGTATGATTACAAGACCATATGCATACCTGTGCTTTACACCTGTACTTGTGCATGGCTGTGCATATGGACATGCAGATCCTCTCACTTGTGATGTTTTTGTCTCCTATAGTGTCTAATGGTTTTTTGTTTTGACAATTTAAACAGTGACTCAACACTGTTTAACAAAATCAAGAGCAGTTTTGGCAATTAATTTCTGCCATCAATAGTACTCTCAAATTGGGCAACTCCCCTTGGAACAGGGAGCAATAACAGCAAAGACTGTGAGAGTGAAAGAGCAAGACAATTCATTAGACAATTCTGCAGCAGCTAAAAGTGTTGAGGGATGTCAGACCGTGTTCCTGTGCTTCAATACTAATGAGAGTCATTGCATATTCATAATCCTAAATACAGTCAGCTTCTGATAAAAACTTTTGTCATCGAAGCTGCACAGCAAGAGCAAAGCATTGCACACCTCATGTCGTGCCACTTCCACCAAGCCAGAGGAAAAGCAAGATTGATTGTTTTCCAACACAACCTGACAGGGAACTAAGAGATACTGCTCCAAGGGTTCTTAAACTAAGCTTAGTTTGATTATAAGGCTCTAAGTAATCAAGAAACAAAAGAGAGGACAAAAGTGGGGGGAAGAACGTTGTTTTGCCTTGCTGGTGGATTTTTGGCTAATTTTTTTTAAATTACTTTTTCAAGATAAAGGTGGCTATGAAAATGTAGCTTTCCTTATTGAGAGTTGAGGGTAATTATCTGTTAGGCATTTAAAACTGTTCATATCAATTTTTATCATGGAGAAAGGAGAACAGCAGGTGCTAGTAAACTTGTTCCCATGTTGTAAGAACAATGCTGCATGTCTTAATAGATACAAATCTCTAAAACTCTATGAAGTTTCACATCAATATGAATAGCAAAGATTAGTGAACTCAACCTGACAGATATTAAAATCTGCTCTGCCAAATGTTGTGCTCCCCAGAATTAACTTGCAGATTCCTCTTATTTTTTTTTTTTTTTGTCATCTCCTTCTTCTTCTCATCATTGTTGCCATTTCTATTAATAATTTTGAGAAACTACCCATCTACTTTGCTGGCAGTCAAATCATGAAGGTACACAGCTCTGCTAGCCTTTAACCTGTCTGCTGGGACAGCTGTTAGCATTCCCTGAAGTCAAAGAGAAACGTATGTTTCAGCACCCACTTGGAAAAAGCCTTGAACATTTTCTCACTCATAAAGATCTCTTCAGCTGGAATGCCAGCACATTTCGACATCTATTTGACAGGCAAACAGGCTATGAAATATACATAAAATTAAATAAAAATTAAATAGAACAGGACAGTAACACAAAGGTTTAAAAACATGATTACAGTGCAAGATTGGATTTTTTTCAGTAATTATAAAACTGCACATGTGGGTAAAAAAAAAAGAATTCACAGCTCAAGAGAAATCACAAAGATTAAGGATGGGTAGGTTGCTCTAAACTCTTGAATATCTTAGTCGTATGTATACGGTCTTTGAAAACAGAGAAATCTTGTAGTTCTGATTGATTGAAGTAACTGATTATCCACAGATATTTTAAGTGTTGAGACATTAAATTGTCAGCCATATCAGTTTGATTGCAGTAAAACATAAAAACATTTACTTTTGTCTAGTTAGAGAAATTTATTTTTCCCAGAATGACAATCCTTTAAGTAGAAACCAGGCAGCTTGCCAGCTCTCCATGTTGTACATTTGAAGTTTGTAAATGCAACCATATTTTCAAAAGTTTTTCAAGGTCCAATAAGTGACTCAGAGGTCTTGGGCAAATAGTCTTGTAATAAACAGATTTCTGTGTACTGCTTCAATCTCCCTTAAGCCTGGCATAGATTAGTATTTATTCATTACAAACCAATGAATGGCATAGACAATGGTTTGCATTCAAGGTGTACACATATTCAGAGTTCCTCAATTATGTAAAACATTTCCATTAAAAACCAGTAACTCTTCTTGGACTGAAGCTATAGGAACAAGTTTGATTAATATGTTTTACAAGCCTAAAGTAAATGCTCATCATATCTGCCAGCAAGATGACAGCTTTCAAAAAGGAACCTTTGTTCCTGGGATAAGTAATTTGTGTGATCTTCTTTAAGATACCACACTCAAAACTTTAGAGGGAGAAGGTGTTACATTCAAGCAAAATCTGCTCAAAATGTGAATGCTGTTAAGTCTGCTTTGCATTCCAGATCCTTGGTATGCATTATTTGACAGGATAGTGACTTTTTTAAAAATTTGTTGTTCTTGCTTGTCAGAAAGCCTGTGCTTTCCCATTAGGCAGAGGTGTACTTGACAACCTTTTTACCTATGTGCAGGAAAAAAGCCTGGGCACAAAGATTACCAGATGTGTTAAAAAATTACATTCAATTGACTGAAAAAATAAGGAAGTAGACCAAAATTTGGAGGACAACAAAGGAATGATTTAGCCAAATCCATGAGAAGCAAGGGGAACAATTCTATCTTTCTGGGCTGTTAAATGTTTTCTCCTAACTGGAGTACTAGCACCTCTGTCACAAAGATTTAGACGGTGGTATGTTCTGTCTTCAGCATTAATGAGCAAATACCTCAAAAACATGTCAGATGTTGAAAAAATAAAACTGTGGTTATCCATTACCATGGGAAAATACATCCTTCCTGACCTCTTCGGGCAGAAAGGTTACTGTACAGCATGAAGCAGTACATTTGATTACTTTTAGATAGCCAAACATTGCGCTCAGTTGTATAATTTCAAAGCTGGAAAAGAGCATTCAGCTTAAGGAGTTATGTGTTTATCTGTTTATATGACTTGCTACAGTGAATAATAGCAATGAACTAATCCAACCTTGTTTAAAAATTTGGTCAAAATATTTGACCGAATGGTGCTGGATTCTATTTTGATTTCAAACCAAATAAAGGAATTGACCTTATTATTTCCATCAGTATGCCCTTCTGCTTTTGGTCTGTGGGTCTATGTAAAGCAGAAGAGATGCTCTTTGTCGTTTGCCTATCTCCACTCAACTAATCTTCTCTTCTACAGATTTTGGCTAAATCCAAGGTAAGTCAGTCTTAGACTGAGGTCTAACTGCTTGCTTTGCAATCTGACACACTAAATAAAACTATGACCAAAGTGTGTCACCCAAGTGACCCCGAGTGTCCTTCTCAAAGTGAGGTGAACAAACCTGGATGTGGTCCTACACCCAACAAGTTATGTTTAGTATGACAATGTGACGTTGATTCCTATATTATTTACAGGTCTAGAGCACCAAAAAAACCACATCCTTACTTAACTGCTGGTTGAGTTATTGCTATTCTTTTAAATATGGTATTGGCTGAACACAAGCTAGCTTACAACCAGATCTTGTATGAGTCTCCACTGGCACTACAAGATCCTTGCAGGCTCTGTAGCATTCTCCCACAGGACAAATTTGGAAAGTCAAGCTTGATTACAGGAGCAGACAGAGCATCAGCTTGGGCATGGACAGACAGACAGGTTGCTGTGTAGTGTGGGACCCTGCAAGGAACTGGCAGAGGCAGTTAGACTCAGCAGATATCTCAGTTAACCCAACAGCCTCCCACTGGCCATATCCGTTTTAGAGACCCTCAGAGCAACTTATTGACAATAGCTAGTTCTTACCTTTTCCATCTGAAGTCAGTATGTATGGACATGGCCAAACAAATACAGCAGAGGTGATCATCTATCCTAACTATGTATTAGTACAATTTTAATTTACCTTCGTGCTGGGGAGAGGATTGATGCACTAAAAATAATAAATAATACCTGGTTTAGTCCAAGGTAAGGAGTTCATTCCTTCTTACACAGCAATTTATTTCCTTAAATACTTTCTTTAAATTATCCTTACCATAAGACACTGGAAAGTCCAGGTTTTTTTATTCCTTGCTCACTTTTGCCTCTTTTGCCCTAATTCAATTTCTTTTTGCAGAAGAGGCATTATTTTAGTCCTTCCAGGTTATACTTCTCCAAGTCCTGCAGTGTTGTCTTATTTAGGAGAGCTCAACAGTTTTCCCAGCACCAGCATGAGTTTGGATTTTCCCACCATTTTTTAAAAGAAACTCAAAACCCTGAAGTTAATAGTGCTAGTGCCTTTCAATCTATGATGGGGAGGTTGTTGTATGTTATTATTACTATCTTAAGGAGGCAAAGTATATTTCCACCTATGCATACTGTAGTTAATATATTTCTAGTTTCAGAATTTTGGAGGGAGATCGTTCCGTCCTGGTAATTTGGTATTACTGAATCTCTCAAATCGCTTCACTGTTTTCATGACACACATCAGCCTGTTAAGGACATATTTTTATTTCCTGTGAAAAATGACCTGGAATAGAATTTAGAAACAAAAATATATTAAAAGCCTGAGATAGCTGATTTACTGGAAAATCTGAGTATTGGTAAGTGTTGACAATGAGATGTAACAAAAACCTATAAATATTTGAGGGCTTTTAACAGTAATAGTTGAGAAAAAAAAATATTGCCTATGTCATTGAAATATTTATCTTGACGTATCTACCTTATAGTGGAAAATGACAGCAGTATTTCAGACACTGTGGTGTGGAAACTGGTCTTGATTTTAAATCTTTAATCAAAATTACCAGAAAATATGAAAAAGAAAATAGAGAGATATGTCTGGAAATTTTATTTGAAAACATATGCTGCAGCATCCCAGATTAATTTGCAGAATCCCCATTAGCTTGATAAAAGTCCAGTGAAATATACGGACAGAAATAGCACTCCTTTGACATGGGGATTAATGAAGTGGAGAAAGGAAGAAATGAAAGAACAGGGAAATCTGACATTCAATCCATCTCTCCCCTCTCTTTAGCACATGATATTGTCTACACATGTATCATTTGCACTGGTAATTAATTTGATAATATTGTATCTGTTCTCGTAGATTCTTTGATCTTTCATTCTTAACTGCTCCTGATCTGTCAGTGTCATCTATTTCCGTTACCTGATAGAGTATCAGCTCCAAAATTTCTTTGAGTTCTTGAGGCCCTACCTTAATTTTATACTTTTCTAAACACTTATGAAAACAAATAAAGGTGAAGGAGAATTGTTTCCAACTGTTTTAAGGGAAACATGTAGGCACAGGAGTTATGTCCGGCTTACTCCACATGAATGGCCTTCATTTGGCTATAAACTCAAAGTTCTGTTGAAAGGTAGAACCAAATGAGATCAAATAACCATAATTATATCTGTGGAGAGTCATGTAAAAGTTTCAAGTCTATTGACTTTGTATTTATTTCCTATTTCACTATTTGCACTCATATTTTGATGGCATATATCTGTGTGGAGTGCTTGACAGGCCCGAAGGACAGGATGCCATCCAGAGAGACCTGGACAAACTCAAGAAATGGGCCCATGGGAATTTCATCTGGTTAACAAGGTCAAGTGCAAGGTCCTGCAACTGGGCTGGGGCAGCCCCCAGCATCAATACAGGCTGGGAGATAAGTGGACTGAGAGATGGGCTTAGTAGAAGGACTTGTGGATACTGGTGGATGAAAGGTTGCACATCCCACAGCAGTGTGCACTCACAGCCCAGAAAGCCCACCATGTTGTTGGCTGTATCCAAAACCTTGTGGCCAGCAGGCCAAGGGAGGGGATTCTGCCCCTCTACTGTGCTCTAGTGAAAGATCACCTGGAGTGCTGCATCCAGCTCTGGGACACCTCTCCTATGAAGGCAGGTTGAAAGAGTCAGGGTTTGCTCAGCCTGGATAAGAGGGGGCTCCAGGGAGACCTTAGGGCACCTAAAGGGGCAACAAGAGAGCTGATGAGGGACTTTTGTAAAGGGTATGGAATCATAGGACAAGGGTAGTGACTTTAAACTGAAAGAGACTAGATTCAGACTAGATATGAGGGAGAAAGGTTTTAAGACGAGAGTAGTGAGAACACTGGACCGGGTTGCCCAGAGAAGTGATAGTTGCCCACCCCATCCCTGGAAACATTTAGGACCAGGTTAAATTGGGCTCTGAGCAATCTGATGTAGTTGATTATGTCCCTGCTCATTGGATTGGGGTCAGATCAGATGAAATTTAAAGGTCCCTTCCTACACAAACTATTCTATGATTCTATATTTTATTATTTAATTAAGGAAATACCTTGTGCTAGTATTGTTTCCTCTACTTGTCATGACCTAGTGATAATTAGTTTATGCTGCAAAAGGGTGTGTCACTCTCTAAAAGCATACTTCTCAATTAAACAGGCATTTGCAAAATGCTACTCTTTTGATTAACAGTTTTAAAGAGTTTTCCTTCTCAACTTCAGCCGGTCTAAGCAACTCACAATGTAACTTGCAGATCAGATTCCTCCTCAGGCTTTCAGTACTCAGTGGTGGCAACTCGCTTACTGCAGGTAGCACCAAAACTGCAGCAGTGTCTACTCTGGTGCTGTGTGTGTCACTGGGAATTTGGTCTCTTTTAATGGAAAAAGATTAATGGGCTTGGTCATTGTTTCAGATGGATGTGTTTGAGTTTGCAATGTCCTTTTATCCATTAGGTTTTCTTACTTCATGTCTGGGAAGGAGGAGGTTTTCTGCCCATTTTACTCTTTCTAAGGTCATGATCATGGTCACCTAAATGTATACAAGGATATACTCATCTTTTTCTTGTGTGGCTGTTCAATCTATCTATTGTTTGGTCCTGTGTTATTTCATGGCAATAGGAAAAATTGACAGTTTCTCATAGAAGAAGTTGCACACTTAATAATGATTTAAAAAGTAAAATGGACTTTTCCAGCAGGGGAAATGGTTTCTCTAATTCCTATTTTGTAACAAATTTTTTTTCTCCCTTTGAAAATGCAAATCAACATAATTGCATTTGGCAGGTAAAAATATTTTTTATTAATTGGAACAAAAATCAAAATTAAACACTCTATAAATTCAATATGCTTTTTTCTTTCCCTGAATCTTCGGCAGGAAGTTGTGATAACATTGAAACACGTAACAAATGTCTTACATATACCACTTTCAGTTATTTTTCTACCCTAAATGTCACCAACATTTTTAATTATATTACTTTAAAAATAAAGCATCCAGACAGGATATCTTTTTCAATTTTCAAAGCACAAAGAGGAATTTGTAAAAAAACCCAAAAATTTAGTAGTCAAACTGTTATTCTGTTTTTATTTCCTGTAGGACACCTGGGGTTTAGGTATAAAGCTGTGGTAGTTTGGTCTGGGCCTTCCTTGGTGACCAGTTTGTAACCAAGGAAGGGTCCAGATTTACCCAGTATTCCCTATGATTTTTACGTAAACCGGGCAGAAACACCAGATAAGGTGATAAGGTTTGGAGACTTGCAGGAAGCCAGCTTCAAACCATATCAAAAGCTAAGGAAAAATTATTTTCTCCAATAAGTATTTTCTGATTTTCCTAATTTAGTACTTTGGAATTCTAACATATTCTCAACATTTTTGCTATTATCATCATGCTAATCATATGTGCAAATTAAACATATTAAAAAAATTCACCAAGAATAATTTTCAAAAATAAAATTGCTTCTTTTTTAATATGTTTTCATTTACATACCTCATAATCTCCTCCAGAAAATTATATAAATTTTTCCATGAGCCAAATCACAGCCTCTCCTTTCTTTTTTCTCCTGTGTAACTTTTGGAGAAACAGCCTCACTGCCAACTGATTAACATTTTCCTTGCTACTACTTTATACCTGCAACCACTACAGTGGCATTGCAAATGGAGCAGCTAAGCATTCAATCTGGATTTCAAATGGAAAAGGAAATTAAGCCCTTGCTAATAGATGAGTGGTTCATATGGCGCTTTACATTTAGTTTGTATTTTTGTAAAGTAAATATTTATATATATTGTACATGTAATTTATTACATGTGTCCATGTGTGTGAAATATATGAAGGTTATTTATGATCCATGTCAAAAGGTTACGAACAAATTGAATTTACGGAAAGGAATTGCTATTCCGTGGTGATCATGACAGCAAGTGTTTCTAAAAAAATATAGAGACAGATCTTAGCCTGTTTGCTGCTAACCAAAACCCATGGCTCTTAAGCTGCTGGCAGCAGTTCTTTAAGTGATGGTATGTGTCACTAAAACAGAGTAGGACATATTGCAGCATCAATTATTAATGCAAAGTAACTTCCACCTGCAGATCACAAGTTGCAGTGCCACATGCGAACATGAGACAGCTCCCCGGAAATCTGCAGGTCTTTCTTTATTGTCTTGTTCTGCTGGAAGGAGTACCCCATGTCTGGATGCAGTGTCCTTTGATAAACTCTCTGATGTCCGTGTTTTGAGAACATGAGAGAAGTATTTGGTTCAGTGAGCACTTTTCTCCTGCTGGACCAATCTCCGGAGCACATTCTTGAGACAGGTAGAAGGTTGTAGAGTAACACACAAAGTCACTTGATGGCACAACAGGACATCAGTTCTTATTATGAATATAATCATCATAGGACAAGAAACCAATAATTTTCTTCCCAAATAATTTTCTTTCCACTCCTTTGGTATTCCAGGAAAATTACAAACCCTCAGCAGACTATAAACCACCATTTTAATAACTCTGATATTCATCAACGAAAGGAAATATGAATGTTACCAATATTTGCACTTTTTGTACTTGATGTCTGGAAAGATAACCCTTATCCAAGACTTTTTTTTTTATTTCTGACCCATTCCAATAACCTTTTCTTTTTATTTGCATCAAATCATATTCTGCTACCCCTTGTGACAGACCAAACATGTTAATAGTGTTTTCACATTGAAAGTTGCTTTCAAACAAGCACCAGCATGCTTTCTCTGTATTTCACAAAACATTTACATGTCTTCTGTAGGACATGCTAGCATCCTCTTCATATATTCCTTCATATTTTGCTGATTAAATCTAATAAAAGATAGAGTAAAACTACCTATTTCAAAATCACTGGTTAATTATTATATATTTATGATTTTAACATTTGTGTATAAAAATTGAGATGCTTTAGTGTACTTTGATACATTCATTTTTACAGAAATGTTAAAATAAGTTAGAATGATTCTGACCGTTTTATAATCAAGACACATAGGCTTTTAACTAGCCTATAGTCCCATCTTGCAAGGTAGTTACAGATGATACATTAATTTAAAGTATGTACATAAGCTACTCAAACAATAAGCAAAAAACTTAATTAGATTAAGTCTTGAAGTTAGTAAGTCATTTTTAGTCAGCACTAACATGTATAAACACTTGGGGAAGTTGTTGCAAAGAGTAGGTGATGACCTCAAAATTTCTCCCAGAACTAATAGATTTAGTCTGAGGTTTCTTCTTTGCTGTTAGACATTAAATTATCCCATCACCAATTAATCTGAATATTTGCTTTAATACAGTTCTTTTATGATTGAAGTTTGAAGATATTTTCTTAGACTAGTTATATTTTGCTGGCCTAATCTCATAATAAGTATTAACCATAACTTGACAATATAGATTATCAGAAAGAATGGTTTTAATAAACTTAGAGTTAATTTGCTGGAACATTATAATTGCTTCTTTTTTAATCAGTGTATGAGTTCACAAAGTGCAAAAATTAACTTTCTAAATGTGGTCAAATTCTTATTTCTTCAATTCAGAGAAATTTCCTTTCAATGTAGTGTTGCCTGAGTGAGGGATTAATAAGTGTTAGACTGTGGTAAATATAGCATCCAGAAAATTTTGTGTATTCCAGCTGTTACTGAGAAGACAGTTATCATTCAACTTTGTACTAAATTGGCTTTGCCTGACCATGATAATGTTTATAAACTATCAGTACTCCATTGTTCCTATTTGTAAAGAAAGGGGCAAACCAGTTCTTCATTATTATAACTCAGTGTTTCCTTGGGTTTTTTTTAATTTTTACTTTCCAAAAGTTATGAAACCAGGTTCTCTGTGTCTCAACTACTAGGCACATAAATGATTAAACTAGGAGAAGCAGGAATTTTTTTTACTCTGTGGATTGTGCAAGAAATTAGTATTTAAGAAGTTCACAACAGGAGAGGTCTTCAATTGAAGAGTCTCTGAAAAGAGAAGTGTGGGTCAATGCCACATCAAAAGAGTTGCTAATCAGAAGGACCCAAAGATAACTTTCTAAAAGAAAACCCAAATTTATTTGAGTACCAGTATCTATCACCATCCATTACAGTTATTCCAGAGATTTACACGAATGAATTTTATCACAGAAAATAATCAATAACTTCTATTATGAATATAAGTTTTATTATAATTTTGAAATTGTTTTCTTGTCTTGTGGGGTGTTTGGGGGAATTTTTTTAGCATATGAGTAGTAGATAAAGTCCACAGTTGATTATTTAACCCTGGTTTTTCTAATAAACAAGTCCTCAGGTGGACAGGTGGACTACAAAGGGATTTTGGCAGGGTACTGAACATATTGAGAAAAGTTCATTTTTTCTGCTATTATTTGCCATTCTAAGTTAGTCTCATGCCAATGTTTGTGGTGAATGTCACCAAAGAAAAACCAAAAACCAGGAAATAGACTGATGAAATATGCTTTAGAAATCAAACCATATGAAAAATTTTATTAAAATACATTTTATACTGAGTCCAGTTCAGTATTGTTCCTCCCATTCCACAGCTGCTGCGGTGTGGGTTGGACATTACCAAAGCTGACTTTGGTCATCTCTATGTCAACGGGTTTATAATGAGCAATGGCTATGTTGACATGGTAGCTCATCCCACATTCCAACCCCAAACAACTTGCAGCCCCGCCCAGATGTCTATTGGACCTTAAAAATATGAACTCATGTTTCAGCTGTGGCCCTCTGGGCATATCAGCCAGTCCTCAAGATCCAAATACTTGTACATCTCTTGTCTGTCAAAATTTCCAAGGACATATGACCATTTAAAGAAGTAAACTGTCACTGCTGGAAAATGGTCTATAAGATGGTGTATTGCCATTCCTCTTGGACAAAGAGTTAAACTGTTTGCAAACAACCTTCACCTGGTTCTCAAGGTTCAGCACACATGGAGCTTTAAGCTGCTTACAACACAGCATTTCTCCTGCCTCTTCTTCCATGGCAAACCAAACTCCTTTTAGATAGCAGTTTCCAAAAAAATTAAGTTCATGTTCTATAACAGTACTCCAGACTGATTTTTTTTTTCTAAAAGCCCATCATTTTAAAGTGCTTCATATATATATATATATATATATGTACAAGAAACGATAAACATATACAGTCTCCTAGACTTAAAGAGTGAGAAATTGCATATATACCTATATATGTATGTATCAGTATATGATCTCTCCTAATTTAAAGGGCTACGCAAAATGCTTGTCAGCATTTTGTTACAGAGAAAATAGTGGGAGAAAAAGTGGCTTATTAATACTTGCAGTATCACTGCCATCTGGAGAGGCTCAGCCTACACTGGGATGTAAGATTTGGACTCAGATTTCTGATGTGTGATCCTAGACCTCAAGTTCAATCAGTCAAAGATATGCCTGTAGTTTTAGCCAGCATTTCATACCCATTTGGCACCTGTATAAAGGACTACACAGGGTGCAGAGTAAATGCAGAATTAGTCCCACTGAGCTTAATAAACACCTATGAAGGGGGGAAAAAAATCATAGTTCATTTGTGGACCCCTGAGATAAGTATTTTTTTTATAACTTAAAAATGTTCTGAGAGGTGCCAGTATAAAAAAAAGAGGTCCAGTACATCCAAGAGGAAAATAAAAAAACACAAATAAAAACATCTGTAGACCCCTGGGAAAAAAGCTAAAATTTGTCTTCTACAAACCCCCAAACACATACTCCCCTGTTCTTCCTGCATCTTATGAGGAAAGGGTGGTTCTGGATTTTCTCTCCAGATGAAGAACACAGCAGCCTATTCCCATCGAGCACTTCTTCCATTATCCACATTATCCTGCTTCCTCTAACCCCTGCTACAAAATATTTCATACTTGTTCTGTCTCACTCAAGGTACAGGAAGAAAAGGACACTGGCACCACCAAAGGTTGTGCCCAACACTGTAACTGACTCTTCCAGAGCAAGCTGTCTCTACTGTCCTTGTGTTACATGGGTAAAGGTGTCTGTTTCATAGACATCATCCAAGGCACAGCAGCAGCACTACAGGAGCTGATACCTCAAATTCAGTGTGAATGAAAAGACTCATGAGATTCCCCTGGCTAGCCTTCTTTTATGATTTTCTATCTCATAGTATGTGATATTTTGAAGATGGAGTGCTCCTACTATTGCACATGAGTGGCCTGTGGCAATAAGTGAGGAAGAGACTTTTCCAAGCCCCACACAAGGAAATGTATTAAAAATACATTAAAAACCATGCTAGCTGTGTGGGTTCAGGTGGCTTATTGAGATGTAGCCTATTGTAACACCACAAAATCTATTACATGCATCTGTCATTGTTTAATGTCATACAACTTTCATCAAACACATGTTGGCCAAGATTATCCTGTCCTTCCAGATTCATGTTTGTTCATGTACACCACAAAGCTCAGTCTAGTTCCTTCCTTGTCCTACTCCTTATCAAGAGTGGAAGAGCCTGGAAAATATTATAGCCCCCTTCAAGTAACAGACTCTCCAAAGGCCCATGGACAAACTTGGAACAGCTTTGTGTCTGTCCATGCAGAGGCCAAGCCACATGCTCCGAAAAGCTTCATATTCAAAATGTTGTGCAGCAAAAAAAAGGGACATTACAGTTGCTGGATATGTTGTCTGAGACTGTCCTCAGTGGCCCAATCTTCACCAGGAGCGTCTGGTGGGACACTACAGGAGTGCAAGAGCAATACAAATCATTTGGAATGTCCATTAGAGGTAGCCTTCTTACCTTGAGCCATTAATTCAAGTATGAGCTATGTCAGAATAGAATAGAATAGAATAGAATAGAATAGAATAGAATAGAATAGGATAGGATAGGATAGGATAGGATAGGATAGGATAGGATAGGATAGGATAGGATAGAATAGAGTAGAATAGAATAGAATAGAATAGAATAGAATAGAATAGAATAGAATAGAATAGAGTAGAGTAGAGTAGAGTAGAGTAGAGTAGAATAGAATAGAATAGAATAGAATAGAATAGAATAGAATAGAATAGAATAGAATAGAATAGAATAGAATAGAATAGAATATTTCAGTTGGAAGATACCTACAACACTTATCTAATCCACCTGCCTCACTACTTTGCATCTGACCAAAACTGGCATTTGTCTAAATGCCTCTTAAATGCTGACAGGTTTGTGTTTCAGTATTTGAAATCACCCTTTCAATAAAGAAATGCTTCCAAATGACAAGCCTAAAGCTTCCCTGACACAGGTTTAAACCATTCCCACAAGTCCTGTTGTTGGACCCCAGGATCTCCCTCTCCACTTCTCCTCCTCATGAAGCTGTAGACAGCAATGAGCTCACCTCACAACCTCCTTTTCTCCAAACTAAACAAATCCAGAGTGCTCAGCTGCTCCTCAACTACCCAAGCTTAGGCCAAGAAGGACCGCAGTGGAGCTTGTCATCTCATGTTGGTAGGTCTATTTCTGTCTGTCCAAGGGTGTCTCCTTAAAAATGGAAGTTGACTTACAGGACCACAACAGAGTTGTTCCAAAGGTCAAGGACAAAGAAGCAGTGTTGGCATGATACGCAAATTATTAATAATTAATTATAAAATAAAACAATCTGACCCTTTTGCTCTCCAAAACTGAGACAATTGTTTGCAATAGATTCACCACACAAATTTCTCAAAGTAACCCAAGGGCTGTACTCCTGTCTGCTGTTTGTGTTGACCTGGAAAAGTAAGCGATGAGGAGTGAGTCCACGACAACTACAGATTAACCGTATGTGTCCCAAAGAGAGAGTCATATTCTCTACTCAGAAGTTGCTTTGGGATGCATAAGATAAGCATTGTAATAACATATACTGATTTAGGGAAATTATATTCTCGTATTATTCCAGGTTTTCTGGAAAATTACTGTTTCCACATTAACCACTTCTAGACATTGAACAAACTTTTATCCCACTGATAAGAAATGTGAGTAACCTTATATTTTCCATCCACTCTCACATGGAGCAATGCAAACACATATACTGTTGTACCCTTTTTACATTGGAGATAAGATTTTTCAATATTTACACCACTGTCCTGAAATTATATTCACACACTACAAAAAATTTGAAACAGTGGTAACAGCAGAGGTGGGAAAAATCTGCTTTTCCTTTTTTCCTGGTTTGCTGCTAATTTAATGATATGTGACATTGCTATCAGCGCAATGCAATAAAACTTAAATGGTACCCAATGTGCACAGACACTATGAAAATTTTAAATGACAACAGCAACAACAAAAATTTTCCTTTCCTATGTCCTTTGCATTAACATAAGGATATGTGACTTTGCTATCCATGCGCTGCAACAAAATTAAATTGGTGGACAGTGTGCCCATTGAGAGCCTTCAAATAAAAAAAAAAAAATTAAAAATTATACTCCTTTGCATCATGTAAAGGATAGACGATATGAGGAACAAATTTTACTTCAGTACCACATCACAAATAATATGCCATCTGAGAACCTATATTTCTTTCTCATCATGAAGGAGAAAAAAACATACTTTGGAACAATTTCTTCAAACTTCTTTTCATTTTTTTAAACACTAAAAATATGTTTTAAAACATTTTCTTATATTAGAGTCATTGTGTTTATACATTTCCTAAATGATTTTTTTTTGTAACATATTTGTGTCTAACATTACTTATATAAATAAAAATACACAGCCATTTTATGGGATAATAGGCAAACAGACATCTGCATGCAACATTTTCCTCATTAGATGTGTTCATGTTAGCATATTTTTATGACTTCACTGCAGAGTACAATGTGCTGATTTGAAACATTCTTAAATATAGCTTATTATGTATGTTAACAACCCAAATGCTTTAGTTATGCTCAGAGAATTGTTTAATAAAGGAGCAGTTAACACTACTGTAGTGTGAGGTGATGTGACCTAGAAGAATATGCCCACAGGCACAGCAGGAGCAAAAGCAGTAACTCCTCATCTCTGATCAGTAAACTGCTGATGGTCCACAGGTCCCTTCTTCAAGATGACAAGACAGCCAGCTCACTCTCCTTGTTTAGAGCTACTAAACCACATTGCAAATATTTAGGCATGTATTCGGTGACTTAGGACTGTTTTTCCACTATGTAGCTTTCAACATTAACACAAAGATGCATAGGTTACGTTGAAAATAGGCAGTGGAACACAGAGTTGTTCCAACGACCGTGAGTTTTGAAAAAATCTGGTCTGTGATTCAAAACAACAACAGTAAATGAAAGGCATCAGTCTAGAAGACTTAGACTAAGGAACTCTCCCAGTTTAATGGGAGTGAGCTCCATCTCTAAGTGTTGCAAACCAATTACTGCAATGGTTTAACGTGAGCACAACCTTTGCAGCTAAAAGCCCTCCATGGAACAGGAGGAACAGAGAGTTCAGCCACTGGCAACATCAGGCCAAAGAGCCTTTAACACATGAGCAGATTGGGGTATCTGTGAGTTTCAGTTTCACTAGGATGCATTTGACCAACTAAGCAAAAACCAAGGAATTGGAGGGGTTGATAATCTGGCTGCAAAACTGCACAGATGCACTGCTCAAGCACTTTCACATCATACTACAGAAGAGCCAGGCAGGCCAAGCTAAGGAAACCGTGGGCTTCTGACGAAATGATTTACACACTGGTCAGTCTGAACGAACAGTCTGTTCTGCTCTGGACATATTTAAAGGCTTTCTTCACTGTGATTGTAAGAACAGAATGAATCCTCCAAACCCTTAGTGCTTTCAGCTGGGTTTGATAGTATTGTTACACCTTCTATGCCCATGCTCTGAAAGATGAATACATAATTGAGAAATTCTCTCTTCTAAAATATTTCTTAAATCCAACAACAAAAGAGTTTAATCAGAAAGTTTCTCCCTTTCAGGGATAGTTCTGCCATAGCTGTTTAGATAAAATGATTTGAAATCAGAGCTATAGTCATTTAAATAATCTCTTAAAAAGCTATTACGTTTCCATAATGCTAGTAGTTTTGAAATGGCTCTTGGTTTGATTCATGAACAATACATGAACAGTACATGATTCACATGGGCAATTTTTATTAAGCACTTATCCTCAAAAGAATGTCAGACTGGGTGAAATCTATTGTATACTGCAGCATTTTCATACTTTTTTAATAGCATGCTTTAAGGTTCAACTTCTCACAGACCAAAGTTGACAGAGAAGTTCAGGCTGCCACAGAAGATCAAGGAGCCAACAAAGGCTGAAAGATATTATATAGATAATTGTAAAGATCTTGCTGCAGTTCAAGTGCTTTTGAAGTTCTGTAACGACTTCTTGCTATCAGAAACTGTCAGGTTTAATTGAATTCAAAGCTTGTTACTAAATCATGAGATCCATAAGTGTGTAAATATTAGTGCTGCTGCTAAGCAATGAATCGCCTTAGTATTAACTACAAAAAAAAAGAATACTTTGCACTGCTTTGAGAGCAGGGCACGTAGTGGGCTATGCTGAGAGGTGTACTGGTGTATTTGCAGGGAGGATCATGCAACTTCAGGAGATCGAGACCTTCTGCTTTTAATTCGCTTTTTAACTGACTTGGTGTAAGGGTTGGGTATGTCACTTTTCCTCCATAAAACTGTTTCTTCATTTTCCCTGCTGTTATGTATGGACTACATCAATAATCACCCACCTGGCTGGGATACTGTAAAGTTTAAAAATTTAACCATAATCTTAAATTTTCATATAATTTAAATTATTCAAATATTTCTCCAATTTGAAGTTCAGTATAACAGATAATATGTGATCATGAAGTCAGTCACTTAGGGCTTTGAAACCCTTGTAGTAAACATATCCATACTTCACATACACAGCCACTGTAGATATGATTTTAAAAGAAGAGTTGTTGTTAATTGCCATTTTGAGACAAACAATATGATTGAAATTCAAAATATTGTTTCTACTGTGTTATAAAAGTTGAATTATGCAATTCAGTACCAAAGTGACTTAGATTTCCTGAAACAGTTCTAAGTTATGGTGGGCAGATAAGCAGATATAACCAATGAGCAGAGATTTAATATGGATCACAATGGGATTAGTGAATAAATATCAGGGTCTTATGTTACCTGTTTACAATCACATTTAAAACTAGAACTACAGCTGTTAGTTATACTTGGGGTACCTTTCACACAGGAGACTAGGCAGTAAACTGATGTGTCTGCACAGCCTCTTGCTTGAGCTGCCTGGGACACAATATTTCAGTTTTGCAGATCATCCAGTTAAAGTTCATCTACTTTTCAAAGTTTTGTGGAAACTTTAACATAGATTTTAACACATGGCATTCTTACAGCTCTACAACCCACCACATACCGGAGGTTCCCTGGGGGAAAAAATGGTGTGGATAGGATCCTAGGTAAAGTGTACCTCTAGGACACATTAAATTTTAATGAACCCCAGTTGTACTTCATTTTGGGATTCCTCTTTTATTGTTGAGTTAGTCAGGCCAATAATCAGGTTCCTAATATATTCAACAAACCATCAGGATACACGAAATATCTTACCAGATAATCCCCTCTGGAATCCACACTTCAGTTTTTAAGTATTCCTTTCACTAATCTCTGTAATCCTGTGTTGATAGAGGTCAGTAAAACAGTGGCTAAAGCCTGTATGATAAAACTAAGTCTAGATTTTGCAATCATTCATTTTATACTTTTTGCTGTATTTTTCTCAGCTGTTTTTACTCCTGAAGGGATGTGACCAGCATTACAGACGTTGCATATGACAGTGCCCAGAAACCGTGAAGAAAGTCTTTACACCAGTACATCAGTGAAGAGCAGAGATCCACCAGCAAACTCAATATATATTCAGAAAATATATATGAAAGTCAAAACAGGGACTCTATGCTGCTTGATAACTGAGGTTACATTAGCTCACTGGTGTTCGCAGCCACTAGATTAGCAATCACATGTAATGAAAGTTAACAATGCTGGGTTTATATTGTCCAAAAAAATAGTTGAGTGTGTTTTCTCCTTTTGATTGCAGTTTATTTAAGGGAAGAATAATACTGCATGATTTGAAAATATTTTATGTGTCTTTGGCTGATGGAACACACAAAACATTCAAATAGGCCCATTTACTTAAGCAGAAGCATTAAAGAATAGTTTAAATGTGAACATCCATGTCACAAATTTTGTAACCTTTTTAATGTAGGACAAATCTGTGTATTTAAAATAGTCTTTCTTCAAAGCCATCTTTTCCTTCTTTTTTTTTCAAACAGTCATAAAGGAAACTCTGATTTGTGCTGCGTGAACAATGCCAGCGCTGTCTTTGTAATGTTATCCATATGGGCTTCTAATAATAGATAAGTTTTTAGAGATTTGTATTGTATTTCTTAGAGACATTTAAAGTCTTGATAAGGAAAGGCTGATTTCATTGGCCCCACAGTTAAAGGAAAGCAGATCCTAATTAAAAGAATTCTGTTCTGAATTAACTAGTTTGACATGTGCTAATTGACAGTTCCTGTGAAATGGTTCTAATTAAAGTCAATATGTCTTTTTCAATTAAAAGGAAATTAAGAATATACTAATATACATTAACAACTTAATCTGCCTTCAATATCCCATGCATCAGCTGCTTTTTTTCTAATGTTGTTGGAGAACCATCTGACATACATCTTCAACTGTTTCATTATGATATCTTATTATCACTCAACAAGAATACAGGCACTGGTGGATAACCTCTAGAGCAAGAAGAGAACTTGTCTCTACTCCCTGCATGCAATTCCTTATCACTTGCCCAATAAAAGGTTGTCATGGTTTAGGAATGGTACTACCCAATTCAGTGTCCCCACTGAGACTCTCCCAAACCACATGCTGTTCAATCACTCCCCCATTCCCATCCCCCTTCCCACTCCAGCGAGATGGAGTTGAGAGCTGGAGGCACAACAGGTAAAGATCAAAGGCTGAGGTAAGAACAATTCACTGAAAACAGTATTGAAATAAGGAAACTAAAAGTAACAGCAACAATATTAATAAGAGAAGTGTGCAAAAGAAAGGGTGATTCACAAACAAAAATACTCACCAGGGACCCCGAGACAATGAACAATGGTGAACAATGCCACCACATTTTTTGGACTGGAAGCCACGCACTTCTCGAAAGCCAGAGTGTTCCTTCCCCTGGTAATGATGTGAGGTGGTTTAGAATAACCTGCAGGTCCTGGCCAAAACTAGAACAAAGGTAATACTTCTATATTTTCCACAAAGAAGGAAAAAAGATCTTTCTCACAACCAGAGATCTCCTTATTAATTGCATGCTGGGGCAAGTATTGGCAATTAGTGAATTAATTCAATTTTTTTCTAGAAGTCTTATAAGCAATGCTTTTCTCCTCAAGTTTTCTTTCAGTATTTGGCCCAAGGAAAGGCAGGAATTTTACTTTTGAGTGACATCTCTCCTGCTCTTTCAGAAGTGAATGCAGGGCAAAGTTCTCTGGTGGGAATGGTTTTAATTGTGTATACAAGAAGAAAATAAAAAGCATGCCTCCTTGGTAAAGCAGTGCTGAAAACAATCCAATTGTTGTTGCTGGAAATGTGATGCAGTTGTTTTTAGCCACAAAATTAAGTATTCAAATGTGCAGTTGTGTTCTTGCTACCAATTCCAAGGCTCTACTGCTACTGACTTTACTAACTAAAAAAAGCACCATTAAAAGTAGCAGCCCCTATGCCAATAAGGACGCTGTCCTGAATGTATGGATGACTATACAGAAGATTGACATCTTCTCGTTTAAGCTTTGCTTTTGATTTTTCATAATTTTTATTTTCTTATTTGGGAAATAATAATGAAAAATTCATCTGATACATTTTGGGGAGAGGTGACAGAGTAATTGACTTAAAAGGGAATTATATGTCTGTTTTTAAAAAAAATTGCATCATATAGCCTGTTAAGGACATATTTTCACTTCTGTTATAAATTTTATATTTCATGGAACACAACTTCAGCCATGAATATTCACTCTGCTGAATGTTTCACAAAGAGAATATATTATCTAGCCAGATTTTACCAAAATATGACTGTGCTCCAGCAGCTTATAGCATTTTTTTAAGTGACTCTTTTAAATTATAATAAAAATATTTATCTCTTTTCACAAATATTAAAATTCAGCAAATAAAAATTTACCTGTGACATTATGAGACAAAATTAAGTGACAGAGAGTAGATTTTTGTAGCTCCAGAAACTGCACTAAAGAGTGCAACTAAGATTCAGAAACTGTATAAAATACTCTGGGAAAAATTGGGTGTTGTGGTGAAATGTTATTTTTCACTTTTGTTTGAAGATACTGTCTTTCCTGCTATTTGTTGAAATTCATAGTCATTTTAAGAAGCAGCTAATATCCAAAATATTTCATACTGTTGAAATAAAAATTACCACAATGCATGTTATTGTCTGGTTTTGATTAAAAAAAAAAATACAGCCAAACTTTTGGGACTGTGTGACCAGATTTTATATAGGCAGCTACTTAATTTTTTGCAAAAGCAAATGTCAATGAAAGACTTTAAACTTTGTCCCAAAGCATCTACTATACATCTCACAGGGCCTTATCTTAAGGCTAAGAACAACTTTCTTGATCAGCCTTCTTAAAAGCATAGAGACCACTTACACAAGGGTTTAGACTTGGGTAAAGCACCTTGAGTCCTAGACTAGATGAAGATTTTTAGATAGTCATTATGCGACCATGAAGTTTCTTACCCAGCTCCCTTCATTTGTGCTGCTGGTGGGTCTCTGCAACTCTAAAGGAAGATTTTGAAGGGAAAAATATTTCATAAAACCTGCAATAAAGAAAAGGAGTAGCTAAAGTAGTCATCTCAAAAAGTTACTGTTTGGTTTTGCCAAATGGAGGTAAATACCCAACTCCCCTTGAGGATGCAAAATAAATGGCCTGATGTTTTATTTCAATATAATAATTCTATTTGACAAAACTAGGTGCTAAGATAATCAGGTCCTAGAGACCCCAATGTCCTAAGGAAAAATACTCATACCTTTACAACAAAATCTGAAATAATATGTTAAATTTTTCCTTTATTTTAAATGCAGAAGACCCCCCACAGCAGCGAAGTGGACTGGACTTTTTGATGCCACATCTTTGTGTTCATTGTAATATTTTAATATTTCATTACCTAAGCTGGGGATACATTCATTTATGTGTGTATCTAGGGCTGTATATCACTCACAGACACCACCTTTCTCAGCATTAGATTTGTTAACCATAACCTCAGTATGGTGCTGGTACAGATGCAACACTGAACTCAGACATGAAATGTGTCTCTAAATCAACAAATAAACGGATATCTGGTAGACAGCAGAAACGCTGTTTGTATTCGTTAAAATTCCATGGTACTTGGCACAAGTGGAATGCTAATCCCAGAGCCTAAACTGAGAACCAATCCCACAGGTAGTTAAAATGTTTTTAAAATAGAGTAAGACTACCTGCAAAGTTCAGTTTGCAGTCCTGGGTGATCGCTTATCCTCAGTATTCTCCCTGTACAAAATGCTGCTTCTTTTTCCACTGGCTGCATTATGCTTTATTCTCTCTCCTTTCACTGTAGCTTTGCTGTAAACTGCTAGGAATTTATTTCATGTATTTCCTATTTTGGCTGCATTTTATGAACAAGTGACAGGATGGGGATTATGGCATGTGAAGCACTAGGAAAATTGTTTTCCTCTTATTCCCCTTGCTAATCCTCTTTCAGTATTTCCACTCCTTGGTCTAAAAGTGGGGAGAAAAGGGGAAAGAAGGAGTCACATAGTGTAAAAGCCAGTTGACTTGAACTTGAAAACAGTTATGAATAAGTTCCCCTTGACTCATAAAAATAGGCACATTGATTTGAAAAAGCTACTGTTTGCTGGAACTCATAAGTGTAATGCATTTCCAGGACATGTAAGAATATTCTTCCTACAGTGCAAACATTTGCGTTTGATGAGGTTGGTGCTGGTAGCTGTGGGGTACTGCTTGCTTGTACAAGTAATCTCAGAAGCCGGTGGGGCAGGAAGGAAGAGAAATTCTTTGTCCAAGTAAAGATTGTGCTTTAGAGAAATGCTTTATTATTGTTGTTGTTGTTGTTGTTATTATTGTTGTTGTTACTATTATTATTACAATAATAATAGTTGTAATTATTATCATTATTACTACTATCGTCATTATCATTAAATAAAGAGTAGCAATAATCTCGGGGTGGGGGGGGAAACCACTGTGTGAATCAGAGTAGTAATCTTGTGGATTACCTTCCTGTGGATGAAGGTCTAGATGGTTTCCGGTGGAGTCTGACAGCTCTGAAAGTCAAAAACACAGTAAGACCCAAAAGAAAATCAACTACCAGTTCCTACTAGCCTTCCAGAATGCAGCTATCTCTGCCTTTGTATAAATAATTGGGGAAGTAGTCTTTCTGTTTATATCCATCCTAGCTAGATAGAGCTGTCTGTGTGGGGAACGAACTGCCGTGTTCTTGATGCAAGCCAAGCACATCTTATGAATTTTACAGTCCAAGAAAAAAATTGTCTTGGCAACAGGTTTGCTTGAGAAACCAGCAAGTGGGACATGAGGTGCTGTGGTCCATGTAAAAACCTCTGGTTAGCAAGTTTCTTTGTCTCAAACATCTCTCCTTCTTACGATTTTTCCTTCTTCTTCCCTCCCTTTCTACAGCACTTACTGTATGTAGTCACATTTTCCTAGCTGTAAATGCTGTACAAGTTATACATGCTCTTAATACACGCATTATGGAATACATTTGGTTTTGTTCTTAGAAGAGATAAACATATTTTCAACATGGATTTTCTAATGAGCTGAAAAATAAAGTCATGTGAGGTGTTTTTAATATCTTGTTGGCTTTGCTATGGAGAACTTTGGGCCCCAGGCAGCCTCCATTTATAAACCATGCCCCACGACTTTTCTGTTACTGTTAACTGAATATTCACATTACAGTGTTCCCGATCTTGACCCCTATTTTTTTCACATGCATTTTGTACTCGGTAGCATCCATTTGTCTGGCACTATTAATATTATCATGCAAATAATTATTTCGTTAAAGTCATCCTCTTCACTGACTGCAAAAACAACTTCAGATTGAGAATGTGTCTGCATCCCTCTGTTTCATTCAGACAGATAGATCAGTACAGAAAATAACCATGGCTAAGAAGGAGTACCAGTTTAATCTCCTATATTTTAAGTATTCGAGCTTTTCTAACCTTTACTTTCATACCTCTACATTTTGGGCTAATCTTTGTGGTCTTCACGTTTGCTCCAAGAGATCTTTTTTAAGTGAAAACATGAAGTTAACTAGAAATATATACATTTTTTTTAACTTTAAGAGAAATTTCATCCAAAACAACTAACTGTTGGTAGTTAAAACACAGCATGGAGAAACTTTCCAAGAATGTTATCTTCCACTATGACAGAGAAATCTAATTGGAACTGTTCTTTGACTGAGATTTTGATAGCTGTATTCAAGTCATTCTGAGTCCACAACCAGGGAAGAGTGTGCTGAACACATGCATGGATGAAACTGTTGCTGAGTGGGAGGTGAGCAGAAGTGGTAGCAGGCAAGGAAGGTTGTACCTGTTTTGATTTAGTCTCTGCAATTCCTTGTATATCCAGCAAGGAGAAATCCTGTTGGGATGCCCTTCAAAGCATTCTGCAACTCCTGATAGTTGTCAAAATGGTCATCCAAAATCTGGCGATGGACTGAATTCATACCACCTGACATGAAATTTTATTCAACCTTTGCACATTTTTGGCCAGCCATGTGACCTTTTATAAGTCAAGGAGTTGCAGAAAGAATTCAATTGTGCATGGGTTCACTCTGAGACCTTCCAGTCCTGCTCTAACCCAGACAACCAGCTGTAGGCACATAGTACTCCTGTGTTGATTTATGAGCTAAGATACTCAGAAGTCCCAAAGCAGTTTTTCTTCTGGGTCCTCCACCATCTTTCCCTGAAATGCTGAAATGCTGCAGAAACAGTAAATGTGCCAGGCAGAGTCCAGTAAAAGTATATGAAAAGTACCCTGTAGAGAGTACTCATATTTCTGACAGGTAATATTAAAATAGATAGCAGTGAAAGCAGACTGGCACTGTAAAGCTCTCTAAAATATGTAAATATCTTTGTTCTACTATCACAGAAATAGTGACCCCGTGTAATGGTCTGTTAAATGTTTTGGGTTGCTAATTAAGCTTTCATGCCCATGTTACTTACAAGCAAATTTGAAAACTCCAATGTAAGACAGCAAAGACAAAGGAAAACAAGCATGGGTGTCCTGAAACGATCATCTTTTTTTCTAGGTATTGCCATTTTACTGCTGTAGTCCATTTCAAATATACTAAATACTGCCATTCTCTAACATATGTGTCATGGCTGTCTATCTTCTTAAAGCTGTGATAATACTTAAAGAATACTACACTTTTTTGATGAAGAAATACCCCATATCTTCAAAGTAAAAATTAACGTAACCTCAAAGACCAGACTAAATGTTCCAGTGGAGCTTTGTCGTGTTCTTGTTTGGGTAGTTAACTATCATGTCTTTGATCCATGAAATGTCTTCCCAAGCCAAAAAAGCAGTCCAGTGTTAAGCATGTGACTGTCTTTGCACAGTTGTAGTGGGTTTCTGTGGCTGGGCTTTTGTAGGGGAGGCGGGGGGGAGTAGCTACAGGGTGACTTCTCTTAGAAACTGCTACAAGCTTCCCTTGTCCCATGGAACCAATGTCAGCCGGCTCCAGGATGGACTTCCTGCCACTGGCCAAGGCTGAGCCAGTCAGCAGTAATAGTAACGCCTCTGGGGTAACATATTTAAGAACAGAAGGTTGTGGCACAGAAAGAATTCCAGCCAGGGAAGAGTGGAGTGAGAACGTGGGAACAATGTAGACGCCAAGGTCAGTGCAGAAGGAGGGGCAGGAGGTGCTCCAGGCGCCAGAGCTGAGGCCCCTGCAGCCCGTGGTGCAGACCATGGTGGGGCAGCTGTGCCTCTGCAGCCCAGGGAGGATCATCAGGGTACTGAGACCCACCTGCAGCCCCTGGAGGAGCCCATGCTGGAGCAGGTGGATGCATGAAGGAGAGTCCATGGGAGGCCCAGGATGGAGCAGGGTCCTGCTGGAGACCTGCAGCCCGTGGAAAGGGAAGCCCACGCTGGAGCAGGTTTTTCCCGGATAGGACTTGTGGTCCCTGTGGGGGACCCGCGTCAGTGCAGCTCATTTGTGAAGGACTGCACCCCATGGAGGAGTGACCCACGGGACAGCAGTTTGGGAAGAACTGCTGCCCGACGGATGGACTCACACCGGAGAGGTCCATCAAGGATTGTCTCCCATGGGAGGGACCCCACAGGAGCAAGGGAAGGACTCCTCTGTCTGAGCAGCAGCAGAAACAACAACTGACCATAACCCCCATTCCCCGTCCTCCTGCGCCACTGGGGGGGAGGAGGGAGAACATGGAAGGAAGGAGGGGTGGGGGAAGGTGTTTTTTAAGACTGTTTTTTTCCTCACTCTTTGGCTCTTATCCTGTTAGTAATAAATTTAAGTAATATCCCCACTTTGAGCCTGTTTTGCCCCTGAAGGTAACCAGTAAGTGACCTCTCCCAGGTGTTATCTCAACTCATGAATCCTTAGCTGTTATTTTTTCTTTTCTCTCCTCTACCCAGTTGCAGAGGGAGAGTGAGAGAGCAGCTTTAGTGAGTACCTGGTATCCGACCAGGATTAACTCACTACAACAGTTCGAATTGCAAGACTGGAGACTTGAAGCGATGTTAAAACAAGGCCAGATGATGGTTGTATGTGACACCTCTTACTCAGCCCAGTTGAAATAAATGGGACTGTGGAATGAAAAAATAAAATATTCACAAATGATAACAAGGAATTTCCAGTCTGATCTTTCATGTTCCACATAGTTTTTGTATATGTTTATTGAAAATGAGATGCCATTTTATATTTTATAGTTTGAACCACATAGAATCAGCTTAATTTATACAGAATCCCACATACCTGTTAAGTAGTCAGAATGCTTTTCAGGAGGAGAAAGTATGTATAAAGACAGATCCAATATATCTATATATGTACGTGTGCAACTAGCAGACCAAATTTACTGAAAATAACTTACTGGAAAGAAGCTCTCTAGCTGTGACATTTTACACCAGTCTTCAGGACACAGAAAGACAATTTTTTGTCTTCTTGTATCAAAAGGGGTTTTGAAATTCATTTCATTCCTTTTCCTGTTTTTCAGTAAACACAGAATGACAATTTGCTGGGGTGATGGGGAAGCCTTATCCTGAGGTTTCTGAAAGGCAAAACTCAGCCATATCCCATGACACAGGCACATGTAGAGGAGTTATTTTTGTGAGTGTACAGTGAGATAATGTGTTCAGGGACCCCTATTTCCCTGTGGGAGGAAGAGGGGTCCAAGAGAGTTAGTGGATGCTCAAGGCTCAGTTCCTTCAGGCTCAAGAACAATGTATCCCATTGACAAAGAAGGTAGGCCAAGGGAACAAGAATCTTCTGTGGATGATAAAGAACTCCTGTCATTGCTCAAGTATAAGCAAGAAGTTCACAGGAGATGACAGCAAAGTCAGGCCATTTAGAGTGAACATAGAGAGGTAGTCAGGATAAGCAGAAATGAGAGCTAGAATTAAATATGGCCCATCTAGACTTAAATCTGGTCATCGATGTCAAGAATAACAGAAAAGGCTTTTTTCAAATACATAAATGACAAAAGGAAAAAAAAGAATAATGTTGACCTATTTATAAATGGAAGGGGGACCCTGGTAACAAAGAATGCAGAGGAGGCAGTTATTGAATGCCTTCTTTGCATCAGTCTTCACCAATAAGACGAGCCCTCAGGTATCTCTGACCACGGAGACCAGACTATGTGAATGTCAGAAGGAAGACTTTCCCTCAGTGAAGGAGGATTGGATCAGAGAATACCTAAACAAACTTGACATCTGCAAGTCCATGGACCCTGACGAGATGCATCCACGAGTGCTGAGAGGGCTGGTGGACATTATAGCTAGGCTACTCATGATCACCTTTGAGAGGTCATGGAGATCAGGAGAGGTGTCTGAGGACTGAAAGAAAACAAATGTCACTCCAGTCTTCAGAAAGGGCAAGAAAGAGGACCCAGAGAACTACAGGCCAGTTAACCTCACCTCAATCCCTGGAAAGGTGATGAAACATCTTATTCTGGAGGCCATCTCTACCCACATGAAGGACAAGAAGGTGATCAGGATCAGTCAGCATGGGTTCACTAAATGTAAATCGTGTTTGACCAACCTGATTCCCTTCTATGATGAAACAACAACCTGGATGGATGAAGTGATAGCAGTGGATATTGTCTACCTTGACTTCAGCAAGGCTTTTGACGCTGTCCCTCCTGAAATCCTCATAGGCAAACTCAAGAAGTGTGAGTTGGATGAGTGGACAGTGGGATGGTTGGAAAACTAGCTGAGTGGCAGATTCCAGAGAGTTGTGATCAAAGACAGAGTCTAGTTGGAGAGTCTAGTGGTGTCCCCTGGCGTTCTGTACTGGGCCCAGTGTTGCTTAACTTGTTCCTTAGTGACTTGGATGAAGGGGCAGATGCCTCCTCAGCAAGTTCTCTGAAGACACAAAGCTGGGAGGAGTGGCCAATATCCCAGAGTGTTCTTCTGGCCTTTCAGAGGGACCTTGGAATGATGGACAGAGGAGAACCTTCTGAAATTTAATAAGGGTAAATGGAGGGTCCTGCACTTGGGGAGCTTCAACCTCAGGCACCAGTAGAGGCTGGTGGCTGATCCACTGGAAAGCAGCACTGAGGAGAAGGACCTGGGGGATCTGGTGGACAACAAGCTGTCCATCAGCCAACTGTGTGCACTTGTGACCAAGAAGGCCAACAGAATCCTGGGATGCACTAGAAAGAGCATTGTCATCAGGTCAAAGGAGAAGATCCTGCCCCTTCACTGAGCCCTTATGAGACCACATTTGGAGAGAGACATGGAGCTCCTGGAGCAGGTCCAGCGGAGAACTATTAAGTTGGTCAAGGATCTGGAGAATCTCTCTTATGACAAAAAGCTGAGGGATCTGGGCCTGTTCAGCCTCGAGAAGACGTGACTGAGAGGAGACTTCATCAATGGGTATAGATATCTAAAAGGAGGGGTGCCAAGAGAATGGAGCAGGCTCTTCTCACTGAAGCCAACCAATAGAACAAGAGGCAACAGACATCTGCAAGTGATGCACAGGAAATTCCATCTAAACATGAGGAATAAGTTTTTACTGGGCAAGTAACCATGCACTGGGGCAGATTGCCCAGAGGTTGTGGAGTCTCCCTCACTGGAGATATTCAAGAACCATCTGGATGTAATCCTGTGCCATGTGCTCTAGGATGACCCTGCTTGAACAGGGAGATTGGACCAGATGACCCACTACGGTCCCTTTCAACCTGACCAATTCTGCAATTCTGTGTGTAGGGAAAGCTGAAGCAGTAACTGACTTGAGTTGCAGCAGAGGTGTTGTGTTGTGTTTGTCTAGGTCAATGCAAAACAGGTGAACCTTCCCAGACTTTTAATCACCGTGGCTGTGATGAAAACATTGCCTGCCTGGGACTAAGCGCAAGGTGGGCCTTTTCTGCAGGCAGCTGCCAATTTTTTAGCTACCTGGTCTGCAGGTTGAGAGAGGATGCATCCCTGTTTTCAGCATGTGGGATCATTAAACTGAAATGAAAACTGAGAGTTTTCTCTGTGTTTATATTATAGATTCCCCCTTGTCTCTTTGTTTACAGCACAAATGACAGCTGCCAGATCTGAGATAGCCCTAATGCCAAAGTCTTATTTCTCAGCGTTATAGAAAGTATGTGCTTGGGTGTTACATTTTTGGTTTTTTGAGAAAGGATCTAGTCATTGCTCACGTACATTTGAAGTGTACATGTGTATATTCAAGTAAGAGCCAATGTATACTCATTTATAAAACATAAATTCCGTTCTATACAGCCTATGGAAAACATCTGCAGATTTTTAATGAAACTCATGCTTGGCATCCAGGGCTAACACCAAAATCTTTTGAAGAGTAGTGGAAAAGCAGTAGACAGAAGCTCCTGGCAGAGCTATATTCTAGCAAATTTAAATGTCCTAAGAGCCTATATAAAAAGCACATGCACCAGCAATTGCATTAGTACAGTCCAAATTGCGTGTGATAAGGAAAGTACTCAGGATTTTTGAAGAATAGCATTTTCAATCCTTTACCAATGTGTTGTCTACAAATATCACTGTTTATCTGATGTACCTGCTCTTTGGCATGGGGTGATCTGCACGAATTATCTTTGCAAGACATTGAGAAAAAAAGCTCAAGAAATTATACTGATCACCAATTAATTTTTAAAATTTGCCAGCAAAATGACAAAATAAGGAAGCAGAGCACAATATTTTACCTTCAGTGCTAGAATATGGGTACATGTAAAACATACATTATTATTAGAGTCTTGGGATCCCTCTCTGTGTTTGTCTTTGCAGCCATAAGATGAGGGAGTGATCACCACTGGGAAACAAATAGTCACTACAGTGTCAGATTGGGCTGGAATCTGTCATACTTGGAAACCAGGGTGAATAGCATGGTCTTATACTCAGAATAAGAAAGGAACATTAAAGTTCTGATTGGGTAAAATGATACATAGATAATAATAAAGCAAGACCACTCAGTTCTTAGGATGCACATAAATATAGTTGGACAATTCACATAGCTTAAGTTTATACATCATCTTAAAATTTTGTTGTTGTCTTTTTGTTTGTCTGTTTTTTAAAAACTAAATTTAGAAAAAAGTAATTGAGTATTTGTGAATTGCTCAGAACTCTTTGTAAATATTCAGTGACTTACTAGTGGTAATTTATTGTCTTACAAAGCCAGGGTACTCAAGAATTCAATACTTAGTAATGTATGGCCTTTGTTGTAGGTTATTCTAATGGAGAAGGCACATTTCCAGAATGCAGCGCACAAACAAACAAGCCCTAGCACAACTTGTTTCAGGTAAATACATTAAGTATCTTTTTGCTGATATCAAATTTGAGCTAAGATAATGTTTGTTAGCATAGGAGGAGGTTGTAATGGTTTAATCTAGAAAAATAATTATACTTAATTGAGGTACAGTTCTTCCAAAAGAGGTTAATGATATGTTCCCTTTTTTTCCCCCTTCAAAGAGACACATTACAAAGTCAATTAATCAAAGCAGCAGCTAAGGTCACCTTGACACATACTTCTCTGTCAGCCTTGTTGAATCAACAGATGTGTATAGTGACTGCAAACCACGAGGTGAACCTCAGTGCAGGTTAGAGATGAGCATTTTACTCTAAATTCCTTGTATGGTGCTGGCTGTTGGAGTGATCAATTGGTCTTTGTGATTGCATCACACAATAGACTTTCTAGTCAGGGCTAACTTTTCTTGTAAGAAAACCATAGTTTCAGCAACAATGGTTGAACACTTACCTTTTCATATGCCTTTTGGGGCCATATTGATTTGAGGCATTTATGACCTGAGATGCTTAAGACAAAGAACATAATGTCCAGTGAAGAAATTTACAAATTTTACTTGGAAATCATGCCCAACTTGCATCAAAGCGAGTTCGCACTTATCAACAGGGCCACAATTTTGCCTGGTTTTGCCATAATTGACCCTTCTACTGTTGTGTAACTTGATGTGTAGAGATAGTTAACATCAGATTTTCCCTCCATAACGCACGTGCACGTGGCAAAACACAATTGAGTATATATTTATTAACCTTTGACCATAAGCCAGAAACCTAAAAGAAGCTATAAAGAATCCTAGTGAGTATAGTATCTCTCCTGAGCCAAATCTTTGTATACTGAGCCCAGCCTAGTATCTCTCATTAGTATTCTTAATATGTCCAGTTGTTTGGCAGAAGATTTTTAGGCCTATTTGGGAATACAGGATAAAGCTGCTGTCTGCAGCCTAGGTCTTATTCTGTCTCTTCAGCTCCTGTCACACATGAAGTGATATCACAACCTTTTGAAAATTTTTCATGTCTTTTGGTATATGTGTAGGTACTACCATAAGACATTATAAAATTAATCTTTGTTTGACAGGGACTGTGTTTAATATTGCTCATTGAAATATCTAGCTATAAAAAATATGTGGGACTCAACTCACCCGACTGTAATTGTCTAAAATTTAGTCCCTCTCGTGTAGAAGTATTTATTTCCCTCCATGGATATAAAAGGTCAGAAAATAAAGAACAATACAGAAGAGTTGGTGTTTTCATTTCAGGTTGTGTACCCAACCAACTCCTCTTTATTTGAAAGAGATTTCTCGTGGTGGGCAGGACTATTGCAAGGTATTGCAGGTTTCTTGACTTCTCTCCTTATCATTTTGAATTTTTAGCTCTTTTCAAAGTTTGCAGTTGTAGGCAGCTTAGGAACAGAGAAGAGTTTGAGGAATATAGGGCAAGGGATGGCCTAACTTTAATGTTGTATTTGGCTTTATGCAGGAGATGGAGGGAACAAGGGTCACCATGGAGCAAAGATCCTCTTTGGGCTTCCACCTTTGTGCAGGAAAGGGATATTAAGTCTAGCTGACATCCTAACTATGTGATCAGTACAGGAGACTGGACTACTAACGACAACCTCTGTTGCCTTATTCTCTCAGCATCTTCAGAACAACTTTCGAAATCAAAGTGACCAAGTTTCATCTAGTCAGTTGTTCAAAAACTGTTTATGCCAAACAATTTGTGTCTGCTTGTGCAAATCAAAAAAAGTTGTTGCCCCCACATAGGGGTCACACATAAGTTACATACCCCACTCTCAATATCAAGGTTGAAAAATAATTTCACTCTTTCTAGACAGAAAAAATTAAAAATAGATCATTCATTAAAAAAGCTGTCTGCTACAAAGTACTCAGTTACATATATCTTCCACAATTCTTTGCTTGTGAATGTTTTACAAGCAGAACTAGATTTTCAAAAAAGTCAAGAGGGATAAAAAATAAATAAAGTAACCTAATTTTAAAGTGTCTTGGGAAATCCTTAGCCCTAAGTTTATGCCTGTCTCTGCTCTGCTGCAACTCAGATCTGTACGTGTCTCTCTGAAGCTGGCATTCAACCCTGTGTCTTCAAAAATGCTCAGTGCTGTCTCCTATATTGACGCTGTTTTAAAACTGACTCATGGATTATGACTGATCCTCTGATGTTTTGGGTGAATGTCTGAACTACCATTTTATGCAAAGCCTGGCTGGATTCCCAAGCCATCCCACCCAGCCTCATTTTTCTCTTATTTTCTGTCCCAGCTCAAAAAAAATATGCTCTCAGAGAAATTAAACAGATTCAGGACAAGATGGAAAAGACAGAAAGAAAGTTAATTGTCAGCTTGGCTCCCAGGGCTGCTCATGGACCTGCTCATACTCCTTACACCCACAGCTAAATTAAGAAATTGATCTGGTGGACAAGGATTCATTCCTACTACAGTACAATTTTTCGAAAATCTAGTACTGGAGACATCTAATCAGTTGCATGCACTTAAACATAGGTTAATGAAGGAGGACAGATAAAGAGCCAGGCCGTAAATCAATGGCAGAGTTTGAGTGATCTTCCACTGGCCATCTCTGCCAGTGGGATACAAGTACGGAGATTCAGACAACATTCTCACCTAGAAGCACATCTCATTGCTTTGGGATGAAGGAAAGGAAGCAAAGGGGGAAGGTTCTTTCTCTGCAGTCCCACAGTTTTGCTTTGGGTGACAGCTGTGGGAAATGGTCAAAAGTGTCCTGTCAAAATTTCCAAGTCTTACATGCACAGCAACCTGACTTATCTAACTGTACATATGAGAAGCTCTTCCTCACTCATTTCAGTCAATTTCTTTTTTATGTTCACCTAGGAAATGGGTTTTAGGTAGCTAAAAATTTAGAAAACTGTAAAGCATTAGGAAGTTATGGCCTGAAACTTTCTGACTTCCTCACCATGGTAAATCATATCTGTATTTTTTCCCTTTTTTCCTCAGATTATTCAGTGTAGCATTTCCATTGGCATTAATTAATGCCATACAAGCCAAAAGACAACTCGTGGGTAAACAGGAAAACCTGTCTTTTCTCATACATTTGCATGGGACCACTTGAGTCTTTGTTGTCTTTTTCTTGAGATGGCTTTTGACTTTGCTGGTGTCAAGTGAGGGACACCACAAACATTATTAACAAACCTCAGCCACACAGACACCTTTGAAGCAAAGGCGATTCATGGCTCCACCATTTTTTATTTTATACGAAACTCAATAACAGTTTTATCCATCAAGTACTTCAGGCCACAGGAAACATGTACACTTGTTTGTAGAAGTTGATGCCTGTCTACAATAGCTTGCATTTTGCACAGATACATACATGCACACTAGAAAACAGCACAAATCTAGAGTCAGTAAGAACAATAACCACAGAATTAATTTTTGAATTAATGCAAGAATTTCAAACATAGTTTCTTCATTCACTTCTTTCTACTCAACTCATCCACAGCACAGCCCTACCAGCTCTAAGGGGACTCTACTATAGGTGAAAACAGCTCACACACTGTGCTGCCCAGGGGCAGTAGCAGCCAGGACTGCTGAAGTAAGGCTGATACCAGCTCAGTGCACAGCACTCACTGTATTATCAGTGTGAAGATCCAAGTACTTTTTAAAGCTTTATTTTTGGGAAAGGGATCATTCTTCCTGTTAGCACTTCCTACCTACAGTCTCATCTCTCATTTGCAGTAGGTGAGTTTCATTCCTAAGGTGAGACGCACAGACTTCTAAAATGGTTATATGCTCTCTCTGATTTTTATTCCCCCAACTTTATATTTACTCCGTGAAAATAATGGACAGAGATCCAAAATGCTTGATAGGTCCTTGGTAACTCTTTAAAGTACTGTGCAGCAGCTGATGTATGTTTGTGCTGGCATTGTGGAGTGGAGTTCTGGGAATAAAGAAAATTTTTTCAGAGAAACTAGACCAGCTTCAAAGCGAGTAACTCTCCCCAGCTGATAGAACTTTTACTGAAGGAAAACAACAATGAAGTAAGAAGCAGGCCAGCGGTATCTCCTGTTACTCCTCTGCAATCCTTTTCAAAACTTTCTTTTCATTTATCTGATTATGCACTTACGTTTCTAAACTTATGTTTCTAAAAGATTGCTTTTGATGGTTTTACCTTTTCTACTAATTTAGGTGTTTCATTGTAGAATTCAGTGTGAGACCGTGTTACGTCAAGAAACTTCCTGTAATGCAAAATATCCTTGGAGGTCTCTCAAGAATGGGAAGCAAATATAAGGTCTACTCGAAAACTTATTTTTGTCTTTCTTTTTGTCTTTTTTTTTTTTAATATAGATTAAAAACCTGTTATCCCTCAGTAATAAGGTAGCCCACAGTTTTTGTTCACTCATGCTGTGGTATTTACATAATATAGTTGATCTAGTTTGACTATGCTTGGCCTCGTATGAGACGGTTGAAATTAAAATTTTGGACACCAAAACATGAGCCAGGAGATTCAAGAGAAGGCTGAAAATCGCAGACTATGAGAGGTTATGCTGAAAATTTTATATGCTTTAAAATTTACTTTTTCAAACAAAGAAGAGGAAAAGAAGAAGTCCTCCTCACATGGTGCCTAATACCAGTTTTGTGTTATTTTTAGAAGAGCAAGTCTGGATTCTCACAGTTAAAAATCTAGTCATTCCTATGGTGAAAATTCTGAACAAAATCAATATACCTACACCTGTTATGTCATTCCACTTTACACCAGCTGAAGATCTGTTTACGAGTGGACCTCCCAATGCACGTTACTGACGTGCGATAACATCTCTGCCTTTCACTTGAGGAAGATTTTTTTTTTTCTCTGAACTTTCCAAGTACAATTTCCTGACACTAATAGGTTGGGAAGGTTCTGTGAAAGTTGTTCTTTGAGCAGGGAGAGAGCTGCACCAACTTGTTTAGTTATTCTGAGTGTATGATGGATGAAACGTCAGAAATAATTCCACAAGCTGCTGATGTCTAAATCCCAGAGGACAAATGCCTGCGTTTGAAATCCCGCTGCAGGTTTAATTTGCCCAAATGAATCCTTGTTACAATACCTTTTGTTGCTTTTGCAAACAGTTATAAAGTAATGTGACAAATTGTAAACCAAGAGCAAAGGGACTATGGAATTATTAAATATCACTCACAAATTAATTTAGCTGGTAATTTTGTATTTGTAGAAAGAGCTTTAACCACAAAATGCTTTCTTTATTCCTGATCACTAAAGGCTCTGAATACCTTTAGGCTGCAAAACTTTAATGATACCTAAGTGCACAAGGACACTCAGGAGCCCAATCAATGCTCAATTCTTTGTGGTGGATATAAAGATGGTGAGATTGTTTCTCTGAATTTGACAATGTGAGATAGTGAGTCTGGTAGCAAAGCAAGACCTTTCCATGTTTTCATAACAGTAAAACAATATATTCAGCACCAAACAGAAAACCAGTGGGTCTTCTCACTCCTAGGGTCACGTTAGGGGGCAAGAAGGGCAGTCTTCCTCAGGAATGGGAAGATATAGATGGCCCAAGAGACCAGCAAAAAAGAGATCAGAGAGGAAAAGACTATAGAAATCAAAATTAAATTCTGATTCAACATTTACTACAGACAGTAAATATCTATTGACTTAATTTAATGTGTAAGTTAGTGTTCCCTTAAAGTGTCTGGCCCCCCAGACACTAAAACCAATTATAAAACCTTTACAGCCATTTTATGATCTGCCTGTCCTTATTTATTTCTAAATAACTGAGTCCAGGGAGAGGAAGAAGAGCCCAGACCTGAAGTGCTCTCTGATTTTCCAAGCATCATTGTGCACCTAATAATACAGTGGAGGGGAAAGGTTTATTCTCAACCTTCATGAAATGACACATGGAGAATTTGATAGCTGTCCATTTCTCTCACTGCATTATTGGTATGCTGCTGTTCTGCAAAGACCTTTGTTGGCAGCTCACTCCCGTTGCACATAAGAGTACACTAATAGTGGAAAATCAAACCCTCACTGTTGTGGATTGCCTCTTACAGAAATGGCTCCAACATTTCATTCCAAGCTGGGTGGTCAGATCATGCTTCTCCCTCTCTTTTTTTACCAGGGCTGAATTTTAATTACAGTGTAAAAATGCTAAATTAAGACGTATACAAGTGTCATATAACTTTGTAAAATCACTCCTCCATGTCAGCAATAAAACAGCTGCTTTCTGGAACAGAAATATTGCAGAGGTATGCATTATATTTTAGCTATCTTCTTTTTTTTTTTTTTTGATCAGTAAGGAAGATGAGCAACGATTCTGAATAAAAAGAGAGGTGCTTCACAAGGTCCTTGACTAGACAGAAGTATGCAGGATTCACTTGGTATTAAGAGGTAAGCTATTTTATAATAAGGTTTGAGATAATATTCTACCTATTGTAGCTTATGAATATTTTCATTATGTCTATATATATATTTCATTATGTATACAGATGTCTAATCCTTTTTGGATCCTACTAATTTCTTGGCCTAAGTTATACCTAGTAGCAATTGAGTTCAACAAGTTAATTACAGCTTTTATTTTAAAAAATATGCTTTGATTACACTTTTTTCGTTCTTTCTGCTTCATTAAATTCATGTTTCCTTAAATGGATAAACAGAAGGACCTGTTTTACCTTCTCAGCACAATTCATTACCTTAATTTGTGCTATTATATTCCTTCTTACTCATTTTTATCATTTGAATAGTCTCAGTCTCTTCAATTTCAATTCATACAAAAGTGTGTGTTCGTATATTTTTTTGCAAGGCTCAGTCTATGTCATGTGGGTCAGCAGAAAGGGGTGAAACCACCATCATTGTGTCATCCAGTCCCAGGTCTCTGTATGCTTACATGAAAGAGTATTTAAATAAACAGAAAACCACCCTGGGAGAAGAGTAGAACTAAAACGATGCCCTGAGCCCTGGAGCCATGCTCCCTTTCATCTTCTCTCACTGGCTCATCTTGTCCTGAATCCTCCCACTGACTACAACCATTCCCCTAAAGGGCAGTAAACGTGGTTCTGAGCAGCCCGAGGCAGAAGGGGAAATGGGACCCATGTGTCCCTCTTCCTCTGTCACTGCTCTGACAATACGGCTATTGCATTACAGAAAGGGGGCAGGCACTATCACTCAGTGTTTCCCTTCTCCATTCCCTTAGAAACAAAACCAAAAAAAAGAATATAAGACCTACACTCGTGTGGTTGTTTGTCTACTGAGTGAATAGATGCTTCTGTCTTCTGTTTTGAAACCAGTTTGAGGTGCAAGGTAGGAAACACCAGTTGCTCATTCAGCATTGTGGATTGCATGCTGGAGCCACCTGCACGATATGAGCCTTAGAGGCGCTTCAGTCCAGGATCACCTTGGCATCTTCAGAAGTCAGAGACCCAGACCCTGCCTCTCTCGCACAGTGCATGGACTGATCTGTCCTCTTTGTCAGCAGTAAAAGTGGTCTAGACTGCCAAATATTTTGAAGGTTAAAATAAGGTAGAATCTGACAGTTCTGCAGTTTACAAGGCAGTAGGGCCAATCAAAGCCCCAAAATCAGCTTTGAGACCCCAGCAAGGAAATACAGACCTGATTTTCCATTTTTACATTATTATTATGATGCAACTTGGGATCCAGCAACATAGTTTTTAATTTGAGCATTTTCTACTCATACTAGAATCTCTGCAGTTAGCTTTGCCTGACAGTGTTGCACTTTAGGGTATAAAACACACTTGTTACTTGGCATGTACAGTTTAGTTGTAACTATTTGTACTACTTCAACAGCTTTGATAAACATTATGTCATTAGTTTTGTTGCAGCAATGGATTCTTAGTGATACAGGTCCTATTACCTCATTCTTTGCTACTGAGGTCATCAGTCATGACAGCAATTTCACTGAGAATATGTAACAAAAGTGACAGGAACTTCTCAAACCATATCAAAACACTGCCACATGAAACATGTTTTGTGTTACCCAGAGTAGTTCCCAAAAGAGCTTCCTCACAAGCATCACTCTACAAATACCAAGAGAATTGGATTTAGCTGAGTACTTATTCAGCTTTGTTGAGTTTTGCTGATTTCAAATTCCATTTTCTGATTTTATCTATGATTTTAGTTGGACTTAGTGCATGTTTAGGACTTAACTGGTCTGTGTCCTAACCTAACTGAAAGACCAAGACTAAACTACAGCTTGATGTCCAGTTGGAGGAACTGTGTTGGGGTACCTGAGGACTAGGTTTACCTTTGTGTCTGTTATCTGCTATTCATAGCACAGGTGGGCAAGGCCGGAGGCTGCAGACTGTTCCTTTTTTTTAGTCCTAAGGCATGCTGGTATTTGGATCTGTGTAAAAAAATCTGTGAATTGTGATCTCTGTTGCTCTGTTTGAAAAGCAAAATAGGGTTTTGTTGTTCAGTAAAGGAGAAGTTGACAAATTCAGTGTTTACACACTAAACATCTCAATTGCCTGTCTTTTCCTTTTTGGTGACCTTTTTCAGCAAGGTGGAACTCCTTTCACAGCAATGACTGTCGATAAGGCAAATTATAAGAAAAGAAGTGAGGAAATAATTGTTAGACAGTTTGTTCTCAGCCTGCAGTGGGATGTAAACTCCCACAGCTCCTAAGTCTTCAAAGTCCCTTCCAAATGCTAAATAACTTATCATACTTCTCCCCACCTCACAAAGGCAGATTATTTAAGGCTTTAACTACAGGCAGGCACAGTTTTAAGTGTCTGATGGCATGGCCTGGAAGTTCAGCTACACTGTGGCTCTCATAGCACAAACTGTGGTGAAGCTTCTCCTGGGCTAGTATCAGCTAGTGATTCTCAAGCATCTCCCTTATGGGAAGGGAAGCACTATGGACCATCTCAAGACCACATGTGAGAGAAACAGGAATGTAACTTGAAGAGCACTTGAATCCCATCCTTCAGGTCATAATGCTTTCAATTAAAAGTATGTTAAAAATATCCTTAAAGTTTTAACTTAGCAAGCTCCATCACTTTCTAATGGTGCTATGTCCATGAATTACACCATTAGTACTGCAACTGTTACTTGTAACATTTACAAGCATATTATCTTTATTTTTCTCATAATTACCCACAAATCTCAACTGGAGAGATCCTGGAGAATATAATCTACTACAGAATATTTCCTAATGGAACAAATGTATCAGAGAGGAAAATGCTTCTTTAGCAGCAGAGAGCTGTGCTTTTTTTTTTTGTGAAGAAGACCATGATTGAAAATTAATCCTATGAGTACCTCTAACACAATGTACAGATCCAGCAGAACAAATAAATCTCATGTAGCTGACAAGCACTGCACTAAAGACCCCAACGCTGCCAACTGTCAGGGCCCCTTTCTGCTGATGACCAAAAAGGACCAAGTCAGACAAGAAACCTGTGGGCATCTTGAAGGAGGAATAGTCGCCTGCCACTGGTTTCACTCGGAGCAGCTAAGCTGCTCAAGTCATTTCTGGTGAGTGCTATATCTCCACAGGATTGTTAATTAGGTATTTCAGATTCTGTAAGACTCAAGTCAAAATATGCTGTCCAGTTATCCCATTAAAGGCATAGCCTAGCTTGACCCAAAAACTAGAGTCAAATCCTTTTGTGTTCTGACCCTGTTATGTTTCATTTCTATACACTAAAAAATTACTAGAAAGAGATGTAAATTTTTATGACACTAAGCATTTCTTTCACTTTCTTTCCATGTCTTACTACTCAATACAAGCCCAACATATGTTGTTAGGTGGGCCCATCAACTGTGGTATCTCACTAGACCTTTAAAATGAAAGCTACTGCCTCTGGTGGAAGAGAGATATATAATCTCCTAAAATATCTACAGTAGCCCCAAGTTAACAGTCAGTATTTTCTAATCCTTTTGGTTATATTAATACTCCTTTTTTTTTTTTTTCTAGAATGGAGTTGGCCAATATAATTTGCAATTATTACTTTGCTTAATAAATTCATGATTTTGAACTCCTGGCTCTGAAAAGCAAATCAGTCTGATTACATTATCCATGGAAAATGAATTTGTGTGGCAGGAAGAATTTCAACAACACCTCAAATTTGTTTGTTTGTTTCACCAAGACATATACAAAATATTCCTCCTCCTGGAGTGGAAGGGAAGGGTGGGATAGATTTTAATAAGACAAAAGAAAAATTTTTGTAATAAAATTCTGCCCAACCAAAACTCTCATAGTAACAAATTTTGTGGCAGGAGGCCTTTTGGTGGACTTTGTCCAAAGTCTTAGCCTGAACAGCAACCAGGGGCTCTGCAGAACAAGCCCGGTGTGGCTTATCACCTTTCCCCTCCAACTCCTCACCCCACTCAACTGCCTCAGGACCTTGCACTGGAGTGCTTTCCAAGCCTCTTACAAACAGCTTGTTTATTCCTCAGGAATGTTTTAAAGAATGCACCCAGGTTGCCTTACTCTATCTTGTCACTTTTCCTGGACCCAAACCAAAAACAAAGAACGTTCCATTGGTTTGCAGTAGCACCAGGTTGCTAAACTGTCAATCCACACTTAATTCACTGCCTACCATAAACAGTCTGAAGTTTTAATGTGCAAAGGAGTGCTTAAGCCATCACTGCTGAGTCTTGCACTCATCACCTATGTGCGACATAGTGATGGATGCGGATTTTTCCTGTTTACCTCAGTCTCATGAGTTAATTTCAGTACCTGTGCTCTCCCTTATTCTTCCCAAGATTCAAAACTGTACCTTCAACCTTGTGTGTATTCTTTCCCTTATTAGTTCAGTTCCCAGGCTGACATATTTTTATCTGCTATAATTTTCATTTAGGCTAACAACTTACTTTCTGGGCTGCTCACTTGAGTAAATAGCCATGAGGGTTTGTGGAGAATGCTGGCCAGGAGGCAATTTCTTGGTAGTGTTTTGTCACTGCTGTTGTTTCAGAAAAAGAATATTACAATAATTAGAAACAATGAGTCAGTGTGCATGCTTTTGTGGTCAGACACCATTTCTTTCATGTTAACATGAAACCACACAATGACTTTTATGGTGTATTGGCATATTCTGTGAGTTTCATCCTACACCGATTTGCAGGTCATACTATTTCATTTACTTAATGGAGGTAGTGCAGAGTGAAAATTGGTGAAGAATTTGACCTTTTTATCTCTGGAAGGATTTCTCAAGCAGCATTAGAAATCCTTCCTACTTCTGTTCTAATGTCATTGCTTATTAAATGTTCATATTTGGGGGTGTAATCTGACTTCATAATATTATTCGTTTGTCTTTTCCTCACATTGATATTTTGGCAAGACAAATGCGCAGATTGGAGTACAACAGTAAGATGTCAAGCTGCACACAATGTTCATTTGCTTCTGTGCAGACCAGTGACTGTATGTGAATACAGTTATTCAATAAGTACATGAGGAAATATTTTTATTAGGCTTTTTTCATTATTTTCAAGGCATAATGGGGGGACTACAGACACTTTTTCTTTTTTTTTTTCTTTGAGAAATAAGGCTGCAACTTCCATACGTGATATTAAAAAGCTACTACCTCCATATCTTTCACTTATTTAGTCAATTCTGAGACCTCAGCCAAGGGCACAGCCTAGGCATTTGCATGTCAAGATGAAAATAATCCATTTTGATCCTCTATAGAAAACATGGTAATAGAGGAAGAAGCTCAGAAAACATTACCCATCTCTCTGTGCCACAAGAGTCTTGAGGGAATAGCATTCCAGAGAGGGGTGTGATGCTGCATTGCAGCACTGCCTGAAATGCTGGGAAGAGCACAAAGAAGAATTCAGACACAACAGAAGTTATCCTGACAAAAATTGTATCTATGCTGATGAGAAGGAGGGGGGAAAAAAAAGGCAGAAAAAGGACTACTGAAATAAAGGCTGACTTCATCCCATCTAGTGGTAGCACTTTAATGAGATATCTAAGGTAGGGATGTTTTGACCACAGTTACTCAGCAGGGACAGAGAGGGCTCTGAGGTATTTATTAACAGTAGGTGAGTCAAATTAAAACTGAGACAGACTGGGCAGATACTGAAAAGATCAATATACTTGTAGATTTGCAGCTAGGTACGCACTGTTGTGTTTGGCCACCAGATCTGTGTTTTCAGGATGCGTTATATAACTGGGCTGACCTGGCGGGGCAATGTGATGCTCAAATAAAGCAGTGTGTGTCTCTCTGCTATAGTACCTCTTTTTGCTCTGGAGACAGATGTGTTCCTCAACTCAGAAAGCCTTTATACTGTCAAGAGGACCACAGACCTCGCTGAAGTCCTGCAGAGGCATAACCAGCCAGTTTGCATTGTGTGTATATGACAGGCTGGGCTTCTCCTGGGAGCTGCTTTGGGTGATGGGCTGTGGAGCACACCACATGCCTTTTCTCCATCCACATCCTCACTAGTGGATATGTATTTTCCTCTTTGGAGCTGGAGGAGTAATTTTGCTTTCAGCTACATACAATAGATATTTTATTACAACCTCTGGCTGAACCAAGGTAAAAGGACAATTCTATTTTAAACCTGCAGCGCTCTTCTAAGCCAGTTCCCCCCAGGACTTCTCTCAAGACTCAATACTCACTCTAAACTCCAGTCTTCAGAGCCACAGCCATTAACTGATGTTGACTTAAAACTCCTTGTAAGTGATGAGTACATGTTGTGAAGTCTAGACACATACAAAGACCAACTTACAGGAACCCAGAAAGTAAAGCAGTAAAGAGAAAAACAGTGGTCACATAAGTCTAACCCTCATTTCGTACTGCCTTGTGTCACCTCAGACCACCAGTCTTTCCAGATGAGGCCCCACTATTCTGCAAACATCAACAATTCCAATTTTATACTTAACCTTCAGAGTATCTATAAAGTACTGCATAAAATGCTCCCACACAACTCACTCCGACATAAACATTCAGCTTGCAATGCAGTGTGCTCCTTACACTTCCTTGGGTCCTGAGGAAATAAAAAGTCCCACTGCACCAAAAAGAAAGAAAAATGAAGAAGAGGACTTAAATTTGAAAAAACAAGTACTATGAAATAAAAATTGTGGAAGATAATGTGCAGGAAATCCACAGACTTAGGAAGAAATCTGTTACAGGCTAATTTTTAATGGGGCAACAACACTGATGAACAGATATTGGGATTTATGTTTTTCATTATTCTTTGGTTGTAATCCTCCTCATTTTAAACATGCTTTTTATTTATTGCTAGAACCTTCAGAGTAAACATGCTCAGTCTATAGGACTGAAATATGAGAGCCAGAAAAGTTACTCTCTCTCTATTTTTGCCTCTGTTAATCCTTGACGTATTATCCCACCAAAGTCTCATTTCTTGTCTTACTCTTCTCCAGAGCAGAACTGCTCCCATGCACTTCTTCTTCCTCGGCTCACCTGAGAATTATCCAGGGTCCTAAGAGTTAAGATTTAGATCTTTTTGGCAGCAAAATTCTCTTTAACTCTCCTGGATATTGGATAAGAGGCAGAGACTCAAAATATGCAAAAATAATATGTGCTAAAATTTGTGGAAGGAATAAAATTAATGTGTATGCTGTGGTACTACCCAGTACTACTTCCCATCTGGGAGGAAGGAAATAGTCATTGCAGCTTAATATATGCGTGGTTCTCCCATTAGATTCCAGAATCTCTTAATGTAGATATGCATCATTTTTTGGATATCAACAAACCACTTGAAGTATTATTTATACTCAAGGCTAGAATGATTGCCATGAGAATAATTGTGTAAAAGCTGGAATAGGAAAACAAAATTAACATTGCTGAATGGTATTCAGGCCTCAGTGATTTGGCAAACTTAGCAAAGTTCACATGTCAGTTAAATGACAGATATGAGCCGTTGCAAAAAATATACTGGTATTTCTCAAAAATATCTGATAGAGTAAAGGTTAATGTTATTAACATTCTGCTTTGTATGTAGTTGGTGTGAATGCAATATGTTCTTTAGGACTTCTGTTTTCAAATATCAATGATAACTTGATTTTTTTATTAATAGTGTGTAAGGATGTATTGGGGTTTGGCTTGGGGTTTTCTGGTGGTGGATTTTTGTTTTGTTTTGTAAAAATAATTAAAGCTGTTAAGGTTAGAAGAAAAAGGTACATGTTGAATCCCAACCTACATAACTAAGCCTGCAAAACTAATGCTTCCATCAGTCATTACAGTATTTTATTATTCTTGGTTAAATTCAAATTCATTTTATGCTTTCCTCTCTGGGATTCAAGAGCTGCTTTTTTGCAGACAGCCTCTCCCCAGCTTCATTGGGTTGTATGATGTTTTAGATTTCTTTTTATGCCCTGAATCAGTACAAAACTTCTGAAACCAGCAAACGTTCCAGAGAAGAAGGTGTGTACTGAGTGTAAGGAATTCATGTGCAAGTGATATGCTCATGGTAACCAAGTCTTTTGTCAGGTATATTACCTGTCCTTAACAGGCTGTCTGTGTCCATCTTTTAAATAAAGTCACCCAACCTCCATCATCCCCTCCCGGCAGATTAAGTTCTGTACGCTGCTTTTTGTTTTCTTTCCTGTCGTTCTTCTCTCCAGTCTCAGCTTCACAAGTGCTGGTTTCCTCTCACATCCCCATTAGAAAACTGCAATGAGTGTTGTAATTTTTGTAAGTACAGATGACTCCAGAAGTTCCTCCAGCATGAGAGTGTCTCTGTTTACTCATTTACTCTCTGGTTGCTGTTTAAGGAATACAAGTAAAAAAATCTTGCCTATTTACAGGTTATAGCTATGCTCCTGCTACAAGAGGTGGTGAGCTGGGAACATCTCAAGTAAAGTCCTCTGCATGGTGACGATGTGAGAGATGGCCACCAAGAAGAAAATGGTCACCTGAAAAGCTGCTGTAATTAACTCCCAACCAATATTTCAGAGCAATAGCAGAAATAACCTAGCAAAAATTCATGCTATGCTGACAAATAGTAATTACAAACAAATGTCAGGACAGGGAACGATGTGGAAAGGCCCACACTTGACATGGTAAACCAAAGACAACAAAACCATTGCAGCCTCACTGCCGCTCCATTTACTGCTTCAGACAGCGGTCCCACTCTGTGTGACCCAGGCATGCTGGAGGCTGATCTGCTGTGTTTGTGCACATAAGTGGACACAACGCTGTCAGATGTGGCAGCTTTCGAGCAGACTTTTCTGTGTCTATTCATGTTGCATACCTTTGCCTGGCAGTGCACAGCGCATAGCGTGTTGATCCATAGCAAGCACTCTTTACCTTTCATGTTTAACCACATCATATCAGATGTCATTGCAATCCATTTTTATGAAAGACAGACATGTGGCCTAAAACTAAGTGAATTTTCTATTGGAACCATTCGTTCAGTTTTTGACCCTCCACCTCCTCCATTCTGACCATTCTCTTAATCCACTTGTTTTTAAAACTATGCAGACTTTGATTTCACTCTTTTCTCACCCTTTAAATCTCATTTCTTATCCCCTAACTCAATTAACACAGCTTAGTTAAAATTGTTACTAACATCTTTTTTGGTATTATCCGCTTAATCATAATTTTAAAATGAATGGAATATTTAATAATCTGTACTCATGATGTAATCAGAAATTTAAAAAATCCTATGAAAGCTATTTAATAATATTCTAAACCACTCAGCATTCAATTAAGGTTATTAGGAGATTAGAAATTAGATAGAAAGACGAATAAAGAAGAAATCTGAAGTCCATAATCATTGTTTCTAAAATGAATGACCACATTAAGGTCTTCCAAAACTAAAGTGGTAATACATCTTTTCTCCCACAAGATCCTGCTTTAGAAATGTGCTTCTGTGTTTGAGAGAGGAAAGGGAGGGGATTGAAGTCTTTGAAATTGTTCTATAAATAACGTGAACGCACTAAACATCAGTGTGTCCCTTCATTGGAGCTAAAATAAGCATCCAACCACCAGGATACCCTCCCTAACAGGCAGAAGAATCCTCTCCTCCCTGAAAAACTTGGACCTGTGTTGTGGCTGCAGCACAGAACCCCATATGGGAAGATGCATTGTTTCAGCACATGTACCAGAGGATGTGGTGTACCCTGTCCCTCAAACCCCATGGTATACCATCACAGAATCATAGAACATACTGAGTCAGAAGGGACCCAAAAGGATCATCAAGTCCAGCCCTTAGGCTCACACAGGACCATCCCCGAGAGTCACACCATGAGCCCGAGAGTATTGTTTAAGCATCAGGCTTGGTGCTGTGATGTACCCCAGCCTACATCACCCCACATGGGAGCTGGCTCTGCTGACTGGGACACAAACATTCAGAGACTATCACACTCCAGAAAGCCAAAACAGCACTCTTGGCTACATCTGTCAGGCAGATGTGAAGCACAAATGCTGTTTATAGTGGTTTTCTACTCGGACATTCACTCACACAGATTTTGAGCAGTCTCAGACAGGTCTTTTTTTCTCTTTTTCTTTTTTTTTCTTTGATTTTGTTTCTCTGTAGGCATTTGAAGGTGAAATGCACCTCACACTAAACCTATTTTAGGGAGATTTGGGACCTGATTGTGCACTTGTTCTACACATAAGCCCCACCCAAGCCTGCCAGTCATTCTGCTTGCATAATTTACACAAAAGCCTGCGGGAGTTTTTCATGCAAGAGGACTTGAGGGTCAAGCACACATTAGAGGAGATTTTTCTTTGTTTTTACTTGTTTTTTTGGTTTTTGAGTTTTTTTTGGTTTTGTGGTGGTGGTTTTTGCTGGTTTTGCTTCAAAGTAATCTTAAACAGCTTTAAAACTGTTAGACATTTTCAAGCTGAGATCAGAGCCAGGTACAAGAGGGCAAATTGTGGCCCAGGGTTTCAGTGTCTGAGGCTTGTTTTCAGAAAGTAAAAGAACCACTTACTGCTCTTAGTCCCAATGCCAAATCTCCACTGAGGTCAGCGTGCATGAACTGAGGGTGTGAGGCTCTTAAAATAATTTCAGCAAAGTCAAATATTCAAAAGATATATCATCACAGCAGATTGTACTCTGAGAATAGCAGGAAGGAATTACATTGCACGCTGTTAAAATGTTAGCAACCACATTTCATTTTTGAAAAGGCAATTTATTTGTCCTGAAATAAAGAGTTGATTATATCTCTTATTACTGTTACAAGAACTTGATATATCACAAAGTGGAAGAGTTACAACATGTACCAATTCTCAACCAGGAAAAATGAACCTGATTCATAATTCACTTTGAGAATGTGTAGTTAGTCAATCAAGTGATTTGTAATCATAAAGGCTGCCAGGAATCAAATGAATAATGGACTATACTAAAATCCTCAGATTTTCTAGTATTCTTATTTCATTATGTGACTTTTATTGCTCTTTCTGATAGTTATCTCTCTTTCAGCAGAAAAAAATTAAACTATTCATATATACTGGAAGGAATATATTTGACTATTTAATGCACATAATGAATACACAAATTGAGTGATCACCCAAGGTAACAACTGAATGTGAGGTTTTCCTCCATAGAAGCCTTTAGGATGTGAAGCTTGAGCAGAAAAACCCCATTTTTCCTCTTGAAAGGATTTTTGGGGTAGTCAATCCTAGCATACATCATATTGTTACAGTATAATTTCTCGAGCTGGTTTTTTATAACCGTGGAAATTACATAATTCATATAGTGGGGAATCTGTTAAAGAGCAACTGCTTTACTCTCTGATGCTGAGAAGCATCTTTACATTATATGATTATTTAATAAGGTGTGACCTCCAACTCTCTATTTTTACCAGTAATCTGGCAGAATCAGATAGATAGTTACAGACAGAGATGGCAAAGGAAACAACCACTGTAAGTATGAAATTGTGCAGAAGTTGTAGCTTAATATGTATTAATCATACTCAGAATTGTGGATTTTTAATGTTAATTCTTTTTTTCAGGCTTTTGCTGCAAAACAAAACTTCTGAGTCACGCAGCTATTAATAAGCAGAAAGTACCTTAATTGCAGTTTCTCGTATATTGAAATTTTAATTCATTGTTTGTTATACTATTTATTGTTATCTCATGCATTCCTAAATATATGTTTTCAATATCCTGACAACTGAATCAGGCAATTTTCAAGTGATTGACACACCCACACTGTGAGATGATTTATTCTTGGCATCTCCCCCTATCTACAGAGCAGGTCCATGGAGAGAGCACTGCTTCTTGTTCTCATTTACATTTGTACCACTGTAATTTTTATTTTTTTCACGGTGGGGGGTCCATATGAGAGAGAAAGAAGTGGTAAGTGATAACATTGTATTTATTACATATTTTGGTTATATTTTAGACAGAAGGATTTTAATGATTTTTACTGGCCATTTGTTGGCCATCCAGACTCTAATTTTACACTTTTACAGTAAACCCAAAGGTTATTTCTTCATTAAAAAAAGAACACAGGACATGGAAATGGCTTCACTTAACAGTGAAACACAGCCAGTCTGGGTCCAGAAAGTAGTAATGGAAAAATAGGGTTTTTTGGAGGCTTTGGATCAAACTGACAAATAAACTTTAATTTAGAAAAGTAGGATGTAGTTAGTCAAACTGGAATATAGCCAGGATGTTGTTCCTACTGTTGTCGACATTCTCATTCTATTTTATAATGACCACAAAGGATCACTGCCTGCATTTTACATCTTCTCTAAAGCTGTAGTCATTTCAAAGGTACAATATCAAATCAAATTTAAACTACAACTTAAGTGCAACCATGAGCAAAACTCATGTCTTGGGACATATTTTATTTCAGTAAAAACACGGCATTCTGAACCCAAATCTGTGGAAATGCTCATAGCCCAGGCAGGAGGCCCTCGTGTCAGTGGACAAAAAAATAATTAAAAACCAAAGTGGCAAAACTGGTGATATAATTTTTACTCAGTTAGCAAAGCTGAGAAAAATGACAAAAAGCATCATAAAATGCTATGATATTTTTGTCTTTACTATTCAAATGTTAGGGGAAAACCTGGAAACATAACTTAGAAAATACAACACAGTTTTGATAGAGAAGTATCCCAGTTAATTTTAGTGTCCTTTCCAACTGCTAATGTCAATTCAAAAATTATTTAGAATGCATAAAAAATAGAACACACCAGGTGTGTTCTAACATGTAATGTTAGTGCAATATGCTCTATGGATTAGACCTATGCACTTTTTCCAATTAAAGTCACTGTCACTGTTTCTATCTGAAGGAGGCCCGTAGCAGTTGGTCGTGAAAGTCCATGTTGAGCTCTCTAAAAAGAATGTCTCATGCACATGTGCAATGGTTGTCATGTTAAAAATCTGTGAATTTTGGAATGAAACAACCATACTTCCCTTCCAGAGCCATGATCTCCACTAGCACACATATGTGGTTTCCTAGTGATGGTCTTCTGGGTATGCTGGAATACAGTAAAGCTGAAAAGCTGCTTAGACCCAGAACTGCACTTCTTTAACTTCCTTTAACATAATATAAATTAAAGAAATTACTGGTATAGCTAACTTTAATAGCTACATAAAGAATGTAGCTATGTAGAATCCTACCATTTTTAATAAATTGCCTGTGATATTAGTAATGGGGTACTAGTGTGGTGAGCCACATATTTTTCACTCACTTGGAAAAAAAAAAAGTATCAATACAGCAATGGCTGTAAAATGTGAAACAAGCAATTCCTACTCATTCATTTGGAGTATTAATTCATGCTTCTTGTGGACAAACAGAATCTTGTTATTCATTGAATGCTGAGTTCTAACCAAACAAATATATTTAATTATGGTATTCTTTCCACGGTTCTGCAAACTGCAGAACTTTGATCTTCAATATAGCAACACATACGGCAGAGAGGTGAATTTTACTGCTGCCAGGATAAAAGCCCCATAATAGCAGAGGTCAGTGGGTGGGCAAGAGACACTACTTCCTTTCCAAATACTGTTCAGAAGTCCATTAGTGTTAACCACTTGAATGCCATTTCATACATTAAGCAACCTCAAATTTCTAGGTGAAGTAAAAAGAAATACATTTGATGGAAAAATCAAATTACTTGCTGGGAAAACATCTTTTCAGAGAAATAATGGTGTCAGGTCTTGGGTACCTTGGTGTACAAAGGTATTTTTTCTAACCCTTCATCTGGCCATTTGAGCTAATGACTTAGAGGTAAGCTGAGAGTAGCAGGACTGATGCCCTCTAGTACCTAACCTCTACCTTTCACGTATCCAGCAGTTCCTGCCTACCCATACGTACAGCTACAAACGCATGGCCTCCAATAATGAAAGAAAAGCTACTTTCCACTGCTGAACACAAAAAAATAAAAACAGTGTCAGATATCTGCCTAAATGTTCACCTTTTCAGTTAGGAACTTTTCTTTTATACTATCCAGAAGTTGGGCCCAAGGTCTAGTAGTGCTCTTATACAAAATATATAGAGATGTCTTAGCAAGACATCAATCCCTATTGTATCCATCAGAGGAGACTGCTTTTTTTCTCTTCTGTGTAGGCTTTGTTTTCCCTATACCTGTTGATTCAGGCTGACCAAAGCCAATATTCACATCTTCCAGAACTGCAGGGTTTCGGCACTGCTGCAGCTAAGAGCAAGTCCCATACCCTTACAATTTTACTGTACTCAGTGCAGTCAAAAACCACCTTCACTCAAAGATCTAATTCTAAAGCAACTGCTCTAACTTTTGTCTTGTTTCACTTAATGGTTTGAACATTATGTGATAGATGAGACCAGGACTGCCCTAGCAAAGTGTTTTGATGATCCCTTAAAATAAGTCTCTTGTAAGAATTGCACTGAAAAAACTTTTACTTCTGTAGAATTCATATGTTATAAGAAGAGTTAGACTAACAGAGTGTGATCAGAGTCAAATCCAGTGTTTTTATCTAACCCAGCAAATCCTAGGAAACAATCAATCTGTGTTTTCATAGCATGAAGTTTTCATATTTTAAAGGAAAGTTTGACAAACTTGCTGTTCATCCCAATTTCTTCTTTTTCATAGATTAGGGGTGAGGAAGAAAACTCTTAGAGAGAAGTCTCTTCCAAATTAGCTAAATGGGAACAGCTATGCTACAGTACAGCCAGGGAGAATTCCACAGGGACCCAAATCCCCATGTGAGTAGAGTCCAAGCAATGATCTACTTATGTGCAAATCCAGCCCTGGCATAGGTCTGGGTTTTGCCCAAAGATGAGCCAATCCCAAGGTCACAGCTGGAAATTGTGTGTGGTCTGTATGCAGCAGAACTGCAGGGTGAAGCATGCAGATTTTGGCCCATCTGCACCATGAATGCCAGAAACGGGAAACAAATTTTTAAAAGTGTGTCCTAGCAGAGTACAAATGGCTTTTTCCAACTATAGTCATAGTCATAAGACATCTCTGTTTTGCTCCCTGGTGGAGAGCACTTCTTCACTTCTTCACACAAACTTCTCCCGATCGATAGAGTGACAGCCCTAGCGTTAGTGTGTGTGATGATCATACAGCTGTCCCTTCAGTAGACGTTAATGCTACATCCAGAACAATGTGAGAGGTTAATATTTGCTAATCTAACAGACTATTTCTTTCCTGAAGGGATGAAGGGATGTGAGCTTCACTTAAGCTTTTTAAATTTGGTCTGTGATGGATTCTGCCTGTTTTATTGCAAATGGGAGAGATAGGGGTGGAAATCTGTCTCCACTTCTGACTCAGACTTTCTAAGCCCAGAATATTGTTATTATTATTTATCAAGAGCATAACTTTCCTTAGTGCCTAGCAAAGGAGCAGAAAGATTCCCCTGTGTAACCTGAAAAGGATTGGCAAGGAGAAAGGGGCAGAGGGGATGAGAGCATTTGCTTCCGAGCAAGACAAGCCCTGCCCTCAGAGCCAAGCCTCCCTGGAGCTTGACTGAGCAGGAAAAATGTGAACAGTTGCATTTTGTATCTTTGCTCTCAAAGTCACTTGACAGTGAAAAACCACCGGGAGTGGGAACGCCAGGCACAGAGGGTCTGTGTTACGCCCGAAGAGTGTATCCTCTCTCCTTAGCTGGGGGTTACCTGCTCCTGATAGCAGAGACTCTTGTTTGTCCTGGTGACATATGGAAGATTCCTTCCTTAAGTTCCTCTCTTGGCTTCTGGTGGCCCTCTTCAATCTTCTCTTTGAGGCTCTGGACATGTTCATCCAGGTTTTTTTTCCACAGATAAGACATGGACTCATAATGGGACAGTGACAGTGTCTTCATAAATCCTGATTTTACTAACTAATGCAGCCATCTTGTCCTCTCCTTCCCTCCTTTGCAACGTTGCTAAGTAGTGGGAATACATTTCTGATGAGTGGTGGTAGAAGCCCCCGGTGGTAGAAGTCCTGTAGAGTGAGAGAAGGAGACCCTTGATCTCTCTAGTGAAGTCTGAGTAGTCTTTTACTGGGCTCAGGGTAGGTGGGGATGCCTCTGGTACCTCCCCTTGATCAGGAAGTCCTTCACTGGATGATTGATACTGGATCACAGGGACATTTCAAGAGTCTTTGACACCTTCTGAGCACAGGTGGACCCATTATGGCCATGAGCAGAGATTAATATCTTCAGGCCATGTTACAGCACCAAGGCCTTTGACGGGAAGTTTGCAGCATTCCCCAGGTTACCAGTGCTTTCCAGGCTGCTGTGCCTGGATGCAGCCACCCTTTTGTTACTGCAGGCTAACCCACGCTGTAAGGTTTCCCCAGACAAAGTAGGGATTTCTAGGGATTCCCAGGAGTGAACACTAGAGTGAAATTTTTATACTACTATTAAAGTTCCTTCAAAAACTATGTTAAGTACAGAAAGGAAAGTTAGACTCAACACACTGTAGAGGGATCTCATGCAAGTAAACACAGGAACATTGATCAGGCAGGACAAGGCATATTTTCTGGCGGGATATCAAAGAAATCATGCTGTGACCCAAGTCATGGTATTTGGATTACACTTGAAAATACAGAAAAATTAAAATAGAAAGTAGCAGGCTAACATCCTTCCGGGGTGGGGGGGGGGGGGCTATAAATTCAGAATTCCCCAGGTTTGCAATGCAGTGGACCTGTGCTATCCAGTACAATAAATTTACTATTCCTTTGAAAGTAGCTATTGAGCTACTCTCATCACAAGGTAGGTACAGAGGTGAAACAAACACTTCTCTACCCTCCATGATATCTGAAAGTGCTGTTTTTGCATGGTACAGCACAGTTTTATGCAAGCCTAAGCTGGAATGACATTAGCATATAACAATATTAATTTTTACCATAGCACTAATTATATCTAAAGTTTAACTTGTGAAGACTACATCAATACAATATTTAGTGCTGCATTGTGGAAACAAACAGATGAGTACAGCTGACCTGTTGGTAAAGCGGGTCTGAAAAGAACAAAGCTGTGGTCAGAATAACAGCAGCAGACCTCATTCTCTCCCCTCACCCTTCCACAACCTGCACTGAAAAGGGTACCATTTTTCCATTACAACCCGGCACTTCAAGGCCTGATCAGATTATCCTGAAAGCATGCAAATTAATTGATCTGGGAAAGTCCAGTCCCATTCACCTTCCCACCCCCAGCCCCCCCGCACACTGGACCAGCAGCTTCAGGACCTGACATAACTGCATTTCTTCTCAGTAGCCCAGATGGATTGACAATTGATCAGCCTGACGATTTTGAGAAAGAATGAACTGTGAGTTTTATGCAATCCTCCTGTAATTCCGATCCCTACTGTTGAGCATGAACAAAACATTTCTCTGTGACCATCGAATGCCCACTGTTCACATCCAGCTGCTGGTTGAAATTGCTCTTGAGACTAAGCAACTCCTCCCAGGACACTGCAACCTTTTTATAAAAGGGAAGTGGGGAAAGAAGAGAAGATGGACTCACTTTTAGAATTAGTGGTTTTACAGCACAAGGAAAAAAACTTCTTTATGGCTTTCCTGGGACTTCAGGATTTTGTGTTTCTATTTTTACAAGAATGGGCTGATTTGTCTTAGGCTATTACTGTCTATTACTGCTGGAAGTCCTGCAGAAAGGTGGGAAGCAGAGAATTCTGGCAATCTGCCTAAAGAGAAATCAATGAAACAAATTAATCCTTCACAGGCTGCAATGACACAGTAATCCATCACTCAGAGCTGCTTTTATACACCAAATCAGAGAGCAGAGGAAAGAGCCCTGGGGGACATCACAGACAACAACTTACAGCAACACTGGGAAAATATTAAGGAATCAGTTTATTTAAAGAGGATAGTTTTCAGTTGATTGCCTATTTAGTTTTATAGAGATTTTTCTTCATGCTATGTGAAGCTCTGGGTGGATGGCTCTATCTGCTGAGCATTAGCTCCCCAGAACTGCCTCCCCCCCCCCCCTCCCCCCCGTGGACTTCCAGTAGTGTGGGGGGTGGAAATGTTCTTTTTACCCTTGATGGGCGAGTGGCTGAGATACTGACTTCTGACGGGGAGGGGCTCCGAAGCCCCACGCAGGCTTTGCAGGATCGGGCACCAGCCACATTGATCCTGACCCCCCTTTTCAGCTCCACGGAATGGACGTGGGGCTGAGGCGGGGAGGAAGTGGGGAGAAGGGGGAGTCACTGTCCTCAACAGCGATTTTTCCTGGTTGTGGTGGTAGAGGGGCTGGCAGAATTGGACCTGCTTTCCCCCTCCGTCCTCACACCCCTCTGTGAATCACTTTTTAGAGAAACCCACGCGAGGCGAGGGACAGGGATTTAATACCATCGACTGGGACTTAAAAATCACGTGGTGGTACCCAGAGGTATACCCTCGAGGGAGGGTGCTTGCCGGGAGCGACGCCGCTGCCGGACACTGGCCCCCGTTAACAAAAAATAAAACAAAACAAAACAAAGCAAAGCAAAACAAACAAACAAAAAAACCCACACACACCAAAAACGTGACGTGTCTGCGGTGCCTAAGCGGGTCCAGCCTCCGCACCCTTGCTGGTTTGTCCCTCCCCGCCTGGACGTCACCGGCTTCTCGGGAGCGGGACAGAACCGGGAGCATCACCCATCCCCCGAGACTACTCTCCGAAAGCGGTGGGGGACAGACAGGAATTCGGCAACACGCCGAAAAACAGCGTGAAAACCGTGAAGTGGGTAAACTGCCGTGGTGCTATGAGGAGACGCTTTTTTTACTTTATTTATTTACTCTTCCCACCCTAAGGGCAAAGGAATATTTTTGATAGCCCGCTTGCATGACACTTGCGAGTCATGTTTTATTTTTTAAGAGGTGGATAACGTAAGGATCTGGTGGTGATGCTGGGGTCGGGAGAACTATGCTGATTGGGGAGCCTAATTGCTTCAAGAAGACATGCCGCTAAAAATGGAGAGGACCGCTGATGGAGTCGGTCTGTTCCTAATAAAATGAAGAGGCACTGAATTAAATTCTCAAGAAAGGGACTATAAAAGTTGCCACAGTGTAACTAAATTACTTCACCTAACTATTACCCCTCAGATGACATCTTGAAAGAAGGCAGACTGAATACAGCTTCCATATTCATAAATTGGCTGCGCTTAGGCCAGTAAATCTGGACTGATTTAAAAGGGCTTTTTCATCCTCCGAATCAAATGAAATAATTGTTAATTAGATGTATTCTGTTGAAAATGTCGCTATTCCCTGCATCACCTGTTCACATATTTAGTGAACTTCTTAACATCTGGTCCATCAGATTTTTCTCTTCTTTTCTTTTTTTTCGGTGTCAGGCTGAAAGGTGTTTTTCCTCTTGTGACTCTTCGGGGCCAATATCATTCATTCTGCTCCTTGGAATGCCTTCCCTGGAGATTTTTAGAGGTTATCAATGTCCCTGGCGGGTCCGAGTGAAGAGGGAGCCTCACGAACCTGCCCTCACGGGGAAAAACCTGTCAGGGATCCCCACTGGAATGGCAAGGGTTCCCAAACAGCCCAAGCGGGTTTCGGGGTGCTGATCGCCTTCAACATGTCACCGGGGTCCTCTTGCTCGGGACACCACCGACAAGGGCGTAAGTTTGAGGAGAGAGGCGAGGAGGAAGGAAAAGAAAATAAAGAAACTTCCCTCTGACAGCTCGAGATGTTGGCAAACAAAAGAAAAGTCGCAGTTCCAGCAACTCGGGCTCTCCACCTCGTAGTGAGAGCATATGGAGACGCATTTCTCTCAGGTCAAGGGGTTTATCAGAGGTTTGCTTTCTGCCTGCTCGGAGGACATGCAGGGTCGCGACTTCTCTATCCTCCCTTGCTAGCACCCGGCGCGACCCAGCCCTAGGTTCTCGGCTCTTCGTAGTCCGCAACAAAGCCCACGCGTGATGAGAAGGACACAAGCGGTGTGCCACAGCTTGCGAATGGGACAGGACGTTATCCCAGCGCGGGATACGGTGGTGCGTGGTGCCTAATAGGTTCTGCAGAGGACTGCGGGAGCAGCGCGGAGATACGTTGGATCAACCGTCCCTTTCCTGGGCTGGCAGGAGAAACCAGGTGCGTCCTGCTTAAGTAAGTATAGCCTAATAGAAGGTGTGTTTTTGCCAAGCGTTTTGCATTTAAACCTGTGACCTCTTCAGATTGCCCTCTGCCACATTTTGTGCCAGTTAAGCCCGTCTTCATCCTACTTAGACAGAGTCAGTTGTCTGCTTCATGTGTCTCTCTACCGGAATTGGCTCCAAATAAACGGATCACGAATGTAAAACTATCCCCCCAAGACATATAACTAAAAATTGTCAAAGAGACTTTGGTCCACTATCCATGTCTTGTGCCAGTCGCTCATCATGGTCCCTTGTGGTGTGTCATACGTCATCATGACTGATCCGTGACACAGTTTAGTGCTATTTGGGGACTCTCCGGCATCCTGACTCCACCCTACACCTTTGTAGCTCTCTGCAAATGCATCCCTTACAAACTCTCCAAAGGATCACTGCACAGCCCAAGTTAAAAGCCACCATCCCAGATGTTTTCTGGCCAAATGCACACTGCTCGGAGTTTCTAAGCATTTTCCTGTTTCGGGGTCGTTTTGCCTGTCCTCTCCACCTCGTTTTTGACTCGGGTCCTTCAGCCCGGTGGCTAACCTCACCCTCCCTCCCCTTCCAACCTCGGGCTGAAGGGCAGTCCCCGCTCATTTCAGGGGTCTCTTCTTCCTGCCGTAGGCTAGGCGCTCCAGACATTAAACCGAAAAAGATACCTGTCCTTGCATGAGCTACCTATTCCACGCGTGGGCGAATAGCGGAATCTCTATGCTTAGTACAGGCAGTAGAGGTCAGCGGGCGACCAGAGAGGGGCAGGAAGGAAGAGTAGGTGAGGACGCCAACTGCCCCTCTATCCACCTCCGTGGGTAGTTACTGTGGGGGGACCCCCAGCCTGTGAGGATGTTCATGGCGGCGTCTGGGGGTCACCGTCCGACCCGGGTCCGGAGCATTCTCAGGGGTCTCGCTGCGAGGCTACTGAAAGGATGCAGACAATAGCAGCTGCAACACCTGCGATCTATCATGGCGATGAAATATGTACAGTAGTACGGAGTAATTGCTCTTACCGCTTCCAGAGGGAGCTCAAAGCTGGAAAATCAAGATTAGAGTCTTCCAAACTGTAAACAATTTCCACAGGATATATCCATAGCACACGCAGATCGACAGGGAGACAGAGAGAGAATTCCTCGTTTGTCTCAGAAGGGACTTTAAGATTCATTTAGCCTCATGCGAATAGGGATAAAGACTCGGTCTTTATGTGCTTAGCCACATCACGGGGCTGAAAAACTTTTACCTGTGCGCGGTGGGGAGAAACACAAGGGCGGTACAAGGTCAGCGGGGATCCTGGGTGATGTATGACAGAGTAATTAAGATGTACACCGGAGTAATTAATTTACTGCAGTCCACAGGGTTGTTTAGCGAGTACATAAACTCCATTTGGAAATAGTGACCTGCTTATGCACGTCCATGCAAAGATATCACGCGTGTTGTGCATTTACGGTGTACGGCTGCATATGAGTGCTGGTGTCCCGCCTGTGTACAGAGTTTCGAGGTGTGGGCTCATGTGATACGCCCCAGTGTCAGGTTGTCGGGTGGGATGTGGGTATACACATTCACCGCCACGCACGCACCTTGCTCTGCAAGCTCTGCAAGTTTTCCCTCCGTGTAACTTCACGCACGTCTGTGTCACATGTTTTATTAAACGCAGATAATCCCACTCGGCGGTTCACAGTTCACCAGCGGCTGACACTGAAAATTTAATGCTGACTTGGAAGTGCAGCACTCAAGTTACGAGGTGAGAAGAGCGCGCAAGAGTGGCTGGGATTTGGGTCTGGGCTGCTCTGATCTAGATCAGTGCTCAAGAGGTCAAAACCCGTCCTTGCCTTCACCCTCATCATCCTCTCCCTCATACTCCTCACCCTCATCCTCCAGTCAGTGTCGTGCCCCCCCTGTGCTGCCCCCTCACCTGCTCAGCCTGTACCTCAGCTCACACGCACACATGTTCACTCACACAAGTGATACCTGCCTCCTGCTCCTGCCAGGAGCAACTTCCCCACTCATCACCTCTCCCCCCGCAGCCGGGGCGAACCGTTCCCGGCCCCCAGGACTCCCAGCAGTGTCAAAACCCGCATATAAATCACCGGGAATAAGCCGCAGGTTCGTTTCCTTTCGGGAAAATAAACAAGTAAAAATATATAAATGAACCCAGCTTCATTGCTCTTTTAACAGGGAAGACGGCACGTCTCCACTTGTAAAAGGCGGGGAGAAAGACGGTGCGTTACAGAGTCACCACCGCCCCCTGACAAGTGATTACGCCTCTATCAGCCCCTGCCGCAATCAACCGCACCTCGCGAGGATGCTGCTCGCACTCAAATTGGGCTGGAAACTAAGGGTCTCGGCGGGTGCCCAGGATGGAGAGTTCCCCTCGGGCGGCCCCGAAAGAGCCGCAAGTCCAGGGCCAGCCCCGGAAGCGGAGCGGAGCGGGGCCGGGCGGGAGGAGCGGCGCGGAGCGACGTGGAGCGGGTGCGCACCCGCGGAGCGTCCAGAGGCTGGGGGCACCGGGAAGCCGCTTCGGCCCAGGGATGCTCTCGTAGTGCGTGACGCCTTTGGGACTCCTACATGGGCTGCCAAAGCTTTTTCCTTTTTATGTCTTTTTTCCCCGAAATTCCTCTCCCCTCTCTCGTGTCTTGACCCACAGCACAGTCCAGCAAATAATTCTGTTTATATCCTTTACAACAGCAATTTTATGCCGTACAATGCGACACGTAGCAATGGATATGTATGGAGAGTTGCGAGGGAATATGAATGCGTACGGCAAAATGCCACCTTCCCTACCTGTCCATTTTCTTAGCTGGTTCGAACAAAAGGCGTCTCGGGTGCATTTTGTGGCACTGAATTAATTCCAAATATTTGGTACACAAACTTAGCGAGCCCAAAGGAGATTAATTCTTCAGAGTAATCCAATTAAAAGATTTCTAAACTAATCTTGGGGGGGGGGGGGGGGGGGGGGGGGGAATAGTGCAAGGCTAAAGAGGAAAATCGGGTTTATGATAGTGATTTATTGCACCAGTTTGATCTACAGAAAGAGGCTTTCCTCGTTTGGAGATGACCACCCTTCCCCCCTCTGTTCCCTTTACCCCACTGAGGTCTCAGATATATCCTAGCATATATCTTGTTGAATCTGTTTCTTTTATTTTATTCTAATTTTCTGGAAATACTACCATCCAGGCGCGAATCTCGCCCTTAATGCTGCAAGAAAAGGAGTTTGGTGGCTCACAAGTACCCTAGACCTTTTTAAAGGGCTAGTAGATTTATGGTCTCTTTTCCGACGCCCATCCAGAATAATTAGCACATATGTTCTAAATAGATGATAGTTTTGTGAGCAATAAAGCAATTATCCATCTCTAGAGCTGACACTTCCTCCAACTAAACTCCAACCAGCAGCTAATTGGAAAAGTCATTTCAGTTTCATTGTCTGCAATTAGTCCTGCTAAACTATTATACCCAAACTACCTGGTTTGAGGTTTATTTATTCATTTCTTATTTGCATTTACAAACGTTTACCAAGTCACGCTTAACTGTTCCAGGAGAAGGGCGTCTCTAGGGGTTGTTGGGGAGGTTTGAGGGCTTAGGTGGGGAGGGGTTGTTGAGGGGTTTTTTTATGCCTTTGCAACCAGGAGAGTCACTCTCCCATCTTGGCGGTGCTGGAGGGCTCAGCCGTGCCACAAACATGTGTCCACTCTGCTGATTGGGGGAGATAAAACTATATTTTCCCTACTAGTGTAACCAAGGAAGCAGCGAGAGCGGTGGGGAGGAAGGAGAAGGGTAAAGTTCCTAAAAAAAAAAAAAAAAAAAAACAAAAAACAAAAAAAAAACAAAAACCAAAAAAAACCCCAAAACCAAAAAAATCCCACACCACCACCAAATAATTCACCTCCCACTTGAACTCTGAATTTAGGGACAGCCTGGATGACCACCCCGCAACCCACTTCGCAGGTCCTTCTGTGCCAGAGAAACCCGTATGTCTGTGTGTCTGTGTGTGTGTATGTGTTCCCAGCCCTGCCTGTGGACACGGTGTCCCCCTGCCCTTCCCCATGGAATTTGAGGGCAGGGAAAGGAAGGTCTGTGGGTCGGGCGAGCCTTTTTCTGTCCACCTCGCACGACTGCCGCCTCCTCGAGGGTGGAAAAATTAAACAAGATGATGGAGGCTGAGGACTTGTGCACAGTGAGTGGAAAAAATGTGTTAAACATCAGTTTGACACCCCGTCGGAGCTTCAAAATATACACCGGCTGGATTTCTTCTACTTAATTTAATCCTTATTGGACTGAGTTTCTTCTCGCCATCTATTTACCAGAAGTCCCAGCAAAACGTACCTCGGGAGAGAAGGAGGGGGGTGTGACACACAGTGGTGGGGGGAGGACTGTTTAGTCCATCATTTGAACCTCCAGATTAAAGCAGGTATTTAACAGGGAGGCACTCCAAGGAGTTGGAAGTAAGTCTCTTGAGTCAAGACTTCTGCCCAGGACTGGAGCTGCTCCTAGAGTGGAAGAGATTTGTGTGTTGGGATGGGAACTTGTAGCCTTAGCAACAAAGTAGTCACTTGAAGGAATTTACAGCAAAAGCATCCCAGACTGAGAAAGAAACGCCGATTTCTGAGCTGTTAGGAAGGAAGAGATAGTGCCCTGAATTGAGCCTCTAGAACAAAGTTTTTTCTGTTTACCAGGGGCCTCAATTTTGTCCACTTCTTGTTAAAAAACAAACAAACAAACAAACAAACAAACAACAACAAGAAGAAAATAATAGCTTTGACAAGATGATTCCCAGAAAACCGCGGACACCTCCGTCGGTGCCTGCGCACCGACCAGGCTCAGGCAGCAGGCAAAGTGGAGTCGGTTGCCCACCGAAGAACGGCAGTTCCCTCCAAAATCTAATCTTTCTGGGGGCCGGGACTGTCTCCCAGTCCAGGCACCCCCAATAAGTGCAAATTACCAAAATCTAGAGGTCTAAGAGTGAGAGGGAAAATTATGTCGGGCCAACTCTCCGCGCTACGACTCCAAGCATCAACTCTCGAGAAAGGTCCCCACCGCCCGGGCACTGAGAAGGAGTCTCAGGGCTGCTGGTTGTTCCCCACCCCAGACCACCCGGCCCCATGCAGGGAGTATTTTGGCGCGGCAGAATGGGAAGGGCGGGACACGCCTGTGTCTCCGCAGTCACTCAGGGCTCGGGTTGCAGGGGGTCACCCACGCGGGTCCTTGTTGCGCGCATCCAAGGGTACGCACCTCTGTGGCCAGGCAGCCCCGCGCAAAAGCATTTTCATAGCTGCCAGAGCACACACACATGGTTGTTTTTTGCCTTTTTTTTTTTCTTCCGTTACGAGCGATTTGGTAATGTCTATTCAAAGTTGCTGATCCAGAGACAAAATAGGAGTAGATAAAAGGAGATTTCAAGCGACCTCCTCGTCCCTTTCACACCAACCTGAGCCCCAGAATAGCCAAGGATCAACTCGGACAAAAGCCCTTTCCTTTTCCCTTTCAGCTTCAGAAGATTCAGTGGAAGGAGCTGACAATAAAACATATAGCTCTAGACCCATTTGATAGGATCAGGCAATTTTGTATACCTTCTAACGACACTGTTGGATATGCCTGGGCTTCAGCCCTAGAAACGTGTGAATAATTATTTTAAAAAATCCTTGGTGTGGTAAAATAGATAGCAGTCATTTACAGCTTTTGTGTTGGGCTGGAGCGATTTACTGTGTTTATTCTGTTGCGTTTAAACTTTATCTAAAGCGCACCCCCGTCCTCCCCACGCAGACAGAATTACGCTATAATAAACATATCTTGCTCCTGACAGTTTCAATGGAAATGCTGAGGTTTACTACTCAGATCAACTTCTGATGAATAAATACAGTTGTAGAGCTGCTGCGTTTTCCCCAGCAAACATACTTTTGTACCTTTTTATCTCGGCTGCAGAGGAGAAAGTGACGTTAAATACTTAAACATCTTGGAGCCGGTCTCTGGTCTATGAAAAGTCCAGCTCAAATCTACTCCTGACGGACTAATCCCCGCAGTAAAATAAATGTGATCTCTGACAGGTAAGTATTAAGGAAATTTTTATATACTGTCATTGACAGTGTTGTCAGGACAATCTCACAACTTACAAACTCGTTTCCAAACGTCAGCTCTTCATCAAAATCTCCAGTCGAATTCGGAATCATAAAACCCATCAAATTCATTCCTAACAGAAGCCGAAAGTTTAAAATACAGTCAGAGTTGTTTCAATGCAAAGCTTCGTGTTAGTGCGTTTTGCACAATTTTCTTTCACTTGGCTTCGGTGCTCAAACCACCGCAGATTTTTTTTTTTTTTTTTTTTTTTTTTTTTTTTTTTTTTTTTTTGTGTCGAATGTAAATATTTGATCCTGGATTCACCAGTGTGTTGAAAATTATTCCCAGATTTGCCTTATACAGGAAGGTTTAATTTGCATCAAAAGGTCATTAATTTCTGTTCCTGGAGCTCTACTTGGGAATTGCTATGTTCCTTTGTGCTTTTAGACAAGTGGCCTTTGCTTTGGGTGCTTTCTTTCCCCTCCCCAAGCAGACATGGTTATTTTGTTGTGTGGTTTGTTGGTTAGGTTTGGGGGTTTTTTAGTTTTGTTTTTGGTTTGGTTTGGTTTTTATTTCCAGGCACAGATCTAATTTTTTTTCCTTTATTCATTTTCTTTTTTTTTTTCGTATTAGAAAAGAAGGCAGACTGTCGGGTGCTCAGGCGTTTCTGTTTGGAGGGATGGCGACCTCCTGCTTTCTGGTTGGCACCGGAGCATGGTACTTTTGAGTGCTAACAAATGACAAACACGGATCGGCGCGGCCCCGCTGCCGGGAAGGGTGCGGGGATGGCAGATTGCCTTCTCGAAGGCGGGGAAGGGGGAGCTGGGGGGGGCCGCTGTCACACCGCTTTTTTGCAAATCCCATCTAAAATAATTCCAGGGAAGCAGGAGGGGAAGGGGAGTCGCACCTCTGGGTTAAGCACACGCGGAGGGCGAGGAGCAGCAGACGCACAGCGGTGGGGTGAGACACACGATACCCTTCTCGTGGGTCGTGGGTCGTGAGACCCGCTGCGATGTGCAGCTGCTTCGGAAAGCGCGGGGATGTCGGCTGTGACCCCGGGATGATGTTTCGCAGTGGAGGCAGGGGGAAGGAGTATGCTTCAAAGAGAGGTTTTGGGGGTTTTTTAAATAGATAAATAAAGCAGGTTATGCACGATGGGGTGGCTCAAGTATGTGCGGGATCGGGTTGGAGAGCTGAGCAGGGAAAGATGGAGGGCCTCTTTCCTATGGCCAGCTGCCTTCCTTGGGATGTACTGAAATGGCCTGGCTGATGGGTTTGGGTGACAGTGACAGGGATACCTGGAGGGGAGGGAGAGATACCCACCCAGGAAGCCAGGGGCAGGGTGGACCTACCCTGGCATTGGGTTTCCTTTGAAAAGCAGCAGGTTGGCACAAAGCGGCCCAGTGTGCATGTCCCGCAGGACCTACTGGTAGGTGCTACAGGAGGCAGCGAGTGAGCAGCACAACACCCCCAGAAGGAGCCAGTCCGACTTCTTCTTGTCTGCTCAGAATGATGCCACTCACCCCAGACTACCTGTTCAGGGTAGAGGGTGACCCTCCCCCCTTGAAAAGCACCATTTTCCACACACACATCGTGTGTTGCACTGCTCCAGAAACTTGGTTTATCCTTCAGGTCTGGCGGGGGGGAGGTGGTAAAAGTGAGGAAAAAAGAAAGGGGAAAAAAAAGGCGAAAGGAAAAAAAGGCCTGGGAGGAAAGGCCCTAGCATCACTGATGGGAAATGAGGCCTGGCTGGGCACCACAGCTTATGGAGGCCTGGCACAGCACTGCTGTGCCCAACCCAGCTGTGAGACCCTGGGGGGCAGCAGAGCTGGGACACGTGATTAAGGCTGGGGTGGTCTCATTGTGACTGTTCACATCCCCTTTACAAAAGACCCGGCCTGGGAGAAGGGCCGCCCTGACGGCTTCAACCATGGGATACGCGGAGACTGCAGGGAGCCCCAGCGTGACCCTCTGGTTTTCCAGCATTCTGACTTGAAGATATCTACAGGTCAGAACTGGGAATGACTAAAAAGGCTAAGAATTGGGAACAACAAGGACAATTTTTTACACGTCAGAGCTGTTCACTGCACCCTGTGTAAGTCTGCACTTACTGTCCTCCATCTACCCCATTTCCTATGTGTGTGCATAAATATATACATATATATACACATGTATATAAGTACATCCGTATGTGTGTGAGTACATTTTTTAGTATATATGGTGCCTTGTGAAGCTTGACAGATGAAACAGGCACCTAATGTTTGTTTAGGAAAACACAGACTACGTATCTCAGCTCAAATTACATGCAGCCCGACCTCTCACAAAATAATAATAATACCATCAATTGGGGTTTATATTATACACTAACACACACCCGACCCACCCCATCCCCCCCCACCCCGCCTTCCTTCCCACCAGAAACAGCGTGTGAAAATTGTCACGACTAATCTCCAGAGGAACTTTTGCTTTCCGGAGGGGACAAGAGGACTGCAGAAAAGAGGGGAATCAGCTCTGTCCCGGGTTGGATTACACGAGAGAGGTGGGGGTGGAGAAGAGAGACACAGAAAGGGGGAAAAAAAAGAAAAAAAAATAGGGGGAAAAAAAAAAAAAAAAAAACCAACAAGGAAAAAACGCCAACAACAACCACCAAAACCAGCTCCTGAATCCTCTCAAAACTCTACCACCTTCAGATCCTAGCGCGGACCCTGACCTGGGGAAAGTAGTGTCTGGTGCTACAGGGAAAAATTAAGTCCCCAAGTCCCCAGCGCCGTCCCCCTTACGCATTCCAGATCTGCAGAAGTTAAAAAGGAATCAAAGCTCATTTCCCAATTAAATGTGAGTTGTGGCCATTTCTAAGTGTCCCAGTAATTTGTCGGGGAGAGGAAATGCCTCTCGTCGACTGAACTGTGCTTTAACCTAGTCAGCTGAGGCATGAGGCTAGTACTTTTACTGATGGATGCCCAGCGTCCCTGCTCCCCTCCCCAACAGGCTACTGCACAACCACAGGACGTCGCAGATGGGTTTTCCTCAGGACTCACACAAACTTCACCGGACCTTTACCCATCTGCTTTTTCTAAAACCCATTTTAAAAAATTGCTTTTCCTCCACACGGAACGAATGAAAACCACCAAGCGTTTCCAGTCAGGCGACGGGAGAAAATTCCTCCCCGCTGCACAACTCCAGCTGCCCAGACCAACGCAGTTTGAGCGTGTTTTGGGCCCCCCTCCGGATTACAGTTGCGCCCAGCCTGGCTGCGAAATATCTGATTGTTGTCCCTGTAATCTGTTGACACTATTACCCAGATAAACAGGCCTCAATCGATCTTTTCATTAGGTGATCAAATAACAGAGCAGGTGAAAGAGAAGACCGATAGAATGCTTGCACTTCCCCACCCCGGCGCCCTGTCTCTGCTGCTGAAGCTAGGATGTGGGGTCGGTGCCTGCCTTACCCGCGTGGGTCACCTCTGCGAGACACGTTCATTATCTGGCGAGGGGGGCAGTGGAAATACCCACACATGTTTCTATAGGGGGAAAGGGGAAGGGAAGGGAGGGGAGGGGGGAGAGAAAATCTCGGACAAAATGAGCACTATGTACCTCTCACTGCTCCCAAATAACGGGATGCCCAAATTGAACGAGGCCAGTGGGTGAGGCGGGGGGTAGCCTAGGGGTGGGGGAAGGTTGGGGAAGGTCTCCCCGCCAAGTGTCGCGGCCCCACACCCCTCCCTCCGCCCCGAAACCACGAGGAAGGAAGCGGCGACTTGCCTGGGGTGGCCCGGGGAGTCGGGGCCGTCGGCAGGGTGCCCGGTCCGGGAGGAGCCAGGCTGCGGCTGCTGGGTCCGTCCACCTTCTCTCAGGCTTTCTGCCTCTGTCTGTGTCTCTGTCTCTGTCTCTCTCTCTCTCTCTCTCCCCCCTCTCTCTCTCCGTGCCTTGCTCTGCCTCTTTTACTCTGCGCCTCTTCACAGTCTGGGAAGTAAAATCTAGATGATATACATACCAAGCTTGCTTTTTTTGTCCTATTTAATCTTATTCGTTTCACCTTTTCACTGACCAAAAGACAGGACCGAGAGTTTATTTGGAAAGAGAGAGAGAGAGGAAAGAAGCCTACTGTTGCATAGTCAATAACATCCTTTTTATCAATGCAATATACAACAGAGACGGCTTGGTCAAGGCACTCATTGAAAATCTCTTCATTATTTCGGGGCAAAATCAAGCGTTTATTCTGATCTCAGAAATGATGAAGGATTCTTCTCTCCAGGCGGCTCCCAGTCTCAGATTTCAGAGCTGACAGGGAAAGAAAGAAAATATCATGATCACGATACATCAAAGTTAGGGACCTTTTTTTTCTCTTCACTCTTAATTAAGCAACATTACTTTACAAAAATAAATAATTACAATAAAACTTCTGTCATCTATTTCATCCCTTTTCTCCCTTCCGGCAGGTTTTTCATGCAGCTTCTAATCTGATTATAAACTTTAATGGGAGCTAGGAGCAGGGTAGGGTGTCCAGTAGGGCAGGCTGCGGGTGTTGTTTTTTAAGGTCTTTTTTTGTTAGGGGGTTCAGTTTCTACAGTCTGTTTCTTCTTTTTCACATGCAGTCTTTCAACCTGATTTCAGACCTCTGGCAAAGGGAAGCTGCCAGGAAGGCAGGCTAGTGAGAGAGGTAGAAACCAGAAAGAAGGGGTTATTCTCTCCAGCGCAGTTTTATATTAAAAATTTAAAAAGCGAGAGAATTTTTTTTTTTTTTAAGAGGGAAGGGGGGTGAAAGGCCGCAGACAACCTCGGTGGCCCCCCCAGGGCTCCCTCGGCCCGACGGCTCGATGCCCACTAGATGGCAGCCGGCGTCAGCGATTCCTGCTCCGCCGGGGCCGAGGCCGCACCGGGCCGCGGAGGGGAGCGGAGAGAAAGGAAGGGGAGCGACATCCCACCATCCCCCCCGCGCATCCCCCGTACCCACACGGCGTGACTCATTTTGGGAGATCAGGGGCTCAGGGCACGGCTCACACACCCCGAAAGTAAAATTAAAGGGGAGGGGATGAACCCCCCCCCGGGGAAGCGCGGAGTCCTTCAGGGCTGCGGGTGGGTGTGTCAGGTGAGGAATGAGGGGTGAGGGAAAAGGGACAGGCGGCAAAAATAGCCCAAGGTGAGATGGGAGCACATATGGGGAGGTGAATATGTGCGTGGACACTCACGCACGTGTATGCAAGGGTGCGCCCACAAGCGCGCTGCTTCCTCCGTGCAGCGCGAGTGTTTTCTTCTCCATCATTAAACCCCCTGGACTGGCTTTTGCAATGGGAAAGCAGGAGAGAAATCCCGACTTCCGACATGGAGGTGAAAAAAAACCAAAAACCTCACACTAACTTTTCATGGGGAGCTCCTTTTAATTCCCCCTTTCTGCCTATCGCAACGCATCCTCCTCTGTTCATATGTGTGCTGGGGGTGGGGGGGCGGGTAGAGGGACCGTAGACGACCCATACTAATCAGATCTCAAAGTAAATAGCAGCACAGGGAGATCTCAATGTAAATTGTGCTTGTCAGAAGAATCCCCGTTCCCTCTCCTTGCCCTCCCTCCCCCCCTCTCTCCTTCCCTCCCTTCCCCATCCCAGTCACTAGGTAGCGGAGAATTAAAAAAAAAAAAAAAAAAGGAGGGGGTGTCGGAAAGCCCGAGGTGGGGGGGTAACCAATGGAGTGAAAGAGGCTTGGCTAACCTTAGCCTCCCATTTTCTCTCCCCCCAATTCAGGGCTCTGACCAGTCAGTCGCCTTTGATTATCAGTTGCCAGCAGCCCTTCTCTTGGCTCCTTGACACGAGCTCCATATAAGGCAGCGATCTCCATAGAAACGTGTCAGTTTCAATAGTAGTGTCAAAGTTCACTATATACAGACATTCGCGCAGATCCCCCTTTCGGAAACATTGCTCTGCTAGGCTTCCCGTTTAAACGCATTCATTTTTTGGGTCTCTCTCTTTCTCTCTCTCTCTCTCTCTCTCTCTCTCTCTCTCCCCCCCTCTCTCTCTCCCTCTCTCCCCGTCTCTCCCCCCTTCCCCTTTCTTGCATATTCTATTAGTTTTTTGCCCCCCCTTCATCTCCCTCTTCTCCTTCCTTTTCTTCTTTTTTCCACCCTTCCTCCTTGTGCCTTTCGCTTCATTTCTGCAGGAGAAGAGAAGAAGAGAGAGGTGAAACTGAAAAAAAAAAAAAAAAACCAAACCAACAACAACTAAAAAAAAAAAAAAAAAGAAAAAAAAAGAAAAAAAACTCGGAAAGAAAGAAAAAAGGGGGAAAAACAGAGAGGGAGAATTGGGGGGGAGGGGGGAAAGTCCGGAGAGAGAAAGAGAGAACGCATTCACATCTTAATACCGTTACTATTTTGACCATTCTTGCCTATTTTTTTTTTGTTTTGGGGGAGGGCTTCTCTTCTGGCTGATGAGTTTTTACCCGAAATACTTTTTTTAGGCAAACAAACAAACAAACAAAATAGAATCTTTTTGAGGGCAATTTCCACCGATTTTCTTTTTTTTTCTTCGCAACCGGCATCGTGCGCTCTCACTGGAGAAGAAGGAGGAAAGGGCAAGAAAGAGGAAGAGAAGAGGATTTATTTACCCGACCTACTTTGGATCTCTCTTTTTCCTGCAAGTGTCATTATTATTCCCGTTCTCTATTTTTACACTTCGCCGTGAATTCGTCTCCTCTGCGAGTTTAGTCACATCCGATTTTTTCTGAGAATTTTTTTCTTTTTTAAAAAAAAAAAAAAGCGAGAGAGAGCGCGAGCGAGCGAGAGAGACAGAGAGCGAGAGAGAGCAGCTCGGGAGAGAAAGAGCAGCGACCGGCAACCTCCTCCTTCTCCTCCTCCTTCGCCGCCACCGCGACAGGAGATCAAACTGCCTCAGCACCCCGCCAGCCTCTGCCGCGCTCCCCAGCTCCGCCGCCCTGAATGGCTGACGGCGCCCTGCCCTGGACCTGGCCCCCGGACACCTCCATGCTCTGATCGCCGGCGGACGGCTCCTCTCTCCACCTCCCTCCTCCCCGAAAGCCCGCACCGGCACCAGCGGCAGTGGCGGCGGGAGCAGCCTCCGCGGGAGCGGCGGCGGCCGGGCCCCGGCGGCGGCGAGCGGCGAGCGGCGACCTCCTCCTTCTCTTCCTTCCCCTCCTCCTCCTCCTCCTCCACCTCCTCCTCCTTCTCCTCCTCCTCCTCCTCGGCGGCGCCGCGGCTTCCTCTATGCCTGCACATCCTCCGCGCTCTTAGCGCCCGGACCGCGTGTGTCTGTGCCCGTGCCCGTGCGTGTGTGCGAGTGCGCGAGTGGGGAGCCGTGTGCCGGGCGTGTGCGCGCGTGTCTGCCTGCGTGTGCGTGTCCGGCGTGTTACTCTCCTGAATGCCTCTCCCGACAGCCTTGTTTGCCGTTTCTGATTTTGCAACTTGAAGTGGCGGCGGGGGGGGGGGGGGAGGGCGAAGAGAGGCGGTGAGAGCCGGGGAGAGCGGGAGCAGAGGGGGGAAGCGGCCAGGCGGGGGTATTTTAAAGAGTGGGGGGGAGCACAGGAAAGGGCAGGGAAGGAAAGGGAAGGAAAGGGAAGGGTGGAAAAGGAAAGGGAAGGGGGGGGAAAAGAGAGAGGGAGAAAATCCTCCGTCGCCCCCTCCCCCTCCCTAGAAAAAAAAATAGCTAGACCGCGAGCGAGAGGAGGGGGGCTCGCGGCGGCGAAAAATAAATAAAATAAAGAAAACGGCAGGAGCGGCTCCAGCCGGCAGCAGCGGCGGCGGCAGCAGGGCAGCGGCGGCGGCGGCGGCAGCCGAGGCGGAGGCAGGCGGCAGGCAGGGTCCCCTCGCTCTCCGCTCGCCCCCGGCGCCCGGCCGGCCGCCTCCCCCCCGCCCCCCGCCTCTCTCCCCGGCAGCCCGCAGCGAGACGCGCCGCTCCCCAGCACTTTTTTGGGCCCGAGATATGGCAATGGTAGTTAGCAGCTGGCGAGATCCGCAGGAAGACGTTGCCGGGGGCACTCCGAGTGGCCCCAACCCCGCCGCGGCGCAGCCGGCCCGGGAGCAGCAGCCTCAGCAGCAGGGGGGCTCGGCAGCCCCACACACCCCGCAGACCCCCAGCCAGCCGGGACCCCCATCCACGCCGGGCACGGCCGGGGACAAGGGAGCGGGCCAGCAGGGCTCGGGGCAGAGCCAGCAGCACATCGAGTGTGTGGTGTGCGGGGACAAGTCCAGCGGCAAGCACTACGGCCAGTTCACCTGCGAGGGCTGCAAAAGTTTCTTCAAGAGGAGCGTCCGCAGGAACTTAACTTACACATGCCGTGCCAACAGGAACTGTCCCATCGACCAGCACCACCGCAACCAGTGCCAGTACTGCCGCCTCAAGAAGTGCCTCAAAGTGGGCATGAGGCGGGAAGGTGAATATTTCTTCCCTACTATGCTATCGCTCCCCTCTCCCCGCGGCTGTGCAGGCGTGCGTGTGTGAGGGCTCTCCGTCTGTCTGTGTCTGCCTGTCCGTACGTGCACACACACTCACCTATATGCATATACATATATATATATATATATATATATATATATATATACGCGCTCACAAGCGCGGAGTGCAAACGCACACACATATGAATATATATATATACATATATATATATACACATATATATGTATGTGTGTGTGTGTATATATATTTACAGCTCTTCGTGGCGATCTAGGTCTCTCTCTATATTTCCATGCACACGTCAATCTCTCCCTCTGCCTGCACTCCATCTGGCAGCTTTGCGCCAGGTTCTGTTGTTATTGTCGATGGTGGTTGGTGGTGTTTTCTTTTGCTTTTCGGTTTGTGCCTCCTGCCCTCCCTCCCGCTACTCCCCACCCCCTTCCCCGGCACTGCCGCACTCGCCCTTTCCCCGTTCATTGTGCAGAGAAATTATTATTATTATTATTATTATTATTATTATTATTATTATTATTACGATCGCTTGATAAACATTTATCATTTAGCCGCTATCCCCGCTTCTCCCTGCGCGCGCGTGTATGCATGTGTGCGTGTGCGTGTGTTTTGGATGTGGTTTTGTCTATTGTTGGCATGAAACCGGAGGGTGGGGGGAAATACATCTTTCTCCCGTACGAGATGTGATTCCATTCAGCTTCCTTCCCCCCAACCCTCCCCACCCCTTTTCCACCCCATCATTTCTTTTTAAACCCGCAACACTTCTCAGTAGATCCATTTCTCAGGCTCATTTTTCTCGAAAGAAAGATGAAAGACGTGTAAGTAGGGAGAGAGGAAAAGGGGTGAAGAAGATGGAAGGAAAAAAAAAAAAAAGAAAGAGGAAATGTGCTACTGTATCTCCTCTTCCCTGTGCTTTCCGGTACCCCGGAGTGTGCTTCTGTGAGAGATCTGGCCTTGTTTTCATTCCATGCGTTCAAAGCAAAGTTTGTGACTGAACCGTGTTTCTGTACTTCTGTCGTTTCTTTCTTTCTTTCCTTTTTTTTTTTTTAAGCTCGCTGCTCATTTTATTTCTTCATCAAACTCCACCCTCTCCTTTAAACCTACATACAAACCTCGATTTGTAACCTATTTACCGGTTCTTCTCATTTTAGAGGTATCCGCAGCCTGCATCTGGCAGCGGGCTCCCCACCATTTCCAACTGCTCTATCTCTTTTTTTCCTCCTACTTTCCAAGAGTTGCTGTGGTTTTCCTTGAGTTCAGACTCATTCTCGTGTAGGGAGATTTCCTGCCCTCCTTTCCCCTCGAAACGTATTTTCTTGGTTTATAGTTAAAGTTTACCCTGCGACTGTCGTTAAAGATGTCCTAGAGTTACATCAGCGAAATAGTCAATTTTGCGGAGCGGGGATTACTACTGCCTTAATTGGTTTTTAAATTATATTTTATATGCCACAAGAAAAGGAATGAAGCTGCAACAGATCTGAAAGAGCTCATAAATATGACGGCTCCATTGGTAGCTTCAGAGGCTGTTGTTAGGTGTCTAGGGGAGTGGGGAGAATAAAAAAGAAAAAAAAAGGAAGGAAAAAAAAAGTGAGACTTGTGCTCGCAGTTAAACGAAAAATAACTGCCAAGTTTACAAGCAGATTGAAGAGGGAGAGGAGGGCTGGAGGGCAGCAGCAAAGAGGTCCAGCCCGGGAGGCGAAGAGGGCTCGTTGGGGAAGAAAAGAGAAAGTTGAGAAAAATGTGGCACGCCGGAAAGATGAGTGATCTGTGTGTGCGGGTGTGTGCCAGCGAGCGTGTGCGGGTGTGCGTGTGCGTGTCTGTGTGTGCAGGGAACAAGCCTGAGTAGCCGTAGCTTCCCCTGAAGTTACCTTTGTTTACATGGCATGCGACTGCAACCGCTGGCACTGATGAAGTAAAACACACGCACACACTAAAAAAAAAAAAAAAAAAAAAAACCACCACAACTTCGGTCAGCTTTCGGGACTCGAGGCATGCTCACGCTCTGTGTGGAGATGGTTAATGAATCCAGTGTTTTTGCAGTTGCAAGCTTGTGCATTCACTGTGCAACGCTGACTGCAGGCTTTTGCAGTGGCAACAGCTCGCCAAAGATATTAATTACACCGTCCCCTTTTTTTTCCACGAATGTTTGGCTATTGTAAGTTTGGACCTTTTTGTTTTATTTCCCCATTTCCCGTGATAATATTTAACCTTTCTCTTCCTTTTAGCAGGGAGAACTTTGCTGGGCGGGGGAGGGGGGGGTCCTCTGTGGAAAGCTGTTTCTATGTAATAAAGTTAGCGGTGGGAAGCTGGAGGGTTGCGACCTGTTCCAGCTTGAAGGGTAACGACGCAGTATTTTTGAAGAATACGGACACATTTGGTTTTATGAATTATTTTATTTAATATTTTATTTTAAAAGGCGACACATCAGTTCACTTGTAAATATCAGTGCTACCAGGGCAATCGGCTGGGATCCACAACAGAGCTTGGCTATAATTTTTACACTTGGCTGTGATTTTTGACTCCACTTTCTCACCACCCGGAGGATTTGATTTTATTTTTTTTACGTGGGGGCTGCCTTTTGTTGCGAAAGGGGGGGTGGGGGGGCGGGGGTTTGTGTGCGGATTTGTCTTGTTTGCCTTGGCTTTTTTTTTTTTTTCTTTTCGTTTAATATCTCTGTTTATTTTGTGAAGCCTGTCTGCATTGTGGGCGGGGGGGGGGGGGGGGGGGGGGGGGAGGGGGGGGGGGGGGGGGGGGGGTGGGGGGGGGGGGGGGGGGGGGGAGGGAGGGAAGAAAGGGGGGGGCGCTTGACTGCCGCTGGGCTGGGGCTGCCTGAGCAGGGGTCGGGGCCGGGGCCGGGGCCGGGGCCGGGGCCGAGGCCGAGGCCGGGGCCGGGGCCGAGGCCGGGCGGAGGGCGCAATGCAGGTCGGCGGCAGCTGCCCGGCTCCGCATGCCTCTGTCTGTCCGTGCCTGTGCGTGTGCCGGGGGCGAGGCGGTGGCGGGGAGGGGAAGAAGCCCGGCATTGTCTCCGGCTGGCTGACTGCGCCGCCGGGGCAATGCCTGAGAGCCTCCTGGATGCACATTTCCTCTCCTTCTCTCCTTCTTTTTGTCAGCGGTTCAGCGAGGAAGGATGCCACCCACCCAACCCAACCCCGGCCAGTATGCCCTGACCAACGGCGACCCCCTGAATGGGCACTGCTATCTCTCGGGATACATCTCCCTCCTGCTGCGGGCCGAGCCCTACCCCACCTCCCGCTACGGCAGCCAGTGCATGCAGCCCAACAACATCATGGGCATCGAGAACATCTGCGAGCTAGCCGCCCGTCTGCTCTTCAGCGCCGTCGAGTGGGCCCGCAACATCCCCTTCTTCCCCGACCTGCAGATCACCGACCAGGTGGCCTTGCTGCGGCTCACCTGGAGCGAGCTCTTCGTCCTCAACGCTGCCCAGTGCTCCATGCCCCTCCATGTGGCCCCGCTCCTGGCCGCCGCCGGCCTCCACGCCTCCCCCATGTCGGCCGACCGCGTTGTCGCCTTCATGGACCACATCCGCATCTTCCAGGAACAGGTGGAGAAGCTGAAGGCGCTGCACGTCGATTCGGCTGAGTACAGCTGCCTGAAAGCCATCGTCCTCTTCACCTCAGGTGAGGGGATGGGTGGGGGATGTGAGACATAAAAAAAAAAAAAAAAAAAAGAAAGAAAACAAACCACTTGTGGAAAAATTAGGAAAAAATGAAAATAGAATTATTTTTAAAGAAAAGAGGCAGCAGGCTGAGGTAGCATAGCACCTGACAGGGGTACACTCCGGTGCAGGGGTTGATCTCCCCCTCATCCCCACTGACACTGGCTTTTTAACGCACAGCCCCTCAAAAAAAAAAAAAAAAAAAAAAAAAAAAAAAGAAAACAACACTAAAAAACTCAAATCAAATGAAGTGTAGGCGGTGGAAACATGCATGTTAACAATTTTTCCCTGTGATAGATGGTTCGAATTAACTAGCGGGAAAGTTGCATTAGTATCGCCTTTGAAGTGCTCTGGTCGTAGCCTATAAAAATATAATATGTATACTATTATTGTAACCTGCGAGGGAGAATTTATAAACATCAAAGGAGAACTATGCGGAGGAAATATAGGAAGTGGAAACAAGGTGAAATAAGAGACTGGGCAGTGTAATTTTTTAATTATTATTCTAATTGTCATCATGATATGGCTAATTGCCACTTTTTCTTCTTGTTTTCTTTTTTCCTTTTTTTTCTTTTTTTTTTATATACCCACTCTCCCCATCTCCTCTCTTGTTCCCATTTCTCCCCTCTTTTCCAAACCAACCTTCTCAATTAGCAATGACTAAACAGTTCCAATAAATGTGACTTAAAACTAGGCCAGGGCAAAATTGAAAGCATTCCTGAACAGAGATGGCAAATCGTTCAAAGGTCTTGTTTAACACTGAGCAGTTTATAATCCATCAATATTTGTTGCCTTTCATGCATGAAAGATAGTATTTACATTGTATTAAAATGACTCCTAAATTTACACAATATTGTAATGTAGCAAATGTAGTATTAATATCGATTTGAACATCAGATAATTTATTTAGACAGGAGTATATAATTTGTATGCAGGGTGGTCGGAGACGTGTACTGTGACTGCCCCCTTTTACTTCCAGTGCAAATGCAGTCTCGCAGTGTTGGAGGGAATATTTCTTTGCAAAGGATAACTTGCAAATCTTAGAACAAATGGAAGATTTACTGAATAGCCAGATCGACATTTTAATGTATTTTATCATAATAAGTCTTCTTGATGGAAACATGTTTTTCAAGAGTGACAAAGAGACCTGCCAGCATTTATCAGGCTGATTTAACTCCACAGCCTGCCTGCAGACTCACAGACTTTCCCTTCCCATTCATTTCAGGGTGCTCATCAATACGCAGGGACAGTTGAGGAGAACCTTTCCTTTTTTTTTTTTTTTTCCAGATCCAACTTGAGACATTCTTCCTATGCAGAGCTAGGAAGATGGCTGGCCTGTGTCTCAGCCTTTCTACCAGCCAAAGGCCCTTAGAAAGAGGCTACCCCTGATGGGGACACGTTCGAGGGGATATTTTACTTTTTCCTCTCTTTCTCTTCTCTCTCTCCGCTCTCTCCAATCTCCCCCCTTAACCTGCCCAAACGAGCAATGTTGGCTAGAAACAGGGTAAGTGGTTTTAGAGGACCCCTTCATTTACATATATTAAAAAAAATGTAATGACACTTGTGAGGGAAGAATCCCCTTTCCACAATGGAACTGAGAGTGAATGAGGCTCAGGAAGGGAACAATAATATTATTTTGGAGCAGGATCACACGAGGCATCTCAGAAAATGGAAATACAGCTGTCAGGAGTAATCTACCGCTTACCCCCATCCGCACATTTCAACTTCTCACTAAACTTGTTTTGATTGCTTATCCAGAGGGGAATTCATAGGAAGCCTTTCTCAAAGTCATCCAACTTTTTCACTAACTTTGACTGATGGAAAAGACATTTTTAGGCATTGTGTCCAAATTCCTTTGCTAAGGACTAAGTGTTTAAAGCTGGCATGGGTTTCTCCTGTTGTAGTTTTTACATTCGGGCTCCAGAGAGCATGTATTTAATCCGTAAAATTCTGGACACCATCCAAAGACTGGGTCGTAACCCAAAACCTGCTCCTTTCTCACCTACTTTCCCCTTCCTTCCACTCTCCTCCTCCTCCACCCCTCTATCCCTCACCCCCATCCCTCCACGGCCCTGCTGCCAAACTTTAGTGTTATTAATTCCTGTATCTACCTTTTCCTCATCATAAATAAACGTTTCCAGGAAGAGATAGAGACAGATAACATAAATTCAATAAATCTATTTGCAGCGCAATAAGAACTTTGATTTCTAGTTAGGTGGCAGCTGATTACATCTATATTTTCTGAACACTAAACTCTTCTGAACGTGTAACATGAAATACATACCCGCCACTACGAAGGGGAAGGCTGGAGTGTGTTGAACAGTAATGGTTATTTATTTACATAATTTCTTTTCCATAGACTGCAAGAAGAAATATAGAGCTTTCCCTTATTGACACACTGCCACATAAAAAACCGAGGCACACACAGGATTTTCACATTAGCCCACTTTCTGGGATGCAATAATAATTCACTTTCAGTAAACATGGATTGCGTTATTTCTCCCACGGATTACACCTCTCTGGGCTGCATAATCGAATCGAGCTGTGGATCCCTTAATGATTATTATTTTTAATCTCGTTCTGAGGGGAGAGTTAAACCTTCTCACCGCCACCTTTAAGGATACAGAATGAAACCCAAATAAAGGCATATGCCAGTCCATTTAAAATAATTAAAGCTCAATAGATATTATTGGTATAAGAAAATTCTGAACGTTTGGAGGTCTAAGGTAAAACCCAAGGCGTATTTTTCAAACACACACACACCAGGCTACTGCCCTTTTAGAGAGCAAGTTCCCCATCCGTATTGTCCAGTGACCTGCAGTTATAGGTGCACTTATCGTAAATGTCTGATAAATATTTTACTAACCTTAAGGGTATGACATATGGGGCATAAAGAAAAAAGCCCTGCCAGGGTGTCAGTAAGACCCTTTCATATTGCATTGTTTGGAAGTTGAATAGGATCCTAATGCATAATGGGCAGATAATGCATGTAAAATAGCAAGATATATGTAAATATGGAATGTGATTTGTGGCAATCAACATATGAACAGGCCTGTGTTTTTGATATGTATTGCAAACAAGAACAGGCCCCAGCTTTTGATAGATATATATGTTGCAACCTGGTGCTTTAGATGTTGCAAAATATCATTGCATTAAAGGTACAGTATGGATTAGTGGAGCAGCCTGGCCCAGATAATTGTGCGTCTGAGGGATGCCAAGTCCGCAGCTCAGGTCAAAGGTTCTCCTCCTCAGAAGCTCCTGAATTATGGCTTGTTTTACTTGTATTTTTGCTCGAGGCCATAGTATTGTAGATGAAGGTGTTCAGAAATCTTTGTAAAGTCAGTTCTTGATAGGGAAAGACAAACTCCAAAAATGCCTTTGTGACAGATTTTTTTTTTTTTTTAGCTTTGAATAATTTATTAATTTGTTGTGTCTTTCCAGGGTCATAAGTCTACATTCACATTTTTGTAATGTCCTTTTGGGGGCCATTAACATGCACTAATTCATATATGGATCTATATATTAGCCAAGTCTGGCTTTGATCTGTTTTAAACAGCACTGCTAGCTGACTGCCTTGCTCTGATCTTGATGGTTCAGGGTTTATTTGCTTTTTCATTTTTTTTTAAATATTTAATATTAATCTTATAAACAATGTGGATCGTTTCCACCATCTGGGCATACCCACCACTTTTCCTTGACTGTGGTTTCCTGAGCAAGTCCCTTAACAAGCAACCAGTGAACAATTTTCCCTTGGTTTGGGTTATGTGTTCACAGAGATAGGGTATATGCTTGTATGTGTCTCTATGTGTGTGCAAATGCACAGATGCATCTATACCTCCCTGCTTGTATCTGTACACATAGAATAATATGTATAGATACAAATGCACGGATGTGAAGGGTTTCTGCTCTTGGATTGGTACACCTTTGCCTGGGTCGTATAGTTCTGCAAGGTGCAAGACGTGTGTTCCTGTAGGGAGAGAGTCTCACTGGCTACTTTTAGGCACGGCTTATCTGCCGCAGCTCTCCCAAGCTATGTGTCTGAGGGCTGCAGATGCCTGCTGAGTGCAAGCTAGGACTAACCCAGCCACCAGATTTATCTGGATTTCCACCAGATTTATCACACAACCCACAAACATTTGGCCAGTTTGTGATCCCTGGCAGCATGGCAGGGACAGAGGTCCCCCTTGCACCCCGGCATCCCCCGGCCGGCTCCCTGCCAGTCACTGCAGGTCCCAGCCGCTGCCTCCCTGTGATATGCAACCATGTCAACAAACTCCCTCTGTCTCTCTCTGCTTGTGCCCACCTCTGCTTATAATCATACTATTATTAATATTATTATTATTATTATTATTTTTCCCAATACCCCTATTTTTGCTCCACTCAGTGTTATTTAACAGGGGCTGGTCCAAGTTTCCAGCATCCTGGTGGTGGGCTCCCTGGAGTGGGAATCACGCTCACCAGCACAGAGTGTCCATAGAGGGGGATATGGAAAGGAAGCATGGGGGGCTGTTTGTGTGCGGCTGGGACGAGCAGGGTGTGAGCACCCCACTGTATCCTGGGTTAAAATACCCACGGCGGTGAAGAGGCACAGAGAGGTCGCGTTATTTATTCAGCAGCGGTGCACGGGATGGGTTGGGGGGGGATGAGAGGGGGTGGGCTAGTGTGGGGTGGGATGGGATGGGGGGTGCGCCTTTGCCGTGCCCCCCATCCCAGCGGCGTTTCCCTGTGTGCTTCCCAGTCACTAACCATCTCCCCCCCGCTTCCTCCTCCTCCTCCTCCTCCACCTCCTCCCTCCACTTTCCCCCCGCCTGCCGCCGTTCTGCGGCTGCCTCCGCGGGCGCGGTGCGGTGGGCAGACGCCTGTGGCCTGTCGGATGCTGCGCATATCGAGAGCCTTCAGGAGAAGTCACAGTGCGCGCTAGAGGAGTACGTGAGGAGCCAGTACCCCAACCAGCCCAGCCGCTTCGGGAAGCTGCTGCTGCGGCTGCCCTCCCTGCGCACCGTCTCCTCCTCCGTCATCGAGCAGCTCTTCTTCGTCCGCTTGGTAGGTAAAACCCCCATCGAAACCCTCATCAGGGATATGCTACTGTCTGGGAGCAGCTTCAACTGGCCTTACATGTCCATCCAGTGCTCCTAGAGCCCATTCCGCATCCCCGGCAGAGAGGCGGCGGAGCGGCGGAGACGGGAGCGCTCGCACCGAGGGGCAGTCGGGGTGCGGGGGGGGGCCCGGGAGGTGGACACTGAACAAAAGAAAGGGCCAAGTGAGAGCAGAGATGTGGCCGTGTAGGGGAGAAGAACGGACCTCTCGTCCGTGGAGGTTGTGGTGTTTTGCTTTTTCTTTTTTTTTTTTTTTTTTCATTGGGCCATATTTTTTTTTTTTTTGAGAGGAGGAAAAAAGAAATAAATAATATTAATAAAGGAGACAAAAAAAAAAAGAAAAATTAAAAAAAAAATGAGTATTGAGGGGATATTAATCAAACCTGAAGGGGATACTGGATCTTCCAGGATTTATTGTGGACTGTTGCTGATATATGCTGTACAGTAAACCAACAAAACAAAAAATCATTGAAACTGAACTGAACCTTGTGTAGAATGAAAAAAAAAAACAAACCCAAAAGAAGTAAACAAAGAAAAAAATTCTACGCGCAAACACTTATCACGAACATTGTTACTCATTTTGTAATATATTAGTCTTTATTTTCATTTTTGGTAAAAGTTAAAACATCATATGCGCATAAAGAAAAAAAGAAAGGAGAATTAGGGGAAAATAACATTTTCCAAATAATTATAAAAAAATTGTCCTGTGTCTATGTATCTATATCTGTTTTGTATTTTTTTCTGGTTCCAAACCAGGTTTCCTGTGATTCTATACTAATAATTTTTTGATATAACCCTTTGCTTCTTATAATGAGTGCGATATATGTTGTCAAAATTGTTCTTCAAGAATTAAAATTGAAGTGAGAATTTAAACAAAAAATAAAAGAATTTAGCAAACTCCCCCCTACTTATCACCCCATAAACCATGAGTCTTGTTGTTTGAAACATGCCAACAATTCACAAAAAAAAAACCAAAAAAAAAAAAACAAAACAAAAAAAACAAAAACAATAAAAAAAAAAACCACAAACCAAACAATGACAACAAAAGATCTCACCTGGATTTTTAACTCTCTACTGGTGCTAAAAAAGAGAACTTAAAAAAATACTTGTGAGATCTAGCCAAGTTGTGTAAACTACATGATGCTTCAAAACGGGCTTGGCTGGGCTTAAGCTTAGGGCTGAGCTGTCAAGGTCTAGGAAGAGGGAGTGGGAGGTGCAGTGTGATGCCTTAGGTGACCTTGCCTCGCTGAGACTACATCGCAGACTCCCTACCAGGGCTGATGGCCTACCCTTTTTTTGAAATATCTTTTCCCATCAGCTGGATTTTCTGCTGAGTTCACACCTTGTTTTTTGCTCTCAGAAACCATGGGCATGGACTGCAGTCACCATATGCCACCACCTCTACCCGTG